>NC_133542.1:30594896-30897575 GCF_048773025.1 Camelus bactrianus
GCCCCCATCACAAAACAACTACTACTATTACTACTGCTGTCACTGTTTTCCTCTAAGCTCTTTCTAGGCCCCAAATCCCATAATTATCTTCCTTTATAAGAAAATTTATCCCACTTGCAATCCATTGTAACCTTTGATAAGTGAATATTATGACAAAACCACAAAAGGGTATGTTGTGGCTGGATGATGCCTGTTTCTCTGACGTCTAGTCCAAAAGGACCCCAGAAGGAGAGAATCTTTGGGTCTAAAAATCTCTTTAACCATCAACCGCATGATGTACAAGTGTAACTTGTAGAATTACAAAAATCACGCTTCTTATTTCATTCTCTCCCAAGAAGACCCAGAGAGGATTCTTTTAAGTCCATAATTACTCTGGGCTCACAGTTGTTATCTGCTCTGGGCCAGTAGTTATCAGCAAGTCTGATTTAAGAATACACAGGGCAGGGAGAGAAGTTTTCATGTGAATTAATAATTTAGTCTCTAGGTCCAAAGTTTATTCCTCTAGCAGTGAGGTTTTTAAAAAAAAAAGGTTTAAAAAGATCTAGTAAATGTATGGCTGAGGCAGAGATAAAGAATTCATCAGAAAGTGGCAGGAGGTGGGGCTTCAAGATGGCAGAATAGAAGGACACAGAGTCCACCTTCTACCACAAGTACATCAAAAGTACATCTACATGTGGAACAATTCTCACAGAATACCTACTGAACTCTAGCTGAAGATCTTACACAAGTAAACCTACAAGAATCATCTCCAGGTAACCAGATAGGGTACAAAAAAAAAAGAATCAGGATGGGACCTGCACCCTGGGGAGGGAGCAGTGAAAGAGGGAAAGTGCCCTCACCCTGGGAAGCCCCTTTGCCAGCAGAGAGATCAGCTGGGACAGAAAGGGGAGCTTCAGAGGCTTGGGGAGAGCACAGCAGCCTCTTTGTGGCAGAAGAGTGAGAAACCAGCAAGACGATCTGCAGTCCCCGGTCTGAGACGTGAGCCTGCTGGGGACTGGCTGCTGAAGCTCAGGCTTCAGAGGACAGACCCAGGGAGAGGACTGGGGTTGGCTGTGCAGAGATAGCCTGAAGGGGCTGGAGTGTGGTATGGGCTGAAACTGGGAGTGTGTGCAAAGCAGTCCAGGTCCGCCATAAAAAGCTCCAATGATATTGCGTGAAGGGAGAGGCAGGACCCTGCCATAGCAGCATCCTTCTTGGCTTGCTCTAGAAGGATACAATCCCTGGTGGGTTGCCCCCAAGTGGAGGTGGGGCTAAAATTTGAGCCCTGTCCCAGGTGGCTTGGGCGGATTTACACCAATGGTGCCTTTGTAAACTCACTGCATGCAGGACATCCAAGGAGAATACTTGGTGTTAGCAGTGGGCATGTTCATGCAGAGGCAGGGCTGGGGTTTGCACTGACCCTGTAGCTCACAGCAGACCCAGGTGTGCGACTACGTGCAACTACAGCCAGTGGGTCATGGTGCCTTTGTGAGCACAGTTCCTGAGGATACTGCCTGCATTCCCACAGCTGAGGTGAGGCCAAGGGCAGCACCAACAACGGTGTATTTTGTGAGCCTGCATGACAGGTGACAGGCAACAACACAGAGGGCACTTCCCGGTAGACACCTCTGTGGAGGAATATTCAGTGGCTCCTCTCGCAGTGGAAGCAATCCTAATAGAACAATTAGACTTATTTCCAGTACATTATATCAAAAAAAACAAAACAAAACAAAAAACAGAATATACATTCTTTTCAGGTGCACATGAACATTCTCTAGGATAGATCACATACTCAGAAACAAAACAAGTCTCAACACATTTAAAAGGATAGAAATTATTTTAAGCATCTTTTCTGATCACAATTGCATGAAACTAGAAATCAACCACAGAAAGAGAAATGAAAAAAAGAATGACTGCATGGAGACCAAATAACATGCTGCCAAAAAAAAATCAATGGGTCAATGATGAAATTAAAGAGGAAATTTAAAATACCTTGAGACAAATGACAATGAAAACTCAGCCACAAAAAATCTATGGGATGCAGCAAAAACAATCCTAAGAGGGAAGTTCATAGTGATACAGCCCTTCCTCAAAAAACAAAAATCTCAAACAACCTAACCTACCACGTAGAAGAACCAGAAAAAGAAGAACAAACAAAACCTAAAGTCAGTAGAAGCATAGAGGGAAAGAAATAATAAAGATCAGGGAGGAAATAACTAAAGATTAAAAAATAATAGGAAAAAAATCAATAAAACAAAGAGCTGGTTTTCTGAAAGGGTAAATAAAATCAACAAACTTCTGGCCAGACTCACCAAGAAGAAAATAGGACCTAAATAGACAAAATAAGAAATGAAAGAGAAGCAATGAAAACTGATACCACAGAAATAAGAAGACCATAAGAGAATACTATGAACAATTAAATGCCAACAAACTGGACAACCTAGAAGAAGTGGACAAGTTTCTAAAAACATACAGTCCACCAAAACTGAATCAAGAAGAAATAATTTGAACAGACTGATCACCAGAAGTGAAATAGAATCTGTAATAATAAAAAAAAAAAACCCTGCAAATAGAAGTCCAAGACCAAATGGTTTAACTGGGGAATTCTACCAAACATACAAAGAAGAACTTACACTGGTCCTTCTCAAACTCTTCCAAAAGACTGAAGAGGAGTGAATACCCCCAAACTCATTCAATAAAGCCACCATCACCCTGACACCAAAACCAGACAAAGACACTACCAAAAAAAGAAAATTACTGGCCAATATCTTTGATGAATATAAATGCAAAAATTCTCAACAAAATATTAGGAAACCAAATCCAACAACTCATAAAAAAGATCATTCCCTATGGTCAAGTTGAATTCATTCCAGGATCACAATGATGGTTCAACATATGCAAATCAATCAATGCAACATATAGCACATCAACAAAAGAAAGGACAAAAATCACATGATCATCTATATAGATGCAGAAAAAGCATTTGATAAAATTCAATTTATAATGAATTCATTCATTATAAAAACTCTTAACCAAAATGTGTATAGAAGGAACATAATATAAGCTATTTATGACAAACTCACAGCCAACATAATACTCAATGGTGACAAGTTGGAAGCCTTCCCACTAAAATCTGAAACAAGACAAGGATGACTGCTCTCACCACTTTTATTCAACATAGTATTGGAAGTTCTAACCATAGAGCAATCAGACAAGAAAAAGAAAGGAGACACAAATTGGAAGGGAAGATGTAAAATTGTCACTATATGCAGGTGACATGAAACTTACATAGAAAACTCTAAAGACTTCACACAGAAACTACTAGGGCTGATAAATGAATTCAGCAATGTTACAAGCAGGTTTCAAGATGAACACACAGAAATCTGTCGCATTTCTTTACACTAACAATGAAATATCAGAAAAGGAAAGTAAAGAAACAATCCTTTTTAAAATCACATCAAAAAAATACTTAGGAATAAACCTGACCAAGGAGGTGTAAGACTTATACACTGAGACTACAAAACACTGATAAAGGAAATAAAAGATGATTTTTAAAATGGAAAGATATCTCATGCTCTTGGATTAGAAGAATTAATGTCAAAATGGCCATACTACCCAAAGCAATCTACAGATTTAATGTGATCTTATCAAATTACCCAGAAGCCTAAACAGATATTTCTCCAATGAAGACACACAGATGGCCAAGAGGCGCATGAAAAGATGTTCAATATTGTTAATTATCAGAGAAAGGCAAATCAAAACTACAATGAGGTATCACCAAAATGGCCATCATTAAAAATTCTACAAATAATAAATGCTGGAGAGGGCGTGGAGAAAAAGAAACCCTCTTACATTGTTGGTGGGAATGTAATCTGGTGCAGCCACTTTGAAAAACAGTATGGAGATTGCTTAAAAAACTAAAAATAGACTTACCCTACAATTCAGTCATTGCATTCCTGGGTGTATATCCAGAGAAAACTCTAATTTGAAAAGATACATGCACCACAATGTTCACAGCACTATTTACAATAGTCAAGACATGGAAGCAACCTAAATGTCCACTGACAGATGACTGGATATTTATACACACACACACACACACACACACACACACACACACACACACACACACAGGAATATTACTCAGCCATCAAAAAGAATGAAATAATTCCATTTGCAGCAAAATGGATGTACTTAGAGATCATCATACTGAGTGAAGTAAGTCAGATGGAGAAAGACTAATACCACATGCTATCACTTACATGTGGAGTCTAAAAAAGTGACACAAATGAACTTATTTACAAAACAAACTGACTCAGAGACATAGAAAACAAACATGGTTACGAAAGGGGAAAGGAGAGGGAGGGATAAATAAGGAGTTTTTGATTAGCAAATACGAACTACTATATATAACAAAGAAACAACCTAAATGTCCATTGACAGATGACTGGATAAAATAGTTATGGTATATTTCTACAATGGAATACTACTCAGCCATAAAAAAGAATAAAATAATGCCATTTGCAGCAACATGGGTGCACCTGGAGATGGTCATTTAAATGAAGTAAGCCAGAAAGAGAAAGAAAATTACCATATGATATCACTCATGTGTAGAATCTTAAAAAAAAAAAAAGACATAAATGAAATTATTCACAAAACAGACTCAGACACAGAAAACAAACTCATGGTTACTGGGCAGAAAGGGGGTAGGAAGGGATAAAATGGGAGTACAAGCACAAGATTTGCAGGTACTAACTACTATATATAAAATAGATTAACAACAAGTTCATACTGTATAGCACAGGCAACTATATTCAGTATCGTGTAGTAAACTATAATGAAAAAGGATATGAAAAGGAATATGTATACATATGTATGACTGAAATATACTGTACACCAGAAATTGACCCAACATTGTAAATGAATTATACTTCAATTAAAAAAATTAAATTAAAACAAACTGCTATATATAAAATAGATAAACAACAAGGTCCTACTGTATAGCACAGGGAATTATATTCAATATCCTGTAATAACCTAAAAAGAATATGAAAAAGAATATATGTATATATATAAAATTGAATCACTGAAACTAACATAGCATTGTAAATCAACTATACTTAAAAAAAGAAAGAAGAAAAAAGTAGCAAATACCCAAAAGAAGTGACATCTCATACAACTGCTCCTTGGAAATCAGTTCAGTACAGACCAGGTTCCACAGGCCAGGGTGAGGGCGGTGGGAAGAAACACTCAGAGACATAAAAGGAACAGCCGCGGGAACCACAGTGGTTGTGGCACTTTCTCAAGCATGATTCAGGGTTTCAATTTTAACGTACTTGCTGCTATTCAAACTACAGAACTTTACTCATGCTCTTTGGGCTCAGGCTCCCAAGCTGCAAGTACTTTTTACAGATCACACAGCACTGGTGTAGTTTCCCACCTGACGCACCAAACAGTCTAGTTTGCACTTGTCTTCAGTTAATTTCAAGCAAACTGCAATGAATGCTTTATGATTTAGGGTTGGGAAGATTTTTAAATGTGCTGTACTCAAACTACTGTTAGAACTTACTTTATGCCTGGGATTGATTTATGCCTTTGTCAAGTGCTTAGGATGCAAGAGTGAGTTAACCCTGAAAGGTTCAGATTCAGCTGTGTGTAGGCCAAGGAACCCCGTTTAGTCTTAAACTTCCATTCTAAAGTGAACTGAAATCTCAGGATTAACTCGAATTCCAACCCATCACTTGAAAGCAGCACTGTTCAGTAGAATTTCCCCTGTGATGGCACCTACTTCTCCAATGATAAAACCTTCTATGTCTGCTCTGTCCAATTTGTGTGTGTGGCTAATGGATACCACATTGAATGAACAGAGCTGTTCCAAAGAAACAAGTCTGGCAAAATTCACTGATGACATTTTCACCATCTACTTGAGAGGACAATTTTAGTCTTCATTTGACTAGAATTCTGTGTAGTATTTGACTCTGTTGATCATTTTATCCTTGAAAATCTTTCTTCTCTGGGTGTCCTTGACACCATGTTTTCACAGCTCTCTTACCACTTTTCTGTTCCTTCTCATTCTCCCTCTTGGGTTCCCCACTCTCTGCCTGCCTCTTAATATTAGCATTTTCGAGGGCTCAGTCCTTAGTCTCTTCCTCTTCCCTATAAACTCTCCCTAAGGAATGTCATCCATTCCCAACATTTACTGAGTGCTCAGTATGTAGGTACCGTTCTAAGCATTTTATCTGCATCATCTGACTTAATCATCACTATTTGCATAAAATGTAGGTATATTATTATCCTCATTTTGCAGGTGAGAAAATGGAAGCTTAGAGAATTCAAATAGCTTGGCCAAGGTCACAGCTAATCATGGTGAAGCTAAGAGTCAGACAGACAACTGACTCACAACCCGCATGTGTGATGACCACCACCAAGCTGATGACTCTGACTTTGCATCTGCAATCGAGACCATATTTCTCACTGCATATTTCCACCTGGATGTCTTAAAGGCACTTCAAATTCAATGTGTCAAAAAGTATAAGCTCTTTATCTTCCCACCCATACTTGCTTCTTAAACTGGTCCCTGTTCTGATAAGTACCATCCACCAATCCAGAACCACTCACCGATCCTGGGGTTGCCTTCCTCTGTCCCTCACTCTGAACCCAGTAGATAGATGCCTCTTGAACTCATCAGCTCTCCTGCATCCCCCACATCAGCACCTTACTGTAGGCCTTTTCATGTCTTACCTGCAGCTGTCTCCTAACTGGTCTTCCAGCTTATGGTTCCTGCCTCATTCCATCCGTCCACCACATTGCCAGCTACCTTTCCAAAATGCAGATCTGTCCATTATATGAAAGACTGTCTAAGATCCTTCCATGAGCTCCTCACACAAAGCCTCTCATAACATGATCCCTGCCTCCTAATTTGTCTATGTTCTCCACATGGTCCTTTTTATGCCAGCCATGCCAAATAATCTGTACTCTGTAACTAGGCCATGGTCACATCAAGACCGTTGTTTATCCAAAATGCTCTTAGCATCCCTCTTCTCCTACTAAATTCTTTTTCCTTTTCTAAGACTTAGCTAAACTTCCCCCTCCTCTAAGAAGCTTTTCCTCTCCTTCCCAGGTGGAGCCAACCCTTCCTTCTTCGGTGCCTTCTGTGCCCCACATTCAAACCTCTATTACAGCCTTTACTGTACCACTCAGCATTGACTTAGATATCTGTATCCCCTACCTATCTACTGAGATCCCCTTGAAAGCAGGAACTGGCCCTTATTCAACCTTGAGTCCTTGGTACCTACTCTGTGCCTGGCACCTAGTGGGTACACTGAACTGAGAGCACAGGGATGCTTTTGTCTACCCAGACCTGAAGCAGAGTCTTGTGTACCACAAGCTGACTAGCTGTACTATAGTTGTGCTCAATCTTGGGAAGGGACTTGTAGACTAAGAAAATCAGTCTATCACCAGATCATTCTTGATCTCCCTTCACAGATGATTTTTACTTGAGGCAGTTCTAGTAACAGAGATGAAAATGAGTGTGACTTCCTGCCCTACCTGATAGTGATGATCTGCCCAATGCCCATGTCCAAGTCATTCAGCTGTGCGATGAACACAGCTGCCACTGCTTCGTAGAGTGCGGTCCCATCCATGTTGATTGTAGCACCAACAGGTAACACAAATCGAGTGATCCTCTTGTCCACCCGGTTCCTCTCTTCAGCACAGCGGAAAGTGACAGGCAGTGTTGCTGAACTGTGTGATAAAAAGAGAAAGGAACTGATGGTCTAGGAATGCTGGTCCTCAATCCCTGCCTGAAGAGACACATTTGTTCCAAAAACTAAACCAAGAGCTCGAAGCATGCTGGCACTTTTGGTAGGTCCAGGAATCAGAAGGTACTGTGCTCGCCACTGCTCCCAGGTACACCATAACCCATTCCTGGGCTGCAGGCCATGCCTAGAAGGCAGGAAATATCCAACAGGGTGAGAAAATATTTTCAAGGACATGGGCAGAGACTATGGAGGTCATTTCTCAAATTGAAGGCAGCTACAAAACCCACCAGCTACAGCCAGTGCTTCATCAAGCGAGGGTAGAGTTGATAAAGCTTGACTCACAGACTTCTTCCAGACACCCGTCTTCTGTTTACCTGGAGGAGATCATGAGAGCTGTCAGGAGAGCCTGGGCCATTCCCATGGCAAATTGGAAAGGGTTCTTTCGTACGATTATAAAATATATCAGTGGGAGAATTACAATGGAGTGGATTGCAAGCCTGTAAACAGGAGAGAGAAACAGGTTCATAGATGGTACCATCTCTTCAAATTCTTTTTTCAACAGATTTTTGACTCATGAAATATCATTCAACTTTCATTAATGACCCAATGAGAAAATGAGAACAAGGGCAGGAATATATGTCTCCTTTGTACCTATGAGGAAGAAGAGACTCAGCACATCAAATATCTTGTCAAAGTTAGTGGCTAAGCCAGCAGCTGGGTCCACGTTTTAGAGCTCACAGAACAGTGATGTCATGCTGCCGAGCCCTGTGCAAGCTCTTCCTGCTGTACGTGCTAACATGCTTTCACTTCCTTCTGCTGCTGAAATCTTCCACCTCTAAGATTCAGCGAAACATCCCCCTCCTCCAGGAGGCCTTCTCTTATCTTCCCAGGTCGAGCTGACCCTTCTTTCCTTGGTGACTCTGTCTCCCATACCAGCCTCTATTACAGGCCTTCTCACAGCACACAGCCTGGACCTGCTGTCCTGCAGGATGGCACCTGCCATCTAAGAGGGGAGTCAGGGTGCGGTTAAGGAGGAAGAAATCCCTGCTCTTCCACAACCATACTTCAGGACTGGCCTTCTTTTATTTGTTATTCCTGCCTTCCAAAACTATTCCTTGTCTCACATGGAAATAACACAGGTTACACAAAACAGGGGACTTAAGAAATGAGACTGTTTCTGCAGACACCATGTAAGAGACAATGTAGAGGTTACAGATCAGCTATGTGAAGCTGAAGTAAGAAGAAATGGTCATTGAAAACACAGATCCTAGAGGTCAGGAAAAAGAGTCTTCTAGATGGAGCTTGCAACAATGGAGGCTTAGAACTACGAGAGGCTGACTTTCAGTTTTCTGTTAGAAACCTAGACAGGTTGAGAGAACGGACACCCACAGAAGCCCATTAAGGAATGGCTAAGCCCAAAAAACCTCAGCCACATCGCAGCCTGGACACAGCCCCTGGCCTCCAGTAAGGAGGATGATCCCACCTCCTTTACCACTGGGGCCCTGGGATGTAAACGGGCCCTTACACTATAGGAAAACTGGCTTCTTCTTCATTGGCCAGCAGGGCTGTGCTTCTGGTAAACACAGATTAAGAACCAAATGAAACTCTCCACTGAAAGCTCTCCAGTGCAATCAAGTCCCAATAGGCGAGCTGACTGCTCCAGTAGGGTGTTTGGGGGCATTGACCTGTGGGAGTCAAATTGATGATGTTTACTAATTCTCTTGGTGCATATGTCTTAGCACATGTGACATAGCCTGTCCCCACGAAGGTATCTGGGGGCACCATTCATAACTTATCCCACCATGGCCCCCTCAAGGAACCAATACCTGGGCTGTAATAAATATGCAAACGACCTGTGTCCTCCTGCCTTCCTGCCTTCCACATTTCCTACCAATCTGAGGATATCCCCAGTACCTTCTCTGATGATGCAGGATGTGACAGTGTTTACCAGCTGCACCAACAGGGTTGAAACCAACCAGCCATCCCACTCCTACTTGCTCAAGTCTGATTTCATTTAGGCCCTGCCTAATTTCTTTCAGGCATGGGGTACATGGGACTGCTCTTACTTCTTTGGTTAGTTTACATCCTTGAAGAAGTGAAGGCCAGGAGAGGGCCAAGAGGGCCTACCAGTGGGTTTTGCTCTTGTTTTAAAAAATGATTTTCACACAACTAATAAAGGCAGTGACAAAGCATGGTCCAGGCTGTTCTGCCAAGATCTGGCAATTAGCACCGTGTGATCCACCTCCAGTTCAGCTGTTAAAGGGCAGCCCTCCTCCCCGCCTGCTCTCTTATCTCTGAACCCCATCCTTCCCTGCAAAAGAAGCTGATTTAACCAACTGAAACCCAGGCTCTCAGCGGCGATTCACTGGCTCAAATGAGGTTTCTGTTTCTTCTCTTGAATGTGACATACCCACTGATGACGGTGGCCATGTAAAGGCCCAGCTTGCGGAATATTTCCCAGTCTTCAACTTCTATGATCTTGCCGGCAATCAGGAACAAAATACCAACTGGCATGTAACTAGAAAGTAAGCACCACAAAGACACACTCCTGTCATCACGTATTTTCTCAGGGTGGAATGATGGCGAAGAAATAAGCCAGGGCATGCACCTGGCGTAGGGTGTGCACTCAGCTGGGAGGAGCACAGGGTACACAGTGAAGCTAAGGTCTCAGTTTCGGAAACCTGGATCACAGTGGCTTCAGGTTTCAGCACCCTGTGCACCTCAACTTCTTCCCACCTAAGCTACCGTAAGGGGCACACTTGGTAAGAAGGTGTGGTTAAACTGGTGCATATCCCATGCCTTGATCCTCGTACACATACTCCCTGCTGACGTCACTTCTGCAGATCTCTCTTTAAGTGACCCTCTAAATATGGCCACTAGGCTCTTTCTAGCCATGGTTATCTTGTTTCTCAGGTAGTGGTATCAGCAACAGACGGACAGAATTAATAGCGGAGGTGGCTGTAATAGTTCTGTTTGTGGAGCTGTCATTACATGCTTTGCATTGGATTAAGTATATTACATGCGTCATTTCACTTAATGTACTCCTCCCAACTCCAGGGGTAGACTTTATTATCTTTTTTTTTTTTTTTTTACAGTTGATGATTACAGTCAGTGAGATTAAATGACTGAAATAACTGAACCCTTTACATCACTGTCAGTGTCTATACTTTGGATTAAATGTTGCATCAACTTGCTGTGGGATTAGTGGGGCAGAGGTCTCCTAGGAAATTTGGACTTTTTGGCATCTCCAGGGACAGGGCAGATGCTCAGCTGGTGTGGCCACTATGCTCACCAATGGCAGCTTTCATTTGGGTGGGTTAGTGCCCATGCTGTACCAGCTGTAAATACCCTCAATATTATTTCTGCATGGGGCCTAATGAGGAAGGCACTTTGTGTTCTGATGTGCAAGAAACTTCTTCAAATCATTCTTTTAAGAGTTATTTCTTACATAAATGCTGCTTAGGTACAAGATGATCAAGTGCTTGGGTAGAAAAAGACAATGGCTGGTATCTAGACTTGTTAGTGAATTAACTCCTAAGTAATACATGAAATTACTTAATACTCCAGTGTATTGATATTTGCCCTCTCGAGGGTGAGATCAGCTGAGAAACATAAGCCTCTTCATTCTAATTTTGAAGGGGTCAGTCATCAGGGGAAGCAAGATGGCATTAATCGGTGTCTGCTCACCACATAATGATTTGAACGATTTTCATGGTTGCATCACTCAGTGCATTGAAGAAATCCACCAGAATCTGTCCCCTTTCTCCCATTTTTCCAATGACAAGTCCAAAGACGAGGCAAAAGACAATCAAGCCCAGAACATTTATGCCATCTGAATACATGCCTACGACTTTGTAGTCCTTTGTTTCGTTCTGTGGGTCAAACCAAGAAAATACATTGATGCATGGTTATAATCTTATTACAATGCATAACAGGCCCTGAAACAAGAAAATATGATAGCCAAACAAACTAGTGATCTACCAACAACTTTGGATCAACAACTTTGGAAAATATAATGGAAACAAACAAACAAAAAAAACCGCCAACCTACGCATATGTCAAACTTTACTGCCTCCACCCTCTGCCATTGAAGTTTAAAGTGTTTTTTCTCTCTCAATAAATTCATATTTGAATACTTCTTTTGAAGATTTCTAATTCTGGGATGCCTTAAATTTTAAATAAGAACTTGAAGAAATCAAGGCACTGTTTTCAGAGTTATTTTAACTACTAGTTACATTTGGAGTCTGCGTGAAAAAGATACAAATTAATAATGCAGGAAGCTCAAAATATTTACCGGGGTGGACATTTTTAGGACATTTTACTTTTTGTTTTATCCTGATAATGTACACAGGAACATTCTTTACTGCCTCTAATCTTGGATGACCAATAGGATTTTAGAGATATAAAACTTAACCAGATATTTACTACTATGAACCATTTCTTCATTTTACCCTGGGTAAAAATAGCATGAGATATACTGAGAGATAACTCAATCTGAGTTGTGCAGCATGAGATTTACTGAGAGATTTCATAGGGAGATAATGTATTCTGACTGGTGCAAACTAGGTTTATAAAGAATTATGTGGATGAGCCATTGGGGTACTAATTATTTCTTACTTATGATCTGATATGGGCAAAGACATTTATTGAGCAGCTAGTGTGCTACCGACATTGGCTACAGCACAAGGCCTTAAAATGCAGCTGGACAAACAAAACTAACTGAGAGACATGAGCCAGTGAAAGCAGGAAGGTGTGTAATTAACTGTACAGCCGAGCTATGAGTTATAGGCATCATATGGAGACTGGGGACATGGATGAGGGCTGTGAGGTTAGGGAAAGCTAGGCCTGGGGAGCAGGCAGCCAGGAGATGAAGGCACAGTCCAGAAGAAATGGTAAGCAAAGGCAAAGTCATCATGCTCCAGGGCCCTGTACCCTGCTGGGATGATTCCTACTCACCCTTTATGGCCCCCAAACTAATTTCAACCTCTGTGTTGAAAGCTCCAGAGTATTCTATTCCTCCCTATTGTAATAGTCATCACTCTTCACATGAGGGCAGATGTCACATCTGTCTTCTCTCTATTGTAACCCAGGCCCAGCAGGGCCTGGCTCATGGAGAGTGCTCAGAAAGTCTTTGTGGAGCCACATCAAGAAGCAGGAATAGGGACAAACTGAAGAGGTGGATCTGGACAGAATAGAGGGGGCTCACTGAGAAGTAAGCGGGGAAACGAGGGAGGAGCCAGGTCGTGGAGCGCCATCTGTAGAAGGAAACAGGGAGCCGCCCGTGGCCTATTTAACTGAATCCTTTAGTCTACTGAGTATTTCTTTTTTCCTTAAATCTTTCCTTCTGGTGTGAGGGCAGAGGACATCCAGGAGAAAGCTACTAGAGGACTACAAATGTACTACTTCAGACTCACATGATCTGATCTCCAACACTGAAGTCTCAAAAGCTCTCAGAGCCCACTGATTTCATTGTTGAGTTTATGGCAAACTCTTGGTGGCAAAACCTATCCTGAACTGAGGTGAGGCTACTTAGAGCCTATTTTCCTTACGCGGCATAACATTCATAAGGTAGTTGCAGAAATATTGACGTGCTTGATTCTAGAATGTTATCAGCAATCCCACTTAAGGATGTTGTATAACACACAGAACACACACCACCTGGCCCTTCTAAACTGAAAAGCTCTGGACTCTGAATGACATCTGGGCAGAGTTTCAGACAAGGAACCATAGGCCTGCGCTCCCTGTAGTCTAGCAAGTCTAACGTAGTTCCCAGAGGTGCCCAACTCGACTCTGAGTGGCAGATACGGAAGTGGAAGGGCTCATTCTTTTCTCTGAGTGGTTCAGTGGCTTCTCCTTATTCTCAGAAGTTACACTCTGTAAAGCGGCCACCAAGACTGAATTAGCGAGTATTGAATCACTGTTCCTAGGGGGAGAAAGAGGATGCGGTTCCTGGGAACCAACAGCCACCACAGTTTTATCAAATAATCAATATAAAACCTTGCTTTCTGTGTGTTTCTCCTCAAAGACACCTTATTTAATTATATTATTTAGTCATTAACACTGAACTCACAGCCAACACACTTGAACTCACGCCTGAATGAGCTTATCTAACACAAGTATCTGTTCGCAGGGCAGGTACATCTCAGCCTTCCTGCACTTCAGAGCACGCACCAGCCATCACTGCAGCACTATGCTTGGGGGGGATTTCAAGCAGCGAAATGACCAAAACAAAGCACAAAAAATGAGAAAAATGAGGCATAAACACACCGCACAGAGGACATTTCTTTACCCTGTAAGAGCTCAAGCAAGAAGGCAGAGCACAGCCTTGCTCAACCTTGGCTGGGAACACGTGTGTTGGGCAACTTAAACTTTTCACCACTCTTTGTGGGTCTGCGAATGACCATGATTGTGGGGGTTACAAATGCATTTTAGTGAGGGGGTGAATTCACAAATGTGGAATCTGTGAACAGTGAGGACTGACTTATTTCCATCTCCTGTTCACTTGTGGCTTGGCCCTTGCCTACCGGGGAAGGAAGGGAGCAAACAACAGGATGGAAACGGTACCTTGGGAACAGCACTGGTCACGAAGGCTGTGACGGACGCTTCCGTCTCATTTGTCCCTGGCTCACTGGGAAGAGGCACTTCCTCACGTGTGGTTTTGTACTGCATGGTGGAAGGAAAAAAAGGTCAAAGAAACAAACAAGAAAAGAATTTTTTAAGCTTCTGAGGCTAAGCCACAGGAATATTACTTTGACCAGAGAAGTGCCATGCCACGCAAGGGTTCTACCTCCGAGGCCTCTGTTGGCTTCAGTTTTGGATGGTACTTCCCATGAAGCTTTGGAAGCAAAAGTGGGATCGAGACATCCAAACCCCTGACTGCCACAGTCATCATTCAATGGTGTCAAAATTTTCTCTCACTTTCATAACAAGGGACCAATTAATGGAGCAATAATGTGAAAGTAAGTATGGGTTTTATTTGTAGGTGCTTTAACAGACAGACTCCATAGGGATCCTGTCAATCATTTTTGTTCTGATTTACTTATTCATTAATTATTTTTAATCTGGGGAAAAAAAAAACCCTCATCACTTTGATAAATGTAGCTACCATGACTTTAATAAACATCAAGAACTATACAGTTGTTCCAAAATCAACAGTCCCTTTAGGGCTATTCCATGAGCGAGATTTCTGTTGAATTCCCTTCCTTCAGCCCTGTTTGGTTCTGCCCGGCTTCAGCACGGAGGCTGAAGAAAGAGCTAGTATCCCATCACATCGGGCATACATGTCGCTCCTATGAGGCTCTGCCAACACCAAGTACCTTACAAATGACCACTGTGGCTGAACCGCAAAGGCACCCCTAAACAGAGGTGGTTCTGTGCCTCTTGGAGGTCGGCAGGGAGCAAGTTAATTGCCATTTTTATTGGTATACATAGAGGTCTCTGTTTATGTAATTTATGTAAATGAATTCCGCAGCTTGTGATAGACTCAGCTGTCTTAAAGTGCAGAGAGAAACAAGAGAAAAAGGCTTAAAGGAAATGGAGTGAAGAGATTATTAAACTTTCCTAAGGGAAAAATCATGGCTTTGTCACGTGGCTCTGTAGAGTGCCAGCAATGGGCACACAAAGACTGAGGAAAAGACCAAATACTAGGAACACTAACCACCCGTGTGGGTCAGATACTGACTTCCCAGCACGAGAGGGAAAGGAGAGAGGAGGTGGAGGACTACCTTTCCCGCTGCACTGTACCTGTAGATAGGCTAAGGTTCCTCACAAATGCAATGTGGTTCTCCAAAAACATGTACTAGGAGCCACATTGTAAAACACTGATTGACTTGCTAATTCCTGACTTGCTCCAGTTGAGCCTGAGGGAAAGGGAGCAGCATAAGCGTACGTAGCAGGCACTTTCCTGTGGCCAGAAAGACCAGGGTTATACACAGTCACCTAAAACCCCTCCCTCCCCAGGTACAGGTCCTGCCATTTAAAAAAAAATTTTTGTTTTTTCATATGGAGGTACTGGGGATTGAACCCAGGACCTTGAACATGCTCAGTGTGCGCTCTGCCACTGAGAGATACACCCCCTCCACTTCCTGCCATTTTTGACGGGCTAGTTCCATTTCTTGGGTCACAGCAGGAAAAAAAAATTAATCGGTAATAGGGAAGTGGGGGGCAACTGAAGGGCAAAAGTTCTTGTTCTCACCTGCTGAAAACAGGCTTGGACAAGGTTCTCAGGGAACATATTTCTGTTGGAGACATGAAAAACAGTATTACGTTAAGGCAAAAGTAGGGTTTTGGGGGTCATACCCAATACACGTGGAGATGAGTATAATAGAATCTACTCTGGTTTCTCTTCTGGCCTCTCCTTTGCATAATACCTCCTTGTATTAAGATTTATTTTTCCCTGTGGAATTTCCACCAGGTGTAGAGAGCTCTCCTGACCAACTGTCACACTTAACTGATTCACTGAGTAGCATCATGATATGCTTGCTGACCCTGGTGAAACATTACACACACAGCTAAGAGGCTTCTTTAATATTCTGCACCCTTCTGTTTTCATCAATGTGAGTCCACCGCACTTGTTCCCAAATTCTTTATGCCAACTGCAAATGTCATTAAATTATTGAATTAAAAATTATGTAAATCAATGCAATATGAATGTGAAAAGGAAGGATTGGTTTCTATAAAAACCAAGCTGAATGCCTGGACACTCAGTCAAGGCAGGTGAGCCAAACTCTTGTGGTTACATTAGGTAACGGAAGAGAAGTGAAATGTAAAGAACAACTGGAAGGACTCGGCACTCAGCTTTCTTTGCAACTTCTAAGGGTTTTGTTGCTCCACTGAACCTGGGAATTGTAGATGACTCATTTATAAAGGCAGCCTAGGCAACAGAAATGATACGAAATTACAATCAGCTGACGCATTTGAAGAAAAGACCTTGGCCCTACATCAAGACAAAATACGTAATGCATATCTGTATCATTTTTTATGATTCTGTTTTAATTGCTGTTTTTTTTTAATTAACTGACCAATTTCCAGCCCTGATTCCAGCTTCAGATAAGAGGGTATCTTATGCACAATTTGAAAATGTGTTTCTTCAAGTATGCTTCAAAAAAGACCACCCAACCCAGCCCAGCATCTAAATGCAACAAGTATACTTTGTGCACATCTGTCCATCCTAATCCCTGACAGGAGCCTGTTCCTCCCACTCCCTCTTGAAACTGGGATCTTGCAAGCAGGACTGGATATGTAATTTGTGGGGTCCAAGGCAACAGGAAAATGCATAATAATTCAAAAATTATTAAAAATGTCAAGATGGCAACAGCAGAGCATTAAATCAAGCATGGGGCCCTGTGCAAGCACACGGGTCACGTGCCTCTGAAGTCACCCTGCTGGCCAGGCACTCACCTGATCAGGTCTAACATGGCGTCCACTGTACTGACTTCAGGGGTGCTGCCTGTCCGGTCAATTTCGGCCACTTTCTGGGTGACACCAGGCTTGATGCTCACCACCAGCACAATACCTGTGGCCAAGCATAGCACCCACAGAGCATTAAGAACCTCACAGGGCACCTGGCACTCCTTGTGCAACCATCTTGGAACCAGTAGGCCTGCTGGTCCCAGGCAGTACTGGGATTTGGACCCTGAGGTCTAACCAAAACTCTGAGCCTCAGCAGCGGCCTTAATTATTTTTCCATTTAAATGAAGCAGAAGGAACTCTTCCTGTGCCATTTTTAAAAATGAAGGGGCTGCATTCTAGAACTGCTTCTGGAAGCACCTGCTGATGAGAATACTCTTTTTCTGTTCTTTAGCTTGTGAAATCAGCCTAGAAAGGGGTTGGGGTGAGAATGATTCATTTTCCAACTAGGGCACTCATTCAACATCATTCTGTAACTCTTACCCCCAGATGCTGGTGATCTTCCTGAGGGTCATACAGAACAAGCTTTATCTTCTTTCCACGGACAAGCTTTCAAACACCTGGAAAGCTATCATGCAATCCATAAAAGGGTTTGGATTAAGAAGTGTTGTTTTGTATGACTCTTAGAGGGTGAAGGGATGAAAAATAGGCAGGAGTCCCAGAGAGAGAGAGTTCTTCTCACTGTAAGGAAGAACTGTCTGAACGGAGAGCATCTTAAAAGTGCCATTTTGGCCTCTGGAGGTAATGGGTTCCTCTTGAGGTGTCCAAGCAGAGGTGGGTTTTAGGAAAGACCAGGCTGTTTGACTGGAAAGGAGTGAAGAAGAAAAGGTAGGACTTCAGGATGCTAAATGGGTCAGTTGTGCTTGTGAGAGGGGTCACTGGGCAATACAGAGGCCGTGGATGGGCGTGGTCCACCGTTACCTCTCAGTGTTGCAGAAAAGATATGCACCCAACTTTTTCCTTTGTATTGGCCTCCCTCAGGAACCTCAAGAGATGTGGCGCTGGTTTAAGGCAGGGTTAGCCCCTCCTAGGTCCCCTGGACTAGTACCGCTAAAATCTCACCACATCCACATCAACTTTTATCAGTTCATTAAAGCAGAGCTGCAAAAGTCAAGCTGCTACATCTGAGAACACTTCCTTCCTCTCTTCCCACTCTGGGCATCCTTCTTAAAATGTCATACTAGGTCACAAAGAATGGCCCATACTTTCTTCAAAAAAGAGTGCCAACCATGTAAGAGCAACCTTATTCTCTTATTAGAACATTCTCTCTTTCAAGTGGAATTTAAGCCCCTTGATTAAACCAAGCATGGGGCCCTGTGCAAGCATACGGGTCACGTGCCTCTGAAGTCACCCTGCTGGCCAGGCACTCACAGACTCTGATAGCTCTTGGTCCTATGTGAAATTTGAAATGTACTGAAATGCTATCTTTCTGGAAATACTTAATAATTATACTCAACTCCACTCTTAACGATTAATTATCCAGTTTAAAGATTATATAAGCTCTTGGCTTTATTTCCTTCTATCCAATGATCCTGATAAGGCACAGAATGGTCACCCTCTTTCTGTTTCTTCCTAGAGACATTAATGAGCAATAGTACCATGGCTGAAATTCAGTCAATATTATATTTGTTTCATATAAAAGGCACCGTGCAGACTTCAAGCCAAAAAGCTTCACAGTAGTTTGACAATTGTACTTTCTAATTTAAAAAAAAAAAAGGTTTCATTTAAAAAAGCCTCTTTTACTTTTAAATGAAAAGTCACATTATACAAGGAAATAAGGATTCAGAAATAAATTTTACCTAGAATTACAGCAATGACAGTGGTACAGAAGTAATACACGACAGCACGCAGACCAATTTTTCCAGATATGTTGGAATCCAGTGCAGCAACACCTGAAAGGGAGGAGAAGTCAAATTACAGTAATTAAAAAAAATTAATTTGCAGGACTCTTGGTGATTCGATCCTCAAGGTGTGAAATAAAGAGCTGAGAGCTGTCTCTGCATCTGCCAGGCCTATTTCACACATTTTGTTTGAATAAATGCAATGGGCAAAAGAAGCACTTCCACATCCCAACTGCAGAACTAAGAGATGAAGCCCCCCTACCTCAGCCCATGGTGAGTGCTGTGTCTTTGGCTCCTCTTATGGGTGGTCATGAGACAGTCAGGAGTCCCCCTTCTGCACTGGCTCTAAGAACTTTATCAAGATTTGTATATTATATCACTCAACATCCTTTGGAATTCATTATCAAGGAAGATTTTACCTTGATCTTTTATCACATAATAAAAATCATGTAACTCATGACTATTTCCCTTTCTGCCTCTTCTGTCAGGAAGCTCAGAGTCAACTAAAAAAGGTAACTTTTCCATGTGATTATAAAAGTTCTATATATGTTCATTATAATTACCTGAAGAAAAGAGAAAAATATAAAGATGAAAACAAAAATCACTTCATGTCATCAGCCATAGTTAATACTCCGGTGAATTTTCCTCCAATTAGTTTTTTCTCAATTTTTTGTGAACACAGCTGAGATCATTTTATCATTTTTAATTATTTTATTACAAGCATATATTACAAGCATTTATCTTACTGTTACACCCTGTGGATACTTTTAAGGGCTACATGATCTGTTATGTGATTACACTAGAGTTAATTGATCAAATACTTAGTGACGGATCTTTAATCTCAGGGCCAAATTCAGTAATAAATCATAGTAATTTCATTATCCATCCTGGCTAGCATATTTCCTTCCTTTCATGATTTTCACATTGCTTTCACATTAACAATCTTATTCTGTTTGACCTGATTGTGAGACTCCTTAAAAATCTGTTTTAAGAAGTTAGGATATAAATAAAAATTTCTGAGAGAACAGGTATAAGAGACTTAGGACCACATTGTTAGGTATAGTTTCAGATGGTCTTTGGTTGCCAATAAAAAGACTGAATGTTGCCTGGCCTGAAAGGGTTGTACAGAATGCCAAGGAAGCTATGGAGGCAGGCGGAAGGCATACATCCCTCCTTGTTAGAAATCCTTGCCCTCCATCAAAGATGCTCATATACGTAGAGTCAAATGATGGAGCTCTCTAACTGGACTGCATCTATGTGGGACACGAGGCAAGTTGAGAAGCAACCAAATCATCTTCCAGCAAGCTTTCATCTGGAGATTTCAGACTACCCTGCCCGATTTCCAAAATGAGAATCACATTTTGAATCCAATCATCAGCAGAGAAAATGATTTTTTGAGTCTTCAGCACGCATGAGTTGTTCCAGAACTGCAAAACCTGAAGGACAAGGTAGCAGGAAAAATGAAGAGGTTGTCATGAGGCAACCCCAAGGAAAAGGTAGTAAATCTGCAGGCCATCAGCATGCACAGGTAGCTTTTATATTCACTCCTCGCACTATAAAAGGCCTATCCACTTTTTTAAGTGCCTAGGGGATTATGGTCTTCAAATACAATCATACGTGGTTGATGTACAGGAAAAATCTGTAAGGAAGCTATCATCATGATGATCACAGGACAAGTCATCTCTCACTCTCAACACGCCATTCCTCTGACTGTTGATTGCTCCTCTGGAAGTTTACATTTTGCAAGAAAGGGCTCCGGCCTCTTTAGCAGTCACACCAGGATGTTGTTAAGGGCTCATTCGTCAACCTCCGGAGCAAGATTGTGCAATTACCATATGATGGGCATGTTGCAACAGTCACATCCTAGAATAACCCTGAGGATAGATTCTATTTTCTTTCTTCGGGGGAAAAAAAACGCAGTTTGGTATGCTGAGCAGACTTTCTTTTCCTAATGGTAAAACAATTTTAAAAAATAACAGTTCCACAAGAAACAGTAATAATGACAACAATAACAACAAAATCAAGAGATACCGAAGGCCATAATTCAGAAACCAATAAACTATCTCATATTTAGCCTCATTTTCTTTAAAAAAAAAGGCAAACAATAATGCAAATATATAATAAGCTTGCTGAGTATATTATTTGATTATAAAATGAACCTATTCCATTTTTGACCTCTGTACATTATTCTGATAAACAATTATTATCTATAATAATGGTAGGTTAAAAGAGAGAAAATCACCAACTTAACAAAACTCCAAGTAACCTGTATAAGCACCTGCATTCCTGAGCTAACAGAAGATGTATTTTCAGGTACACTGTTCTTTGGTAGATATCCAACTTAAGTATCTCCCAACCCCTAAGGTGCTGGCAAGTGACAGGTGCACAGGCTGGCTGCAGAACTGTTCTCGGGTATGTGTTTCGTGCCCTCTCAGGATTTTCTTCCAGCAGTGAAACAAATTAAGTCTATGTGGGTAATTGTTCCCAGCATATGTTAATATGTCTTAATTTGTCTTAATGATTTTGCCATGGGCTGGTGCCTCTGCTTTTATTCCAGGTCCCAGCTGGCCATAAAGGGCTTCATAATAATGAGATTCTTGGTGGAAATATCTTAAAAAACACATCCCTCAAAGCAGTCAGCCAGCTCGTCTCTGCTGTAGTACAGCAACTCTCGTTACTTTAAGGAAGAGGTTTGTTCCCCATTCCTCAATCTACCTAGAATCTACAATTCTCCTGGATACATCAGAAATGTATTCCAATCAGCAATCATCTCTAGAGGTACCCACCTACTTCTCTAGCCACTGCTGATTGGGGGCAGAGCTACCCCCAAAATCCAGGCTCTTGGATGATTTATAACACAATTTTTAGGATGGGGGGGGGTGAGTGCCTTTAGGTTCTAAGGCCTGATGCTTCTCTTCTCTGGATCTCCAGTGCATTAAATAAGGTGCTTTATGAATCGTTACCTGCTTTCCATGTGACAGAACTGCACTTTTTATGGGTAGTCCTCTCCTTACAAAGTGATCCCATTTCAAAGATCTACTTCAGTGTCTGAGATTAGGAACTGGGCAGGTGGTCTCCTTCAAAACCACTCATACAGGGCAGTTTGGTTTGGTTTCCAGGGTGGCCAACAAAAATGCTTTCCACCCATAACAGACCTCCATGTGACAACATGTTTAGCATCTCAGTGTTTCTCTACCTTTTTTTTCATTATTGTGTGCTCCACAGCGCTTGTCCCTCCCCCAGCCTTTTAGACATTTTTCATTACCACTTCATGAAATTTTAATAGCCTAGACAAACCGCACATCTCTTCATGTACAAAATGTATACATGTGCTTTTTACATGA
This sequence comes from Camelus bactrianus, assembly GCF_048773025.1. NCBI lineage: Eukaryota > Metazoa > Chordata > Mammalia > Artiodactyla > Camelidae > Camelus > Camelus bactrianus. Next base: position 30,617,229 of record NC_133542.1, read on the forward strand.
AAAGAGTACATCTCTCCCCCTTATTCCCAAGAACCAGCTTTTGCTGCCTTGGGGCCATATTGCTCCTACTGAAAACATGTGGACTAGTTTAATGGATGTTGTCCTGCAAATGGTAACTTAATCCAGACACTGGACTCTAAAGATGGTGCCTCTCCATTGGTTCCCCAGTCACACATGCTCGCTACAAGTGATCACTAGTCACGTGTAACTTGTGGCTACTGCAAAGGACAGGACAAACAGAGACCATTTCCATCATCGCAGGAAGTTCTACTAGGCAGTGCTTGTCTAGAATTCTGTCGTGCGTGGTAGAGTGAGTATGACATAATGGTTAAGAATATGGCCCCCATCACTCACTGGGAGGGAGGTCAGACGGCAGGTCCACCTTAGTCCCATATCAGTAAAACATCACTGTACTTTATCCTGGGGTTTTACTATAAAGAGCCCCCTGGATTCCTTGTGTTCAGGCCATGCTCATGCCTGGCGAAGTCTCAAGGACCAACTCTCCTTACAGTCCACTCCCAGAACTCAATTCTTTTGGAAGCTGACACCAGACCTTTAGGAGCTGACAAATGGGAAGGGACTGTGCACTGATACACTGCAAACCAGGTGTGACAGATCTCCATAGAAATCAAAGGTAAGAATTTAAAAACGTTCATAGCAATTGAACAGTAATTTTATGCCTGCTGAATGTAATAAAAAATAGGGCTAGCATTTTATGTCTTTGTCTTTTATATCTTTTTGTAGTAATGCATTTCTATTATAGTTTACAGAGATTATTTGTGACAGTTTGGAAATTAAGAAAACTGACCTTTCCCACCCACTTTAAAAACTGGATGCTCTGTAAAGCTCTGGTGCAGAGGACAGGTACCATGGGCTTTCAGAGCCCGAGGTGTCACCAGGCTGAGGGGACCAGGAGCAACTTGCAACGGGTAGCACCTGAATTGAGCAGAGAAAGATAAGCAGGATTCTGACAAAGATTCTTTGCTTGGCCATGCTTTTGTCAAGTTTCTAAACCTTCTCGTAGGCCCGTCTGTGTACTTTCTTGCAAAATCCAGTCTCAGCAAGAACCCTGCTAAATCAGTTTAACCAGAACCCCTGACCCTCAATAACTGGTCACCCTAGATAACTGGTAAGGTCCCTTAGCCTCCACCATCTCCCAGGTGATGTCTGATTACTCAGGCCTGTCTTTCACATGAACCTTGTTGGGTTGGTTTAGCCAGAATCCTCCTTGCCCATGATGTTTCTTCTTAGTAACTGTCCATCCCCTGATCCCCACCCTGCTTCTTGGCTATAAATTCCCACTTGTCCACACTATATTCAGAGTTGAGCCCAATCTCTTCCTCCCACTGCAAAATCCTATTGCATAGGTGGTCCCTACACCTAGCTCAATGGTCCTGACTTACCATCTTTAACAAGCGTCAGATTTTGTTTTTTTTTTTTTTCTTTAACAAGTCCAGTTACCAGTGAGTCCAGGGTTGCCCTTTTAAAACCAGGGACAGTTTTTGAGGCTGAGCTGTGGCCTAGAGCCAGGGATATAATCCAAGGTTGTCCTTGGAAGTTAGGGGCACATGCTAGCTCTTTAAGAAACCACCCTGGTGGGTGGGTATAGCTCAGTGGTAGAGCAGATGGTAAGCATGCACGAGGTCCTGGGTTCAATCCCCAGTACCTCCATTAACAAAGAAAAAGAGGAAGGAAGGAAGATAAAGAAAGAAAAAAAGAAAGAAAGCAAAGAAGGAAACTACAGTTGTTTTTCACCTTAGGAATAAGGCTCTGATGAACTGGGGTGCTGGCTCCTGGCCAAAGCAGTAACGATCTACTAGAATTTTTTAAAATACTTTTAATAAAAAACATTGCAAAGGAAGCAGTCCTCGTGGGCTAAACAATAGCATGTTTTAAAATAAACACCTGAGGGCAAGACTCCTCTGAGAGCTCTCTGATTAAGCTACCACCCACAAGAGAACAAAATTTCGTGACAATCTCTCTCCACCTTGTGATTAAGGTGTCAGAATTAACTCCATTATTGGAATTTTTTTTGGTCTGGTATTTGATGGTGCTTCACATCTGTGAAACAGACACATCATTCAAGAAGCTCATTGTTGCACTGGGGCATCCTCTCATCCAGATGACTCCTGTCTCTCTGCCACCAGCAGAGAGGCCACCAGCATGGAGAGAAATGAGTATAGGCTTAGGTGGGACAGCCTGGGCTCAAATCTCAGCCTTCTCCTCCCAAACTCAGTTTTCCCGTCTATAAAATGGAGGTTTTCAGTGCTTCTACCTCCTAACGGGTAATTGTCAGGAACAAAGTGAACAACCCCATGTTGTATGACTGTGCAGTGCCTAAAACAATTTCACTCGGTCAGCAGCCTCCATGATTACTGAATGAAATGATCAACATGAAGCGTGTCACGAGCATGTGGAAGCCACTTCACAAGTGTTAACTCATTCATTCCTCACTCCTCTGTCTATAATCCTTCTGTATTCCTTCATCACATGGCCACGGAAGAAATCGTTTAAAAACATAAGTCAGGCCATTTCACACGCAAGTATGAGCCTCCAATGGTACTTAAAACACAAGTTTCTTACGAGGCTACCGAGGTCCTGCAGGAGGAGCGCCCTCCGCCAGGCCAGCCCTCATCAAGCAGACCCAGCTCCCTCCCAGTTCAAAGTCTTTGCGCAGGCTCTTCCCTCTGCTGGATGGCTTTCCGCCCCCTTGTCTGACCACTTTGAAGTCTCTTCCTCCGAGCCCTCCCCTGCGTCTCCAGGCTGAATCAGGCTTCCCTGCTTTCCTCACCTGGCATCCTGTTCATATCATGTTTCACGATTATCATCAGTGGGCTCCTTATTTAATGTCTGTCTTTCTCACTAGACTGTAAGCTCCTTGAGGGTAGGGGACCTAGCTATCTGCCTGTTCACCAGTGTCCACCCACTGCCGACACACAGGCGGAGCTCCATAAACATGTGTTGACTGAATGAATAACCTAGTTATCTATGGCTGCCTGCCCCCAGATCCCTCTGCCCAGGCTCTGGGCTCCAGGCAGCAGAAGGTTCCAGAGTGGAACTTGAGACTGCATCAGTCCTAGATGCTGCCCTTATGATCTGCGTGATCTTGGAAAATTGGCTTAACTTCTCTTCAACCTCCTGTGTCATCTTTAAAGACAGAGGTAAGGTCCCACTTACTTTCATTGCTTTGCTATGAGGATTAAAGTCAAGTTCATTTCCCAGGGAGAACAAGACGGTATGTCTTCTCACTCTGTTGATCCAGGGCAGCCTGGATTAACACTCTTGGGACGTTAAAAGGGAAGAAAAGGCAGAGGGGAGCATGCAAAATATATTTCTGTGCATGCTTCAGCTATAACATCGATCTTCCTTAGAAACACTAATACAAAGAATTCCCTTAAGATAGGTTCTCTCACCCCCTACACTATTGTGTGAAGCAAACAAAATAAACTGGCCCTTGGCAAAACCAGTTAAAGCTTCTCACTTGCAGCCTTTGTCAGCAGGTCCACATATGATGTTCAAAACATCTGTCAAGAAGCAGCCGCTGGTCTCCTGGTTCTTCAGCAGTCCAGGAACTGTTGTAACTTTTTTTAACACCACAGAGGACGATGGTATTTATAGTTGGGACTGATTTTTTAGAAGACCCAATGTGCTTTTATAGGAGGCTTTTCGTTCAATAAGCATTAAACACATCTCAGACGATCTGAGGAGCTCAGATGTTCTCTTCAAAGTCCATGCTTTGACGTCAGGAGAGCTAACGGCTCAGTGAGACTTTTCCGGTTTTCTACCACAACCTAATTCTTATTGAACTCTCTCTTTGCTTCTCCTTATCTTATAAAGTTGGTAGCTCAGGCTTCTGGGTGGAAGCTGCTTGCATGCTGGGGAACCTAACAAACTACTGTCAGAGCAAGCCTTTTCATATTGTTTTCATTTCCAGAAGGAACACATTGTGTGTACTCACCTGTGTTGGCTCAATTCTGATACTGGCCCTGCAGCTTCTGATGCCAATGGAGGGGCTGTTTAGAAACTTCCAACAGCATCAGACAAAAAAGAGTAAACAGACCACAGAGCACTTTAACCACGCCATGACATAGTACTACCATTATTTTGACTTTACAATTGAGGACGTGTTAAGTAACTTGTTCAAGGTTTCAGAGCTAGTAAGTGGCAGAGGCAAGATTCAAAGCTAGGCATCTGGTTCCTGAGTCTGTGTTCTTAACCGCTAGGCTCTCCTGACCCTCTGTGATTGATACTGACAAAGATTCTCTGCTTGACCACACTTTAGTCACACTCTTGAACCTTCTAGTTTTAGCAAGAACCCTGCTAAGTCAGTTTAACCAGAACCCCCAGTCCTCAGTATCTGATCACTCTCCACATCTAAATCAAGTTCCTCATTCACCACCCTCAGCCCCACCCAGGGTGAAATCTGATCACCCCGGTCTGTCTTCAGCAAGAATCCTGTTAGATTGGTTTAGCCAGAATCCCCCTTACTTCTGAGGTTTCCTCTTAGTACTTTTCCATCCACTGATCCCCCTACCCAGCTGCTTGGCTATCAGTTCCCACTGACTCACGCTGTATTCATTCAGAGTTAAGCCCAATCTCTCTCCCATTGCAGTGGTCCCTCCATCTACTGTGATGGTCTTGAACAAAGTCTGCCTTAACAGTTTTGTATGTCATTGAATTTCCTTTTTGAACAATACTTCCCCACCTGAAGCTTGTTCAGGGTGTCCCTTTGGAGAAAATGGCACAGGTGAGAGGTGCTGCTCTCACTTGCTTCCCCTTACCTACAGGCTCAGGTTCAGACCCCTCAGGAAGGCACACAGACCCCATGAAGCCACCCCTCACCCCCAGGTGTGCAGCGTTCCGGGCAAAGTCTCACTGTCCTCCCAAGATACCATGCCTTCTGCTGTTTTCTTCTGCCTGGAATGCTTGCCCCACTTCATCTGATTCCTATCTTTTCTTCAAAACTCTATCCCAGTGTCCCCTCCCCATCCGCATTCCTTCAAAGCACTTATCACACAGCACTGCAATATACTCTTCCTTTCTTGAAGGACAGGACTTCTCTTCATATCTTGTGTGCCCATCACAGAGCCTGTGACATTGAAGATGAAAGAATGAATGAACGAACAAATGAGCCTCCTAGGTCCATGCATTCAACATAGGAGGTTCTTTAGAATCCCCACGTGGTTTCGCACTCATTTTTTTCTTTCTTCTTTTTAAACATAAGAAAAGTATACACATTTATTTAATACAAGTTTTACGTGACATTCATAAAGAATGAAGTCCCAAAGAAATAGCAGAACCTACTTGCTTTTACATTAGATTGACAAAGAGAGGCAACTGTAGAGAAGTGACTAAACTATATGAGGGTCACTCTTTTCTTTTTTAAGAAACAAAACCAGGTTACATCATAGTCAAACAGAGCTGTGACCGAGTCTAGTACTGGTTTAGGCAGCAAGCAAGCTCATTCACGGTGGACTCTCTGGGCTTCAGTATGTCAGAGACTGAAGCAGGGATTATTTATCTCTTGCCACTTTTCTCTCTATGACTGTAGCAAGTGTCACACTCATTATGGGAACTTCACTCCTTATGCACACAATGTGTCCCTTCCTTCCTTGGAGAAAAGGCATCGTAGAAATCCAATTAATATAACAAGACCTCTGGCTGCAATAGCTGTGTTCAAACTCAAAAATTTCTTGCTGGTCTTCGGGAAATGATTAATTCATGTGTGCAAGGCTGTTTAGGCCATCTTTCTTGCCTGGTTCCCAAACACGGCTGGAAAAAGAGGAAGGAGGCACTTCTGGAAATGCAGGCATAGCCCAGTGGTTCCAGATGTTCTAAATGAGGCAAGATGTTCGTCCTCAGCCTGTATGACTTTAAGCTCCAGCGTTAAGTTTTAAATTTATAATCCATCTTGAAACAGCAGTTTTCGTAGAGACAGAACTATATTAAAAAACCACCAAATTTCCGAAAAGCATGCATACTTTTCCCCCATAGCTACTTAATCACAAGCTGTGCCACCAAATGATACGTGCATCTTCAACTCTCAATACTTCTCGTCAACAAGGGGGCTTACAGAGAGGGCTAGCAGAAGACCTGGTGTCCATGACCAGAGGGATGGCAGGAACTTCACCCGTCGTAGGGTTAGTCTGTTTTCACGCAGTTAAAAGTGTTTGCTGAATTAAACTGAACCTGTTTCAGGGAAGCACATGGCACGGTTCTTTCCACTGGAGGGTGTGGGATGGCTTCCAAGTACACAGCCACTTATGAGTAAATTCATCCCTTAAAAAAAATGCCTTTCCCAGCCCAAAGGATCCAAGTAAAGTCACCACCCGAAAAGCCTGAATTTGAAAATGGGGTTTTCCAAATACTTGCGATTGCACTCTCTCTGCTCCATCCTCCATTCTTCAGTGTCTCTTCAGGACATTTACATTCATCACTTGGTATGAGTAATAATTGCTTGGTATGTTGGTCTGTCATTCAGATTCCATCTCAACTAGACTGTATCCTGAGAGTTAGAATCCAGTCTTATTTTTCATCTGCCATTTTTTGCAAATAAATGTTTCATTGGCAACATAGCCATGCCCGATCATTTACATATTATCTATTGCAATCCATCTATGACAAGCAGTTGGGCAGCTGGACAGAGACTGTATGGCTCAAAAAGCCTAAAATATTCACTATCTGGCCCTTTGCAAAAAAAGTTTCCAGATCCCTGCTTGAAAGGAAACCTACTCACATATATTCTGTATCTGGCTGTTGTTTAATAAATACTGTTTATATCTATGCCTTGGTTAAAACAGTAATGGAAAATCTTTGCCCTTAGAGTTGAGATCAAATGATTGTAATTCCAGCTTCTCTATCAGGGGAGTAAGACCGTATCCTGGAAAGATGCTCAGGGACTCTCTCAGAGTGGGAGCCCAGGGGCTATTCCATTCCTGTGCTGGAGGCGCAAGTCATTATAATTAGGTATTAAAGAAAATGTGACCTGAATTTAAACTCACTGGCTGGTAAGATCTGGACCAGGATTTTCCAGAGCCATTTCCCTTGCCATTTCCCTGGCAGTTTGATATAATACAGCTTACAGACCTAAATGTTAATGGCCCAAACATAGATATTCTGCATATGGGACGAGCATGTCCCTCAGGATGTAAATTATAGGCAGGATTCTGTTAGTGCCTATACTATCTGCCTCTGAAAATGCTTGAGATTATGTCTACTTGTGCCTTCTCTCTTGCTCTTTTTTCTGTTTTAAAGCAAATTCTAGACATTGTCATTTCATAGCTGCACAATTCCATAAGCGTTTAAAAAAGGAACATTTTCTTACATAACTAAATACCATTATCACCACTAACAAAATTATCAACAATTTCTTGATACCATCTAATAGCCAGTCTATACTCAAAGTTTTCCTGATTAATGTGACATCCTCATCATCCTTTTTAAAGAAGAGAGATTCTTCCTTTTTAAAAAATAGCTACAAAATAAGTACTTTTATGTCAGCAGAGGCTTTCATGGCAAAGGTTTTGTTCCTACTTGTTAATTTGGCAAGAGAATTTCCTTCATGCAGGAGCACAGATTATTAGTCTCAGGTCTCAATTTTGCCGTCTCTTCCTCTAACTTACGTATCCTCAGGGCCCTCACTCAACTCCCCCCAGCTTCCAACATGTATTGTCCTTTGTACTAATAAGTGTATAAAATAAGCTATTGATCTGCTGGATTTATAAAGGCTTTCAAAACTTGGAAACTGTTCTTCCTGTGGGTTTTCTACAGCCATCTTCCACTTTACCATCCTGGCTCTGGGCTGGGTGAGGAGGCTAAGGACCACAGCAGGGTTTGGGGGAAGGATCACACACCAGGTAAAGGTGGTACTGAGCTGCAGGGATAGGAGAAGAGATGGGGAGGAGAGGAGTAGTGAGACTACCAGAGGCAAGAGGAGGAGCACAGAGCAGAATCCATCCCACTGTCTTCTAGGGAGAGAGGGAGGGAGGGAGGAAGGAAGGAAGAAAATACAAAACAAAAATAACATGTATTTGCCTTGAAAATGTAAAGAAACATCAGCGAATCACTTCTTTTTCTTTTGTTACACATCTAGTCATTTTGATCCCAACTTTAAAAATGTACATAAATTTTATTAAAATTTGGATTGTACACAATATCTTGTGTAATTTGTTTTATCCTCCTACTTTGTATATTAGGAACATTTCCACCTTCACTAAATGTTTTCCAAACAAAAATTTTAATAGTTGCATAGACTCCTAACTTATGGGTACAACACACATTTAGATTGCTTATAATGAATCACCATTATTTTATTTATTTATAGTAATTTGGGGGGAAGGTAATTAGGTTTATTTTATTTATTTATTTTAAATGGAGGTACTGGGGGTTGAATCCAGGACCTCATGCATATTAAGCACTGAGCTATATACTCCCCCTTAATCACCATTATCTTTTTTTAAAGTTACCCTGACCATCCTTGTACCTAAATCTTTGAACATATCTCTGATTATTTCTTTATGATAAATTCATAAAAGTAGAAATAAGTGGAAAGATCAGAACACATTCCAAACTGCCCCCCAGCAAGTTTGTTCCAATTTATACAGTAACTAAAAGCGTATGAATGAGCCTACTTTCCCATAACCTTGCTTAAGTATTATTATTTTTTCTTTTAATCTGACAATTTAAAACATGAATATAGCATCAATGTTACCACCCTACTTTGTTCATGTTCCTTGAATCTTTGACCATTTTATCACTTTATGTCAAAAGAATAGGCAGTGGTTCTGCTCTGTAATTCCTGGTTAACTGAGGGGATTTGGTGAAGGAAAAATGTAGAATGTCCAGACCTGTGCTACACCTTCAAAAAGCAGCTGGGCTATGTGAGTGGAATGTTGAGGGTTGCAAATTATTTTCCCAGGTTATCTGCAAGGCTGAGCTAGCACCCAAAACAGCCAAACTGCAAAAATCTCACTAGTTATTGACTGCCAAGAGCAGTACATATTTTCAAACATTCAATATTCTATAACTAGTGTATTCATACATGCACTGTTACCTTTTCTTCTAAAACCTGGTGTACTGCATGAGTTTTGGATTTGCTGCCTAATCTTCCATAGCTTCGTCCATAGACATGAGTACTAATCATTAAGTAGTTTATGAAACTTTTGCAAGGGCAGGCAAAATACAGTATATATGTAAAACTGTGAACACTCTTCTTGGAAGAGAGTCCAAAGCTTTTATCATGTTCTCAAAGGAGCCTAAGAATAGATTAAGAATTTTTGATATGGAGAAAATTCTATGGGGTTGTAATGGCAATGCCTACATGGGAAAGCAACTATGCAAATAAGTAAAGTGGATGAGGCATTAGGCAATAGGGAGCGGTGGGGACTGTGACATCCTCAAATGCATTTGCTCCAACTAAACACAGTAGCTATTTCTCAGCTCCATACCACTGCTGGTGTATGAGAACATGGGTCCATTGTTTCCTGATCTTAATTATTTTCAGAGGAAGCCAGAAATCTGGATCCTTACATGAAGTCTTCCAAATTTTAAATGCTTACCAGTAATTTAAAGTTAAACAAATAAAACAAATATTACGTGGTACAAACAACTGTCTTGTGATTTGGCCCTCTGGCTGCAGGGCCTAAAAGAAGCCTGGCATTTCAAAACATAATATATAAATAAAAGTAATTAAAAACTCTGTTTAGGTCTATGATAAGCCAAGAATACCAAGACGATTTAAGAACAAGGCTCTCAAGGGACTCTAGTATAAATGGAGTTTGGCCACCACTTCAAAATTTCAGTGGCCAAACTAAAACATAAAAAGAAAAATAGGTAAAAATAAATAAAAGAAAATTTAAAAAAAGAAAAGAAAAAAAAGTTCAACGACTAAATCTGCAGCTCAAGCAATGCAGTTACTGAGTGCAGCGCATCCTGACACCAACTCTCTCTTCCCCCAGCCAATGTCCAGTACTCTACATAGATCAGTCCTAGGACTCTTCAGTGGCAGCGATGGAAAATGTTCTAGAAGAGTACATATCAAGAACCCTAAGTGCATGGTTGTATAAAACAGTGATTTTCAAGCTGGCAACACTAATGACTGCCACATTTTACCTACTGCGAGAATGAGGATAAGTACAGGAAACTATGGAATGCACAGAGACGCTTTCCATACCCAGACAAATGACATTTTTCTAAACCAAATTAATCTCTATCTACATAAGGGAGCTTGTTCTTTAAAGGGGCCCAGTAATGTAATGATCAATAAGGGAAAAGTCATTTCCAAATTCAACTGTATCACAAGTTCAGATTTTAAAATACCAGACTTTTAAAACATGGTGCCAACTCATCATTAAACCTTTCCCACAGCATGTAACTGCTGGTCCCCTGAGCAAATTTCCAGGGCAACTATGGAGCAAGTTCTGGGTTCCGGGCAGGAGTGGACATGAGTGAAGGGGTACAGAGCACTCGGAAGGCTGCTACTGAGAGGGTAGGGGCAGGACGGCTACAGCTGAGAAACAAATGAGTTAACTACTGAAAACATGATCAAAACTGACAACCATATTTTGCCTGAGGACATTGGCTGACATTCTGATGACCAAATACACCTTTCTTTTCTTCCTTGCAAGCAATCATATGGCTGATCAAATGAAGACTTGAGCTGTGGCGGACAGTGCTACAGGCAGAGCAATGCCACTTTGTGAATAATGAAATATTTCACTCAAGCAAATATACACTTTCCAAGTGAGGGGTGTGTGTGTGTGCGCGTGTGCGTGACGTACCAAATGCATGTAGACTTTTTCCATGATAAGAAAAGAACACCTCAGGTGATATGATGGCTCCTTATATAATCATAGAGAATATGAGTTTTCAAGGTACCTGTAATCATGCTGGATATAATTAATGGTAAAATGACGAGTTTCAGCATTCTCATTAGAATCTCTCCAGGAAATGAAAAGTAGAATTTCTCCAGGTTAGAGAGCTTGCTGTATTCTCGAACCAAGACTCCTGTGGCAATCCCTAAGAAAAACAAGGATTGGAAAGAAAAGAAGAGAAACATGATTGAGTTCTTCTGTATACATTTCTGTGGAACACTACCCCCTCCAAATGCAAATTTTAATGTGAAGAAAAACAATTTAGATGATCTCCCACGAGTTTGTAAATGTTAGACTTAAAAAACAAATCACGTTTTAAAAGATAATGAGTAAAAGTATACATTATTCAGTAAATCTGTAAAAAGTATAGTTCATGTGAAAACTTTTTTTTCTTCCCCTTCAATTATATTTATTATGACAAAACATCAAAGAATACTGTGAGAAAGAAAAAATATTTGTCTTAACCCAATATAATTTTTGTTTTTACACACTATTTTTAATCTTTGTCTACCTATAGATAATCTACATATGGTATAGTTTACATATCTGTATTTTTTCTGATACTCATTTTATAATTTTTAATGATACTCTACACAATTTTAATAATTTTAATAGCAACATAAGATTCCATTGGTTTGATAAATTTACCACATTGTTAACTGTGCTCTCCAATGCTTTGCATTCTTTTCAGTTATTTCTAGAGAATGATGTGTTGAAGTTTGTCTGATCAAGAGGCTTTTTAATGACATTTCTCATCCCGAGAACCTTGGATATTGAGGCTTATTGTTACGTGAGTGTAGGGAAATGTTCATTATCAAGAAACATTATATATTCTCCAAAAGCTCGCCTTAATAAGATGTCGATATGAACTCCATCACTTGTGATGAATTTGACAATTTTAAGTATTTCTTCTCTATCCTCTTTCAAATGGTTCTAACAACATCTAGTTGCCCTACTCTGCCCCACCCCTATGCACCCTCACTCCATACTACCTGTTATTAACCAAGAAATTAAATGGACTAGGATGACTCACACATCTTTTTTCCTTTATCAGCCTCTGATGGATGACATCCTATTTGGAAAGAAAATGACCAGAGGGCAGGAAGATTCAAGGAGCATATCCCTGAATATGCTGATTCACACATTCAAATGGTTAGTGAAAATTTTAGTTATTTTGGCACAGTTGAAAACACTAGGGCAAATGAAAAGAGCTGTAATCAATATTAGAGCTTTCATTTAAATTCTAGTATACTTCTCATGCCTACTAGTAGACCAAATAGATGAACTTCATAAGATACATTTGTGTAATAACCTCATCTTCAGCTTATTTTTATTTTTCTACTTATTCTACCTTTGCCTTTATCTCTTTATACATTACTGAATGTATTTCTGATCATTCTAAATTATTTTTGGAACAAACACAAACACGTAGACATCTGTCAAATCATAGCTAAGACAAGAAAGACCCCCTCCCTATTATCAATCCTATTTGGTTCATATTTCAAAACCTCGTCTGAGAGACTCCTGAATGGTTAAGAACACCAATGATTCAAAATGTTCTAAGTGAATTTAAAAAGCATGTTGTGCTCTCTTTGACTTAATAAACTGCCTATGTTCAGCTGTTCTATATGGAACTATATTATGCTGTAAGGAGACTTTGTAATGGTCAATGCTTCAAACAAACAGAAAAAAACCAAACAGACATTCTCTCTCATACTATTTAGGCTGCTTCAAGTAAATTTTTGATTTGTACAAAAAAGAAAGGTCTGTACATAAAAATAAAGGAGATGTGTCTGTGGTTCAAAACCAGCCACAAAAGCACTCTGTTGAGTAGCAAAAGAACACATATGGTTTATATTACTAACGATTAACTGTGCCTCTAATCATCTCTACCCCAAGTGAATGCAGGTGGTTAGAAAGAAATGTACTTGCTATTTTTCAGCCGTTAGCCAGATATGGGTGTTTAGGGGAGAGAAGAGTCACCACAGGAGTCATCTGAAAGCAACCAAAGGTGACAAGCACCATGAATAGGTTACTATATTTAGTAATGAATGCTTTCCATCAAGCTTGTTCTTGAAGTTGAGTATTATAAATTATACTGATTCTTTTTTTAATTGAAAAGAAGAAGAATATAAATACCAAGCAAGACCGGGAAAAGCAGTTGGGAGATTCACTCTGGGCCAGAGATGTCATCCTAGGACCCTCAAGAACAAGAAGTGGCTGGTGTTACACTTGTAAATGAATGTGCTTTACCTTGGTCTCAAACAAGTTTGTAAAAATGAGATGCAGGATAAGAAAAATCACTGGAGGATTTTCCAGGTTCCAAGATGAGGTCAGGATTTCACAGGGCACAGTCTTTCCCTATCCTTTTCTAGAGTCAGAACCTTATACTGGATTAAGGAGCATGGAGAGGTCTTGATAGGCAAAGGCTGCTGGGAATAAGTTCCAGCACAGGTCAGACACACATGGTAGGGCCACTCCCAGAACCAGAGAAGATGAAGATCATGAACCTCTCTGGATGGTACAGCTTTACAGAGACCCGCAGCAGAGCCAACAAGTAAGCCTACGGGTCAAATTGTTCCCTAGACCTCTGTAGCCCCCCCTTAATTACCAGGAACTCATTCTTGGGCTGCCTTCACCCACCCATGCAGGAAGATCCCAAGCAGGTACTGAGGCAGCATGGGAAGAATACAGTGTTAGAAGAGCAGGCTCTAGTTCTGGTTCCACCACTTACAAGGCGCATAACCTGAGCCATGACTTTAACTTCTCCCATTGTCAAGAGGTGGGATTGGAGATGAGGCAAAAGGTCCCTTCTATGCTGTGATCATCTCTGAGCCTTGGTGTCCTCAGCTTTAAAATGGGACCATAAAACCAGCTCATTAGCTCCTAGAGAAGTGGCCACGCTTTCTCCAGTTTTTATGCAAAATGTAAGCATGTTGGTAAATCAGGGAAGGGAAAAACTAGGGAGAAACAAGACCTCAGCTACAGATTTATTCTCTAAGTTCATGTTCAAAAACTTAAGTTTAAAAGAGAAGACACACACAATGTCATCTCTTCATGTTCATGTTGTCTCAAACAGCACCTGTGAGTCTAGCAGCCCTATTTTGGAGGTAATGGGGTAATTTTTTTCTACTAAGTTTATAGAAAGTTATTGTTCATGAAGTAATTCTGGAAATCAAAATAAAAGAAAGAAGTCATACACAGTTAACTATACTAACCTAGCCACTCCTTTCCCCTTGCCATTTTCCAGATCCTACCCAGTCTTTGTTCTTATGTATGTGGGTTTTTTTTTTAATAGTTACAAAAATTAATCCAGGGATAAGTAGCTGAATTGCATTTGATTCAGATTTATGAAAACAGAATTGCTCCTTTTTTAGGTTATTTGCAGAAAGGAGATTAAAATCTTCTGTGGTTTTTAATCAAAGCCCCAGAATAGTACACAGATTGAGTCTATCTTGATTAAATAAGAATTATTGGCAAAGGAAAAAATAGTTTTAATCATCACTGAAATAGTTATCTATCCATGCCATCATGCTATGCACTATTTTAAACACTAGATTAAGCCCCTCAGGAGCCAATCTAAGATGAACACTGACAACCGAAAAATAAAAAGTATGGAATGAATAAGTTATTAACAAATGACTATGTGCATCTACTGAATAGATGGGAAGCTGGTTCCTCTATCTCATCCTTCCACTGAAATACATCTGTCTCTTTTTCTCATCTTTTTCCTTTGAAGCTGAGTAGCTCCACCAATGCAAGCTCCTTACATGAACTTTGGCTCAAAAAACAGATGCCTCTGTATCTGTAAAGATTTTATTTTTAAGCCCTTAGAAATATATTTACTGCACAAGCAATATTATAACAGCTCTAATGGAAATAGTGCAAAAATTCACACACTGTCTCATCAACTCAAATATATGCAATTTCCAATTGTACATTGTTAGTATATAGAAATAAATGCTTTTGTGTGTGTGTTAATTTTGTATCTTACAACCTTGCTAAATCACTTACTAGTTTGGGGAATTATTTTGTACAGTCCTTGGGATTTCCTATGTAGAAAATGATGAATAAGGACATCTGTGAATAGGGACAGTTTTATTTCTCTCCAATCTATGTTCTTTATTTTTCTTGCCATATTGCACTGACTCAGGCTTCTAGTGAGATACTGACTAGAAGTGCTAAGAGTGGACATCCTCATTTTAAGGAGAAAGTATTCAGGCTTTCATCACTAAATATGATGCTAGTGGTAGGTTGGGTTTTTGTTTTTGTTGTTGTTTTTTAAGAATTCTTAAAGAGTTTGAAGCAAAAATTCAATTGTGGTCCATGCTTAATTTTCTTTTCCCTCTCTCAGCCTTTAAAGCAGCTTATGGCTAAATTTAATTATTTTCCAAGTATGTGGTTATTATCTAAACTTCTTCAAATGTTTCTGTAATGCTATGAATTCAATAAAACCTAGCTATGAGTATATACTGAGTGCATTCAGGAAATAGCTAAGGGGCATAACAGATAAAAGGCAAAACATTCATTGTAACTGCCAGTCAATATCCACTGTACCTGCTGTTAACAGCATACCTCCCAACTCTCAAACTGTTTCGGGTGGAGATGAAGCTGTAACTAGTTCAGAAGTTGGGGGAAGAGGATGGGATGAAGGAGTGACTTTGGACTGGTCCATCAGATAACCACATTCCCTCAGATCCAAGAGAGATTATGGAATGGTTATAGGACCCAATTATGACTGCCTGAAACTCAGGCTAAGGCTGCAGAGTCTTGTTTGAACAGATAGAAACTTTCTCTTTTCTGCTGGGTATAAAGCAGGTAAATGGAAACCTTGAGCTGTGCTAGGAGCTATCTCGCAGCCAATGAGAATGTCTTGACTGAGAATAGAAACAAGACAAAAGTGCAGGCACTATACGTAAAGAGAGAACAGGACGGAAGGATACCGTTTGAACCCCTGAATCCAGCTGTACCTGAAACCAGTTAGTATTTCGGAGCTCTTAAGTTATCTGAGCCATAAATTCTACGCCTCATCCCCCACCTTTCTGCCTTAAGCCTGTTTAATCGGGATTTTCTGTCAAACCTCCAATTAGAGTTCTAAAATAATGAGGGGAGAGAGAAGGTGTCACTAATATTTTGGGTGCCTCCTCCATCAACCACACTTGCCCTCTTTGCATGGAAGGCTGGCTGATGTGAGGACAGGGCCTTCTGGTCACGGGGGCCAGCGGAATGGGTCCATGGCACAGAGCAAGGTGGGAGAGTGGTCACGCTGGTACATAGTTACAGAGGTTGCAGGAGTCATTATACCATTTACTTCTTATAATGCCAATAAGCAGAGACCACCAGTGTTACCAGGCATCATCAGACTAACTTCTCTGCAGTCATTCAGACAGTGTCTCTTGTCGACACTTCTTTTTGGTAACTATGTCCTGAGAAAACCTATTAGCATGGCGCTTAATGCCATAGACTCTGTGCTAGTTACACTCCCTTTGCCCTTTAAATTTATCTCCTATCCTTCTTTGCCCTGCGTTGTCCTGGGAGACTGATCTCTACCAACTGTGTAACCCGTGGTTGCTTGCCCTCCTTGCTTAGCAGGGTTTAGCCAAGGAGAGGCACTACCTGAGAATCTTAAGACAGAGAGAGACAGGTCAGGGTGCTTGCTGTCCTCATTCCCACCCTGTCCCGCCACGGTTCTGGTAGTGTTATATTCTTCTGTGGCCAGACAGGTCCTGTCGTGTGGCCCCTCTGCACAGCTCCAGCCCCTCCTGGACTGTGATAACACTGTTCTCCCTCCCCTTGTCCATTCAGGCATAGAGGAGCTGACAGTTTCCCAGTTATTAGCCCTGGGTGCCTCACCATCCATTGGTGGTTCCCTTAACCCCAACTAACTCTGTAAACAGTCCCTTGATTACATTCTGTTCAGTTAACCACTTTAGAGTGAGTGTATCATGGGTTTCCCGCCAGGCCCCTAACTGGTACAGGCCCTCACATCCTCATCATCATTGATCCCATCATATCTAGTCAAAGCAAACTCCTTGCTATTTCTTAAAGATGCTCCTTGCTTTTGTGTCCTTGTTCACACAGATCCCCCTCCTAGGAAAATCTTTTCACTACTGTTGCCTAGTGAACTCCTACTTACCCCTCAAAATGTAAAGTGTTACCTCGTCTAGAAAGCCTTTCCCAGGGTCTCTTCCCAGGTAGAATGAGTCTCTTCTCTGGACCCCGCAGAGCTTCATGTGCATCTATGACCTCCTCTAATGGACCTCTGTCTCTTCTCCACTCCCCATCTCTAGTTCCTGCGGCATAAGCACTGCATGCTACTTCTGTACCACACAATGTCCCAAGCACCGGGCCTGACACTCCACAGGTGTTTGATCAGTACCTGCTGCATTGACCAGAACCAGGAATGTATTACAACTGCTATTTAACGCAACTGCCCAAGATGTCACTGCATTGTCGACTCTTTACTCATCAAACCTGATTACAAAAGGCAGGAGGAAGTAGCTGAGAGAGGGTGTCATTAGCAGAGTGTGAAAACTAGGCCACAGGAATGTGGGTACAAGTTCTGCCACATTGTTCCAGGGCCATCAAATCAAATATGGCCTCTTTGTAGTTGACAGTGGCTACAGTACTGCACCCCTGAGAAGTCAGGTGCCTGGTTCCTATACTGTGGGACTTCTTCCAGGCTTCTGGGGCCCCTGCAGTCCAAAGACCCCTTAGGTTCAAGTGGGAATAATGCTGCTTATAGGACCAGCCCACAGGAATCCAGTCTCTACAGGAAGCATTCAACTGGCTGAGAAGCCCAGCTCATGAGTGACTCTTTCAATCAGGGAACAGCCAGACTCTTGCTCTCCCGCTGAGCTGTGTCAGTCCCACATCTGTGTGTTTGGGTTATTTCCTGAGATAGCTATCTATGACCTGACTTGTGGGTTCTAAAATCTCCCATTTTCTACCTGTTGGATTTTTAAAATTCTATTTCTTTTTTTCCCTCTTAAAATGGTTCCTATCTGCTAAATTCATGGGTGATTTCACCCATCAGCTTGTTTTATACATTCCTGTGAAAGATCTTCCTCTACCTTGTGATCACACTCCACTCTTTCCCCTCCTTGGTCTCCAAGTCCTGAAGGAATGACAAGCCTCCTCACTCAGACTTCAACAGTTTGGAGAGGCCCTGGAACCCTTTACCTGAAGGACACACCTTTTCCTCAGGTTTAACACCAGATTAACTGGGAACATTACCTGTTTGCAATAACCAGTTTGACAACTCCCATAAACACCTTCCTGGTTCATTATACACTCTTAGGAAGGTTTCTTTCCATCTGTAAAAGACTACCCCACAGCGAGTTTTAGGAACAATTTGAGAGCAGGGAAACAGATGGATGTCTAGGAGAAAGAAGGCAGCCAGTCATCCTGGCATTTCTATACCTGTCACAAGCCAGGAATTCCCAGCTTGATGAACCCTGCACCCAGAATGCTAAGACTGAGTAGCTGGGACTCCCCAACTTCCTCAGCCCATCCTCACCTCTGCTTCAAAAACTTTTGTCACCCTGAACTCTATTCTTGCCATGCTGCCTGCCTACCAACTATTTACCCCTCTCTCCTAACTTCTGTGGAGCTGAAACTCCAACTCCTCCTTCCCTGCTCCCAGAAGGATGGCAGAAATATTTACTTTTATCTTCAAATGAGTTAAGATGTATTTGAAGAATTTTACAATATTTCTTAAATTAAAATGAAAGTGGTCCCCAATGCTGAAAGTTTGGGTCAGGAATCTGTCTCTAAATACTTCAGATGCTTGTCTTAATCCTCACTGGAAGAAAAAAGGCAAAGACAGGCCTGCTTGTTTATCATTTCTGAAAGGAAAGAATACTCATGTATAGAGTATTAAACATGCCATATAGCCACAAAAAGGGGCCCAATGCCTTTTCACAGGGAATGAGAGTAGAGCCCCAGAAAACACACAGAGATAACATTATATACCAGTGTCTTCAAGGAATAACATGATCAGGACCTAAGTTTTGCTACTTGCATGTCCTACTTTTTTTGTTTCTGGGAAACAACAATAAACACTTATAAGACATTATAGTTTTATAAAGTACCTCCACATGTATCAGTTCATTTGATAACAACAATAGATTAGATTTAAGGTCTATAAATGACTATAAACGCATTTAAGATGACTACCAGAGACCAAAAAAAAAAAAAAAAAAAAAAAAAATCAAACATGGTGAATATAATCTTTTCACAGTAATGCTTGAGGATTTTGTTTCCTCTTGGGATCTTGGAATGTTTTATGTTTGTGAGACCTTCAGTTTCCTCTCTCAGTACTGCCCTCATGAACAGATGTTCTGGGGCATGGGATGGTGGGGAGGGTGTAAAAGGGGAGTGAGAGAGAGATAGTATCTAAGCAAAAAGTCAGAGCTGCAAACCCCACTTACTGAAATCTAGCCACATTTCCCCCTAGAGCACAGAGCCCTGAGCAGGATTCACAAAGCCCATGAAAATCTCAGCACCTCAGGTAACTTCAGGATCTAGATCTCAGATTCAATAAATCCATTCTTCTATGTTTATGGTTGAGGTTAATAAAGCAACCAAAATTTAACCAATCATTTCTACTTAAACAATGGTAGCTGTAAACTTCTAATTCTTTTTTTCAAAATAAACAAGCTAGTTAGAGATTACTAGAAAATACTAATAATCAATGCAGGTGGTAAACCAGTCACAGAGGGGATCTGGACATGTTTCTCAGGGTCTGTCGGTCCTGAGTTGGCAACAAGATCTCAACCTCTGCTACGCGGTGAACCCCAGAATCTCCCTTATGTGATGAAACCTCAGGAAAATCTCCTGGTGTAGGAAAAAAATCAATGAAAAGGAAGCAGAAATGGACCTTTATATCTCTGGGTTGACAATTAACTTTTGTTAATTAAAAAGTAAAAACCCATCTTCAGGCTCTTTAATGACCAAGTCTAGTGTTTATCCAAGCAGTTAAAGCTCAAGGTCTACTAGAACACACAGCACAGACAGGCTAATTAATTTCTTATCACAGAAATAATCTCCAGACAGGGACAGAAATGGGCAGAATTTGGACAAGGATGTGAAAGGATGCATGGAGGTGGAAAATCTAGAAATAAATTCACTAAAAGACATAGGAGTTGCTAAATACCACATTTAAAAATTCTGTGCTAAATACCACACTCCACCATCCAAGCATTATTCACCTTCATGCCATGGCCCAGCGTTGGGAAGCTAGGTGGATCTTCCAGTCTCTAGAATTCTGTCCAATTTCAGTGTTGTATGGAACTATTAGTACAATCAGCCCAAAGAATTCTCTGGAGATCAGGCTAGTTCTGGTGCTGGTTTCCTGATAAAGTCAGATCTTCCTCAGGGTCTAGTCTAGTCTGAGAACTTCAGGGCCATGCTGAGCGCACACTAAAATGGCCTCAGAACTGTTAGTGACCAGGTTTGCTCTTCTGGGATTTCCAAACTAGGAGGAAAGTATAATTCAGGTGTCTCGGGACTGGATAAGAGTTCCCCTGGATCTTCACTCAAAAACCCACATGAATGAGAAGGTAACTAGGGGATCAATGGGATAGTCTCTTCTTCAATGAAAGAGGTTCTGTAATCAGTCAAAAATATTTGGGGGCAACTCCTATGAAGTAGGTGCAGTGTGAGATGCTACAAGGGTGACAGACCCATACAAGACGGCATTTTTTATTCTCAAAAAACTGAGACAAAAAAGAGAAGTACAATTCTGAAATTGGACATAAGACAAAGACTCCTGTACTGTATCATCATCTCTACCTGGGGTTGTCTTCTTTTCAATCCTCAAGCCCACAAATCCTACCACAGCTGCTCAAGGCCATTCCTCCTTCAATTCCCAATTTCGCGTCTTTCTTGATACCCTCTCTTCTTCGAAGGCCCAAGGCACGTTGTAGCTTTCCTGCAACATTTACAACGCTTGGGCTTATTTAGTGGTTTCCGTGCACACACTGCCTCTCACAGACTAAGACAAGACACAGACTTCAACTGTGCAGCTCTTGCCAGTAACCCCGATACTTGTTCGATTTAAATTGGTTGTTAAACAAATAGATTTTCCCAGAAATGGACAATACTTTTCATCTTTCATGACAGTTCCCTTTGATTAACAGTGGTTGCCTTTAGGACAGTTTTGAGGATTCTGAGGCTATAACAAACCTCTGGGGTAAAATGTGCTGTCATCAGTTAGTGATGTCTGCCACAGGGCAGGGCTGGGAGTAGTGGTTCAAATGCAGTATAATTTGGGAATATAAATTAAGGGTCATAAGAGCACAGAGAAGGGAAATCACCTCCAAATGGCAGTCAGAGGAGGCTATATGATAAAATTAGATCCATCATCAAGGATGCGTACGATAACAGTGGGTGAAACACAGGAGCAAAAGCTGTGGGGCAGGAGTACAACACACCCTGGGAAAGCAATTCTTGGACAAGCACCACTAGAGTAAGTTCAAATGGAAAGTTTATGTGGGAGATGAATGGAAGAAAAGACTAAACACTGTGGAATGCCCCCAGTTAAGGGACAGGATAAAGAAAAGCCAACAGACAGACAAGTAATGGAGCAAGGAAGATACTAAGCTTTATTTAGCTACTGTACAGGAGTGAAGTCTGCAAGAATGCTCTCAACTAGCAATTAGGTGCAGCAAGGTTTGCTAGGAAGTAGCCGTGCTTAATGGTTAATAACCTCAGTTTTGGAGTCAGGCAGTCCTGGGTGCAAATCCCAGCTCTGACTGTAACCCTAGTCACAAAGTTTCAGTCTTCTTATCTGTAAAATAAGTAAACTTCTTACCTCACTGTGCTGAGGGTCAAGTGGGAAAATAATGTGCATAAAAGTCGTAACAAGCCGTCAGTAAATATTAGCTATTAGGCTTGGTTAACCACAAGAAAAAGAAAATTTCAAAGGAGAAAATGTGTCTCCCTCACTGCCTCATGCTTTGGGGAGTACTATATGAAACCTGTGAAGTGCTTAAGCGGCTCAGAAAACAATTAAGTACATAAAATAGCCACAGAAATGGAACAGAATCAGTTTATTTTCCAGTAATTGGAAGATGCTTAGAAATCAGGCTTTCTGTGGTTAGGCATTTCTGGTGATGGTGCTTTTTTTTAGACTTAATTCTTTACGGAATTATAGGTAACCAGATAACTCTCAAGCAACAGAACAGTGAAAGAAAAATAATTTATTTTTTTTGAGCATTCTCATCTAAGGGTTTCCTCCTTAGTTGAGTAAGGGTAGTTTTAACCCCAAGAGCACCGGGCCCAAATCGTTGTCTTAGGGCAGCCATAAGAATAAACACTCAATGCAGACCCTCGCTGAGACCATTTCTGGACAAAGTTCCAATTCCAAAGGCCATCACTTTGCTTCAATAATGCAGACCTAGCAGAGTCACATGATGCTCGGATCAGGACCCTTCCTGGACACACTGGAGATCTGCTGTGACCACTGTCCTGCCTGTGGACACAATTAGGGACTAAGTGACCAAGAAGGGCCCTGAGAACAAAGACCTTAGCCTGAGTGGGGAGGGACTGGTCTCCTCTGTGCTGGTTCTGGGTCTCGTGGTAGAGAACGAAGCACAATGCCCTGCCTGTGCTGGGGGAGTGGGGACCACTGCCCAGGGCTCACACAGCTGGGGCTGGGCCTGGGAGAGGAATCACCGAGGACACACAGCATGAAGTGTCTGTGAGATGGGACAAGGTCTGTCCATCCCGGAAAGCACAGGAGTATTTGCTGGAAAGGAAATATTCTACCTCTGGTAATGGAACAGGCAGTCAGCAGATATTTTTCAAACGTAGGGTAGTAACATTTCTGGCAACGAGTGAGTCATCGAAACACTTCCTTTCCATTAACAGAGGTGTTACTGTGGAGTGTACTAATTACAACAGAGCACTCTTTGTTGCAGTGTAGAGCTGTCTCCTCAGCAAGTATAATGAATTAGCTCCTTCTAAATCTATTCGTCGTGCTCAACTATAGCTCCAGAGTGAATTATTGGCTTAATAGTAACTGTCTCCAATATTGTGTTCTATTAAATGTATGTTTAACATTCAAAATAGGGAAGGCCACTGAAAACACTTGCTACTTTAACAGACACTGCTGCAGGGGAGTTTAAGTGGGCCACTCAATGTCATCTCAAATGAGTTCATTTTCCTTCGAGAGTGCTCTAGACCCCACAGTATACGTGACCCCACATGTCCAGAGACATAAACACGGGGGGGATCCGCAGTTCTCAGGCGAACAGAGCTCCCTGGCACCAGGCCAGCGTGTCACAGACTCCCTGCAGGACGGCTATTTTCAGTCTCAGCTCTGTTAAAGGTAATCACAATTTCTCACAAGTAATTAATGTGGAAAGCTTTCTCTCTTTAGAAGTGAGTGCTCACATGAGCATGCCTATGCTCTCCAAGAGTTAATTCCATCCTATTTATTTATACCTTGTCTGACCAACCCAGGGTTTTTAACCCATCAGAACTACTATAAGGAACTCCACTAAGTACAAATTTGGCACATAATTTTCTACATCTTGTGTCTTCATTTGAAGCTTCCTTTATTTCTTATTCTTGCTGCTCAAATTTTTGACAGATGGGTAAGCTTGATCAACCAAAAATCAGAGTATTTTCAGTGATTCCCCCACTGTGGTGGGTTTTGATTTGGTTTCAAAAATGAAAGCATCAAGCACTCAAAGTCCAAAACTGTTTCCCTAATTCTTCAATATGTGAAACTGGGGCCAACTCAGCTAAAGGATCTTTTTTCTAAGGTACTTAATTAAGCAGGTATATGCAAGATACACACACACACACACACACACAGATAGAAACGTAAGTGTATTAGACCTTGTACTACTGCTGTAATGAATAATCAAAGGCTGACATAGAACATTATCCTGGTAACAGTCCCACCCACAATTTACATTATTATACCCCAAGTCACAGATATAGAATGACTGATTCAACATTAAGGTCATTTTATCCTCCAATAATGACCATTAGTTCCCTGTGGAAGAGTTCCTCTGGCTTGTAGCAATAAACTGAGGAATGACTATACAATTATAGAGCTAAGGGACCTTAAACCTAGAAAAAACTTGAGAGAGTTTCTGACCCAGGGTGAACAAGTATGTAGCACACATGCCACAATTTCCTGATCTTAAGCCCTTGGCAGACATCAGTAATCAATTTCTGAACTTCTGTTTCCAATTCTTTCTCAACAAATATCACATCAGACAGTCCACTGCCTATAAAGGGAGTTGGCACATGAATGAAATCTCTTTGTTCTTCCAGCTAATCCAAACCTCACTTCCCTTTGATTAGAAACAAAGATCCAGAGAGTCTAAGTATCAGATATACTTTATTTTTTTTGAGTAAAGGTAGATTTATTTAGAGATACATACTGCATAGAGTGTAAGGCAAGGAAAGAGGTGTGGGAGTTGGGTGCTCAGATTAAAGTAAAAGTAGGTACACACCCCACAGACAGAAGGGGAGGGAGCTAAAAAGGGCAGCCAGGCGAGGTGTTGCCAGTTTTCATGGTCTCGGTAGCTTCACAAGCCTACAGGTGGGACCATTCTAACCACCCTGGGGAAAGGGCTGGGATTCCCAGGAATTGGGCCACCACCCACTCTTTGACCTTCTGTAGTTAGCCTTAGGACTGTCATGGTGCCTGCGGGCATGTTATTGATCACGCTGATATGCTACAATGAGCGTATAATGAAGCTCAAGGTCTACTAGAAGTCAAACCTCCCGCCATCTTAATAAGATACACTTTCTTACATAGCATTTAAGATAAAAGTCCCATTACTTTCAGGTCTCCTTTCATTTTCCAGTGCCTGCTATGGGTAATAGGAATGCTTTTGCCCTCTAGGGGTCTATACTCTAGTTTTGAGAAAGAGAAGTTTAACCTGCTTGACAAATATATGTAAATTAAGTGTTAATCTGTCTTACTGATGCAAATCAGAGGAGGCTAAAATAGGCAGAGAAGAATGTATGTTGGAATTTAAGCTTAGCTTAGGGCTTATTTACTTATTCAATAGACAAGGATAACTGCTTATTATCTCTTTGGATCATAAATGACTCAACAATTCAACAAATGTACTGAACCCACCAGGCATTGTGACAGGTATGGAGAGGGGTAACACAGAATTCCTTCCCCCAAGGGTTCATAGGTCAGAGGAGAAGGCAGAAAGTCAGAATATATTCTAACTACCGAGTAATAAATACCAAGTAGATATTGGTTCTATACAGTGGGAGAGCACAAAAGTTCTTTTCCAAGTTACCCACTTCTCCCGAGGGCCATACCCAGTCAAGCCCCACCAGGTTAACCTGCTGAACACCTCACAGAGCTGTCTTTTCCTGTCCTCTTCCACTGCTGCTCTCTCTCTCTACCTGGACCTTGACCGTAATCCCCTGAGTGTTCGGCCCACTTGCAAGATTGCCCTCCTTGGATCCATTTTCCACATCCATCTGCCTCAATGATCTTCTCTAAGCACAGCTCTGATTATATCATGCCCAGCTTAATCCTCAGGACCATACCCGAACTCATAAGCATGGCAATCCAGGTCCTCTCGGATCTGGCCCTGACCTCCTTGGCAGTCTTGCTTTTTCTGTTTTCCCAAGTCCCTCAATCACACCCTCTGTGCCAGTCACACCAAGCCACTTAGTTTGAAAGTAGGAAGGGCAGACTTTGAAGGTGGAAAGAATAGCAGGGCAGCCTCATGGACAGAGATAAAGGGTGGGTCTGAGCCTAGAGTGGAGATCAGCCTGGCTAATCAATCTGGCAAATCCCACAGGAGCAGTATTCCTCTGAGGTACACACTGCAATGATGAGAGTCCTGTGGAGGTGTGTGTCTGTCCCTTCTCAGTCTCAGGGCAGAAAGGGGCAATGACAGCCCAAAGTGCACACTATAGAACCCTCATTCCCTACCACGACACAGCACACAGCCAGACCACCATTGCTCCCAGGAGGTTTGGCAAGGGCCATACAGGACAGGGAGATGGGGAGCAAGACGTAGGAAAGCAGTCTGAAGGAGGGGAAGGAAAGGTACAGGAAGACCCAGTATTGCCAGTTATTATCTGATTGATTCTGCAAGTCCTGCACTGTTCTGAGTTTGGTTTCTCATACATAATGGCACAACAATAATGCCTACTTCATAGCTGCAAAAGTTTTTCATTGATTGTTCTATAAGCATTTCCTAAGATTTCACTAGCCATGATGGAAATGAGATTAGAAAGGTGTAATAAGTAAAATACGTAGCAGGTTAATGTCACTGGCCTCCTAAACGGGTCTCTCTGCTTCCACCCATGTCTCTGCTGTCTATGTTCAAAAGAGCAGCCAGGGAGGGCAGATTAAAGGACAATCAGACCATGTCACTGCTCTGCACAAAACCTTTTAATGGTTTCCCAACTCCCAGTAAAAGTCAAAGTCCTTATAAGAGCTCACACTATCCTACTGCTGTCCCCACTCCTGGCCTCCCGCCTCTCCCCTCACTTCCCTTCCCCACCTCCATGTGCTTCCTCTAACATGCCAGCATCTCCCCAGATACCTGTGCATGTGTTCTTTCACCTCTTTCCAGTCTCAGTTCAATTGTCACCTTCTCAGCAGGGCCTTCCCTATCACCCGTTTACACCTGCAATCTCCCGGCCCTGCCCTGCATTATGTCCTCTAGAACACTCTAACCAACTGCTATCCTCTATGTTGTACTTTACTGATTTACCCTGTTTACTGTCTCCCTCTCTCCACTTGAACATAGTTCCACGAGGACAAGGTTTTTATTCACTGTTGTGTTGCCCTGGCTCCAGAACAGTCCCTGGCACAGAGTAGGCACTCAATATATATTTGTAGAATAAGTGAATGATTTAAGCATCGTTACTGCAGAGGTATTCCAAAGCTGAGCTGATCAAAGGTCCAGCACTACCCGGCCTAGGACATGCCAGAGCAAATGAGTTTCATCAAAAACAAAACACATTCTGAACTTCGTGGTTCGCAAGGCTCCGTGAAGGTGCTGGGCCTGGAACCAGCCTGAGCTGCAGCAGCCCCCTGTCCTCAGGAGCTTCACAGAGCAAGAGAGCATACGCCTCGACTCAACTTAGCCCCTCCAGATACATGTTACAGGAGTTCCAGCCTAGGAGGCGTGAGGCTGGGTGGGGTGAGAGTATCACTAAGAACACGAAGGAACTGTTCTCGACTTGAGACAATGGAATCTGAATCTATAAATGACTGCTTCCTAGGGTGCTCTGAAGAAAAAGTTATTCAGAATGAATAAGCAGGCCAGCTCTGTAGTATAAATAACAACAGCTATTTCTTTTCCTGAAAATCTATCAGCTGGAAATCAGATTTTTCAAATGACTGAAACAAAGCACAATCTGCCTGGACAGAAAGATCAGGCTTCCTGTCATGAATGGGGTGAGCGTTCCACGGGTGTCTTACCAACATTATATACGATATTACCATCGTTGGGTGACTTCAATTACAATCCTCTGACACAGAATTCTCATACGCAGAGATTCTGCTTGGACAGAATTCCCACTTAAAACACAAAAATTCTCCCTTCAGAATTTCTGCCTGTTAAGTGAAATCAGGCTATGGATCACCAACCAAAACGATCAATCCTTTTCATATCCTTTTAAAAAAAGGACAAGTGCTCTAGAGGCTGGTATTCGCCAAGATAGAATATGTCATCCAAACACTTGAATCATCTGGACTCTGTTTTCTAGGCTGAACACCAAGTAAAAGAGAGACCTTTTATCATTAAGAAAATAGTAATTTCCTCATAATCAAATTATTCAAATCACCTTAAAATAACATTTATTGAGCGCTTATTATATGCCAGTCACACAACTAGGTATTTTCACATTATATTAATCAACCCCAATATGAATGAGGTAATGCCCTATATCCCTATTTTCCAGATGGGGAAATTGAGGATTCCAGAGAATCAGAGATTTTGTCTAAATGGTAGAGGTGGTAGTATCAGAATTCAAATCTAGGACTCCTGCTTCCAGGCTCTGTGCTCATACTATGTGACAGAAGCAGAGGAAAAGCCTATAAGAACTGTAATGAATGCAATGAAAATTGTTTCTAATCACATTTTAGTGAGGGCTTCTTATCTGAAAATCCAAGACCTTGTAAGGTTTCACAGAAATTAACAAAGATAGTCACGTAACTATTCAATCCCTTTATCTCATGAATAAGAATATGAGGAAATATTTAGCTTTTAGCACTCCTTTTCCATGAAAAGAACTAACTTTTACACCAAATAAAGATGACTTAATTTCATTTCCCCTCACATGATGTCTTGAAAAATCAGAGGCTTTAAGCTGGGTGGTAAAAATCTTTGCCCCTCCCTTCAAAAATCAAAATATTTTAAAGTGTCAGGGTTGCTGAATTATAGCAGGGACCAAAATCTCAATGGCTATAATCAGAAAATGACATTCTGTCAGGGTAGTTAATACATTTAACAGTTCTTTCTTCCTTAAGATCCACATGCCAAAAGGCTCAGAAAGAAGGCTGCATGAGAGCACTTGTGATTTTCTCTATCAGTTAGGACTGTTATAAAAATAAACTCACTATCATGACCTAAAGGGCTTATGGATGGGCTTAGCGTCACTGTTATAAGTTGGCTGGAATTTCACTTCTGGGTTTAAGCCAGAACGAGTTAGCACAGGCTACACAGAGGTAGGATTTTTGCACTCAGGCCCAGGGCTCTGAAGAAGAAGGAAAAGAGCAGGACCCTGGGAAGTGACAGTGACAGGAACATTGTGGTTAGCCTAGGCTTAACAATTCTCAGACCAGGAGCTGAAACATTCAGGGACTGCCCTATGTTGTTCCTGGATGGGCAAATGTGTGGCACTTAGAATTTTTATACCTTGTTTTTCCTTTCTGGAGCAAAGCATCTGAATCAAGCTCCTGGGGCTGACCGACACTAAAATTGAAGGAAATTGACCATCTGACACCAAAAGCCATGTCTACAGAATACACATGTTATTCCCCTTGACCCTGAAGACATATTTATGCAACAGGTTCCAAAGACCAGGGAACAGCTGTTCAGAATCTTTTCCAAAACAGCCTCCAGTAAAATCGGTAAACCGGTGTGTGACACTTGGTTAACAGGTGCATTATCTCTGGAAAACCCAACAGCTGAAAAGGCAGGATCATTCCACTTCCACAGGGAATTAGAAGGGAAATACCAGTCTACCCAAAATCATCCTTAAAATGGGATTTAACAAGTAATTCTGGACTCTTCTTGCTAGGCTAACAAAGTCCATCTCATCTATTTGGCTACAGGGAAATCAAATTACTCTCTTTGAGACATCTGTTATTTAAAATGTGATGGAGCTGGATAACCCGTCTCTAAAAGACACCCCAAATCACTCAGCTCTTGGGGGAAAGAGTTAAGCAGTCAAGACTTGCTCCCCTGCTCTCTTTTCCTCCCACAAATGGCTTCTGTTAAGGTAATTCCAAGATGTTATTTATTTACTAGAAACCTGACTTGACTTTGCACAAGGATCAGGACTTGAGGATTCCATTAACTTCCATAGTTTTTTTGTTTTGTTTTGTTTTGTTTTGTTTTGTTTTGTTTTTTGGCAGGGAAGGCATCAAGAGGAGGAGCTGGCAACACCAAATATTCTGATTTTCAGAAGCACCAGCTGGAAAGAAAGGTGCAAGAGGTTGGGAGTGGCCCAGGTTGCCCTCCCCCCTGAGCTTCAGTTTCCAAATAGAACATGGGGACTTCAAAGGAGCCTCACCTGCTGGGAGTCTCCATCCCTACCAGCTCATAGAGGCAAGGAGAAGACTTGGCTCCAACCCCAAAGAGGAGCATCCCAGGGCCCAAGTTGTAAAATACAACCTGGCAGAAATTCCGAGTCTATGTGGGAACAACTCATACCGCTGAGCAACGGCTCATACATCCACCTAGTCCTTTGATCTGTCAGGAATAAATCACGTCAACACACCTTGTTTAAAACCAAGCAAAAATGACTTAAAAATTACTTTCAATAGAAAAGCAATGTGGAGAGCAAGGAAGCTCAGGGAGGCTACTTCGGTAGATTTGCAGAGTGGGAAAGGGAGAAATCTGAAAGCTATCTTCTTGACTTCCTGTGGGCTATAACTGCACACCCCTGAATTTGAGCACGAAACTGGCAGGTTTTCCGTGCCTCACTGCGGGCAGCGGCTCTCCGCGTAAGAAGGCACCTTTCCAGCCACTGCCCAGGGTGAGCGACAGACTGTAACATCTACACCCTCACTCCCCCCGGGGGCCTGGTCACCCCCGAGGTTAAGGCAGTCCAACTGCGAACCATCATCCACCTTCAATCTCTGTCCAACAACACGACTGTCTGACAACGCGTGGTTGAAGAAAAAGGGCGGGGGGAGCAGATAGGATTTAAAAAATTAAACCGCATTTGCTTCCATACGGGAAGAACCGAGAGCTATGTGCTTCCCTGTACCCCTTGCAAGCCCCTTTGGTCGTTTTGGGTAAAGCCGGAACCCGCAACTCGCCGAGCACCCAAATGGGAGTCCCTGAGGAGCTCTGTTCTTCGCACACAGAAATCAACACCCTCCAGAGAAAGCCCCCGCGTGGTGTTCGAGGTCCAGGGGGCGCCGAGGGACCCGGGCACCGGGTGCGCCAGCGCCATGCCCAGTGCGTGAGGGTGCGCGCGTCGCCCACCCACCACGCCGCTCACCTAACACCACCGCGGCAACGGTGGAGAGCAGCAGCCAGTTATTCCTCAGGAATCTCTTCCAGTCGCATCCCTTCCTCGCCGGCTTCCCCATGGCGGACGTCGGAGCTCGGAACCACAGCAGAGGCGGCCGCTATTGTGCGTGGGGTTCGGCCGCGCGCGCGCGCGCGCGCGCGGGGGCCGGGGTACCCGGGGACCGCGGGAGGCTCCGCGGCGCAGTGGAGGAGGGATGCGGCCGCGCTGGGGAGAGGGTGTGCGCTGGCTGCTGCAACCGCCGCTGTCGCCACTGCTGCTGTCACCGCCGCTGCTGTCACCGCCGCTACCGCCACCTGAGACCGCGCGCCGCGCCTGCCTCCC
Source organism: Camelus bactrianus (assembly GCF_048773025.1). NCBI lineage: Eukaryota > Metazoa > Chordata > Mammalia > Artiodactyla > Camelidae > Camelus > Camelus bactrianus. The sequence goes on from NC_133542.1 coordinate 30,648,140, forward strand.
GCGCTAGCTCTGTGGCTGTGCGTGGCGGGCGCGCCCGACTCCTCCCGCCGCCGCCGCGCTCTGCGGCGCCCGGGCCAACCAGCGAGGAAAGAGGGAGGAGCGGCGAGCCGAGGGAGGCAGGAGGTGGGTGCGTGCTTGGTGTGCCCGGGGTCCCTGTGCGGCAGGCGTGGGAGGGCCTCCGGCACTGTGGCTGGAACCTGGAGTTACTCTGGGACTACTGAGCCCCGCCCTCGCCGTAGTGTGGAGCCTCTCGCGTTTGTTTTTTTGTTTTGTTCTGTTCTGTTTTGTTTTGTTTTGTTTTGTTTTGTTTTGTTTTTGGTCAGGCAAGGTTTTCGGATTTAGGGTTCCCTGTTCTCCCTAATCCAGAGGGGCGGAGTCACTGGCCCCTTTGGCTAGGACTTCATCCTGCACACCCTCACCCTCCCCCCTTTCTACTCACCGGCCATTGCTAGTGCGGCTCTGGAGTGGTGAAGAGTTGGGGGGAAGCTGAGTTCTGTCTTGGGTCCCCTTTGCTTCTCCACTGCAGCCTAGCATTTGCCAGTAGCCTAGAAAGCCTGAAACCTCCAGGAAAAAAGAAAGAGTGCTGGGGGACAGAACAGGACTTTCTAAACTTTAACACGAGGCCTCTAACCCCCCTCCCCCCACAGGTATTATTAACTAACTCTCCTCTTTGAGGCAAGGGAGGTGAAGCTCCAACTAAATTGTCTGTGTATCCAGAGTTTGAAATGGGCCCTGTTAGAACTCCACTTCCGCTCCCTGCGACTGGCTCCGTGGCCGCCAAAGGCCCCAAAGTTGTGAGACTTGGCAGAATAATTAGGACTGAGAACCCAACCAAGCTGTTCTGATGAGAAGGTGGGCGGGCCCACCCCCTAAGGCGAAACGCCTCAGAAAGGCAAACACAGGAGAGTTGGAGAAACTGGGTAAGTGCTAAGTGAATTTTCTAATTTTCTTCCATTTTTCTACCCGTTTTTTTTCACCCTCACTTATACAAAACTTTTTCCTTCCCTTTACCACACCACCACCTCCGCAGCTGTAGTCTGCCTTCTTACCAGCTTTCTTACTAACATTAAGTAAGCCTTGTATCTTTTTGCTATTGTGGAGTCGACTCCTATTGGGGAGAGTGCAGGAAATCTCAGCTAGATTTTCTGATAACTAAAAGCCCACAATTAGAACTTCATTCCTTTGGCTTAAATTGATACAAGAATCCTTGAAGTGATAATAAATTAAGCTTTATGAACCATGTACACTTTAGTATGAATGAGTTTATCAACTCCTTTCCAGAAAACAAATTTTGAGAGAAGGAAAGATAAAGGAATACCAAGGTCATTGTGTGCCTGAGGAACATTTGAAGAAATGTCAAAAGGGAAACTATCAAGAAAGAGGGGACAAAGATAACCATCCCACAGTAAAAAAGCTGGAAATACTCAGATGTCCAACATGAAAAAAATGGTAACTGTATTATGGAACTGCCGTGCAACTACACATTATGCAGACTATCTAAAGGAAGTTTATGAAATTTCTAATAGCATGGGATAGCACGTGTCATAATATGAGGGAAAATGAGATTAAAATCGTATATATAGTGTGGTCACAACTATGTAAAACAAACATATGAAACAAAGCCATGCACTTATAAAAACGTCTAGAAGGAAATACATAAAATTTTAACAGTGGTCATCTTTGGGTGATAATACCATGTTTGAATCTTTTTGCTTTCTATCTTTCTGTAGTTTCAACAGTGTTTACCATAAGCATACCCACACCCATTACAGTTGTGGATAGGGCTGTATTTAAGAAATAAACAGGCCCTCAAGGGAGAGAAAAGTGGAAGAACCTAAGATAAATTTTGTACATCACAATTTTTTGAGGTGTAATAAGACAGACCTGGGTTTTGGGAGTAGGATATTTAGATTTAAATCCTAGCACCACCACTTACCTGCTGGGTGACCTTGGGCAAGTTGCTTAAATTTTTTGTCTCAGTTTCTACATCTGTAAAATGGGGACATTAATAATATTTATCTCATAAAGGTATTGTAAGAATTGAATACAAGAATGTATGTGCATGGCACACAACAAGTGTCATTATGAGTTTTACTTGGGCAGGCATCTGCTTATTTCCCTTCTTACTTCCTCTCTCTTGTTGCCTGCCTCTTCTAAACACACCCTGAGCCACCTCACACCCACAAGAACCCTTCTCTATTGATCAATAGTTTTTGCCCTTTAGAATTGCAATCAGTGGACCCTAAATCTATTGCACTTTCACACATAAAGCTCATACAGTACATATTCATTTTATGCTTATTTAAATTATGCAAGTTTAAAATAGTGCAATATAAAAATATGAATAAAGTCTAAATATATACACTTATTTTGAAATAATTAAAATCTAAATTAAAGACAGAAGTCAGGAGTCTCAAAAGTTCAAAGCAGGTGGGCAAAGTGAATTATAAACTGTGTTTATGCTATTGCTACATGGCAGTTCCATTTTAACTGGTAACGAAAGATAATTAATAAGCAAACACTTATAGTGCACTTAACATTTGCCAGACACCTTTGTAATTACTTTATACATAGTTACTCCTTTGGTCCTCATAGCAACTTAATGAAGTAAGGACTATTGTTACTTCATGGGGCTGTTGGAGGAATCAAATGAGATATTACATATTATCATTGTCTTCATTTTACAGCTGAGGAATCTGAGGCAAAAAAGAGGTTAAGTAATTTGCTTAAATTCCCTCCATTAGTTAGAGAAGGATCAAGGATTGAACTAGTTGGTCAGGCTCGAGCTAAATGCACAGACTCTACATTAAACCACTACCTCTTATATGAAGAACAAATACAGAATTGTTATGGGAAAATTCTTCTTGAGTTATGTGAATTTTACTTTATGCAAGATCTTCAAGAATCTGTCTGTCCACATCTAGGTGACACTATGGTGACTTATAGTGCTGTGCTCAAGTAGAAACTGCATACATTTTATGGGGCAGTGGTTGAACTCTCGAATTCTCTCAACATTGCTGCTACTGAAACTTAATAATTCTATATGATTTCTCTGCCTAAGACTAGAAATGTATGTTTAGGAAGCATCACTTTAGGGAGAAGGGGAGATTGGAGATCCCTAGTGCTTAAGTTCTATTCTTTTTTACTTTCTTAGCCTGTGATAGTCATGGACACAAATGATCATAAACTGGACAAGAATTAAGAGGCATTTCCCTTATATATAAACTTTGTCTGAGGGGATCTTGACCACTTAGCTCCTGGAACAAAAACATCACTCTCCTGGGATAAGACCTTAAAGCCAAGCAGAGAGAATTGCTAGGATTTTACCCCCTCCAGTAGATGTTAACATCTCCCATTTGCCAGGTCCCTCAAATTCCTTCATTCTGTTGAAATACACCTTTGTCCAGTTTTTACTAGGTTACATTTTGCCAGTGTGCTTGCTTGCTTGCTTTTTCCTTCTTTCCTTCCCTTCCTTCCTTCTGTTTCCTCTTTCTTTCTTCTTTTCTTTTCCTTTATTTTCTTTTTTTCTTCCTTCCTTCCTTCTTTCCTTCTTTCCATCCTTCCTTCCCTCCTTCCTTCCTTCCTTTCAATTGTTAACTCATGGACTCTCTTGTTAGTTACTAAAGAAAGGAGACTTTGACTTTGCCACACAAAGTTAAACCAGCAGGTAACAGCCTGGCCTTATATATTAATTAGGATAGAAATGAAAAAGGGCATTTAGAATCAAAAAGTAAGGCATCAGCTTCTGAGCATTTCCTAAAATAGTATGCTGGTTGCATTCTACCATCATAAAACATGTGCAGTTGGATGCTTTGTCCTCATGGTGTGGTAATGGGGAGAAAGAGGTCATGGGTACCAGAGTCTCCTTTAGCATCTACAGCTGTGCAGCCGTTCATGACCGATAGATGTTATAACAGATGATGTCAGCATATTTAGATACCCTTTTTAGCAGTCTTCTCTTTATCTTCCAATCTTGATTCAGATTTCTCTTAAAATTATAAATTCCAAAGAGTAAAAGAACCATACGCCATTAAATCTTCACAATAATTCTCCAAGCAATATTTTATAAAGGTGATTTTGCTGAAGAGACATGTTAGTTAAATATCCTTGAACTCTTGGGTTCAACAGAACTTTGTCCCATAGGCTTTATTGGTGACTCTGAGAAACTGAAGAACAATTTCATTTCATTTTAGATTACAAAAAAAAAAAAGTTGTCTGCTTCACAGAAGCTGTATGTTCTTGAACAAGTCATTTAATCTCCTGAACCTCAATGTTCACATCTGAATATATCGTTTAAAGTAATAAATGCAAATGGTCAATACATATTTGAAACATGAAAAAAAATTTCAATCTCACTAGTACTTAAAGAAGTGAAAATTTAAACCAAGATTCGTTTACTGGCTGAACAAAGATATTTTAACATAAACATAAAATATTTTAAATTTATAATTTTAACATTGTAAATTATAAACTTAGAGGTGGTATGGAGAAATGGGCAGTGTCACACACTGCTGGTGGACCTAGAAAATGCTATGACTTTTCTAAGGATCATTAGGCAATTTGTAACACCTTCCATCACAAGTGTTTGTATTCTTAAACTCAACCATTCTACCTCTGGAAATTTATACCAAAAAGAAACTAAAGGGCTGTTCATCCCAACTGAGCTGGAAACAACTTAACTGTCTAGTAAAGTGGATTCGCTAAAGATTGACTCAGTATGTAAAAATTCACTGGACTGTGGAACATAAAATGGGTGTATAAATATCTCTTTGAGTCCCTGCTTTCACTTCTTTTGTGTATATACTTGGAAGCAGAATTACTGGATCAGATGGTAATTCTATGTTTAATATTTTGAGGAACTTCCATGTGTTTTACATTGGCTGCACCATTTTGCATTCCAATCAGCAATGCACAAGGGTTCCAATTTCTCCACATCCTCACCAATACTTGTTGTTTTAATATTAGGTATTCTAATGGGTGTGAATCAGTTTAAATTTAAGATTACAGAGTTTTGGTTAAACTTCTTTGATTTTACTCATATTGATTTTCTCTTTAGTTTGAAAAAAATCATTCTTCAAGACATTTATTGAAGTATATATTTCCTAATCCTGTAATGTATATATAGTAGTTTTTTTTTAAGTATCAATATTACTTTTAATAATTAGACCACTGAATGCAGTTTAAGATTTCTTTGTGGTTCTTTTATCACCAGGATATATACCACAAGGGATATATGGTCAAATTTCTGTGCTTAAAAGTCACTTGACAAACATAATTAAACAGAGACAGAGTCTTAGATACAGAGAACAAACAGGTGGTTGGTTGCCTGGGATGGGGGAGGGGTGGATGAGAGAAATAGGTGAGGGAGATTAAGAGGTACAAACTTTCAGTTATAAAATAAATGAGTCACAGGTATGAAATGTACAGTGTGGGGAATATATTCAGTAATTATGTAATCTCTTTGGTCACAGATGACAACTATACTTATCATGGTAGTCATTTTGAAATGTATAGAAATATTGAATCACTATGCAGTACCAGGAACTAACCTAGTGTTGCAGGTCAATCGTACTTCAAAAACAAACAAACAAACAAACTCACACAAAAGGAGAATCGATTTGTGGTTACCAGGGGTGGGGGGAGAAGGAATTGGATGAAGGTAATGAAAGCTACAAACTTCTAGTTATAAGATAAGTAAGTCCTAGGGATGTAATATAATTAACACTGCTGTATGTTATATGTAAAGGTTGTTAAGAGAATAAATTCTAAGAATTCTCAGCATAAGGAAAAAATTTTTTTCAATTTCTTTAATGTCATGTCTGTATGAGATGATGGATGTTCACTAAACTTATTATAGTAATAATTTCATGATATATGTAAGTCAAATCATGATGCTGTACACCTTATACAGTGCTGTATACCAATTATATCTCAGTAAAACTAGAAGAAAAAAAAGAATCCACTGGTAGAATTCCAAGGAAAATGACCTAAGAGTCAAAAATGATAAAGCAGCACAACATTGTGATCGCACTAAATGCCACTGAACTGTATGTACACTTAAAGATGGTTAACTGTGTGTTATGTGAATTCTACCTGAATACAAAACTTGAAAGATGGCACTCAAAATAATTATTTTCCTTCTGTGGTTATGCCATCAATCTGATAATGCAATTAAGATCATAGGTTTCCATTTGTTTTCAAATTTTAGAAATTTGTTTTTAAAAAATGAACTATTTTTAAAGTACGTAAAATATTTACATAGTTCAGTCAAAACTATAAAACAGCACAGTCAGAGAATTCTCATTTTAATCTCCATCTCCTCTCTTCATTTACTCCCCTCCCTCCCACCATATTTAATAATTAGCAGATATCTCTTACTATTTGGTTTATCCTTCAGTTGCTTCTTTTTAGGAAACCGAAACAAATATTTATAGTCATATTCTCCTTCCCTTTATTACACAAAAGTGACATTTTACAAGCCTTGTTCTTTGCCTTGCTTTTTTTTCATTTATCCTGGTGCTAGCTCAATGTTACCATACAGAGATCTTCCTCATTCCTTTTTCTATTCAATACTTCTTTGTGTTGTTCTTATTATAAAGAAATCTTCCTCATTCCTTTGAACTGCTATGGAATACTAGACTGTGTGTATAAACCCATGGTTTATTTAACAAGCTCCCTACTGATAGACATTTGGTTTGTTTACAGTATTTTGCTATTAGAAATAATACCACAGGGATAGCATTGACCTCACTCAGTAGTATGTTTCTAAATGTTTACCAATAAGCTCTTCAGGGGAAAAAAAAAAAGCTCTGATTTTTTAACATTTGCTGAATTCCATGGTGAAATATTTCCACCATGGCCAATTTTAAGCTGCCAACATGAAATCACAGAATGTGATGTTCTTAGAAAGAGACACATAGTAATACACCATTATGAGTGTTGCTACCCTATGGACAGAACATACATAAATAAATTCAAGGGCATAAATAATAGTAAAAGGCTATAAAAATAAATTATTTTGAGCATTTATTACCTTTGTTTTTTGATATAATTTATTTAGTTTCACATTTGTATAATTTTATTTTTAAAAATGAAATTGTTTCACAACCAGCTCATAGATATTCCTGAGGATTAAACAGTCAGCTCTTGTGAGCTGGCACAAGATTGAATGTACACTTTGTTCTAATACTTGAACAGAAAGTTCTATCTGCCTAAGCTAGCTAGTACTAGGATCATCTACATATTATGCTGGTGGTGCTGGTGGTGGTGATGGTGGTGCTGCTTCTGCTGGAGGTAGTAATGGTGGTGATGGTGAGATACAGGCAATTTCCAAGGGCCATCCCGACTTGAGTGCTCCTTGCCAAAATAACTGAGGCCTCTGTTGCAGGATTTCCCCCTCGTCCCCATTCCTGCTTACCTCACACCTCATAGATGTTGTTTCCAAGAACATTCTCTGATAAACTTACTTGCATACAAATTTGAAGGTGCCAGAGTGTGTTTCCAGACCTATGATAGAGTTGTCAAATTTTCTAAAACTTTAATTTTGACCATTAGTGGGCATGTAATGGTATATCACTGTAGCTTTAATTTTCATTTCCCCAATGACTAATGAGAATGAGCACCTTTTCATATATTTAATGGGCATTTGGAAATCTCTTTTGTGAAGTGTCTGTTCAAGTCTTTGCTCACTTTTCTGTTAGGTTGTCCATTTTATTTTTTCTTACTATGAGCCATTGATGAATAGATGTATTTCAAATATCTTTTCTCATTGTGGCTTGCCTTTTTACTCTCTTAATGATTTCTTCTGATTTCCTGAATTTTAAAATTTTAACATAGTTCACTCTATCAAACTTTTTGTTAAATTTGGTGTATTTAGGATTTTGTTTAAGAAATGGTTGTATACCCCAGGGGCATGAAGATATTATATATGATGTTCTTGGGGCATATTGTTTTATTTCTCTCGTTTGATCTAAAATCCATCTGGAATTCATTACTCTGTTGTGGGATAGAGGTCAAGATCCATTTTTCTGTACATGGGTAGCCAGTTAATCCAGGAGCATTCATTGAAAAGATCATCCTTTCTGCACTGCACTGCAGTGTCACTTTTGTATGTGTACATGTACATGTGTGGACCTCTTTCTGGACTTCCTATTTAGTTCTGCTGATCTATTTGTCTGTCTTTCCACCAATCCCCAATCTGTTCTAATTATTGTAGCTTTATAGTGAGCTTGGATATTTGATCTTGTAAGTCCTCTTTTAGTTCTTTAAGATTATCTTGCCTATTAATGATCCTTTGGATTTCCTTATAAAGTTTAGACAGTTTGTGAATGTACAAAGAAAAAAATTGGGGGATTTTCTTTTTAATCTTTAGATCAGTGTGGAGAAGAACTGGCATCTTTACAATATACTAGGTTCTTGGATTTTTAATCTTTTAATACATGAACTTGGTATATTCCTTCATTTACTTATGTCTTCATTAGTTTTTCTAAATAATATTTTATAGTTTTCTGTGTAGAAGTCTTGGGCATCTTTCACTAGGTTTTTACTATTTGTAAATTGTACCTTTTTAAAAATTCTATTTTCCAGTTGTTTGTAAATGATATCTAAAACATGATCGCTTTTGTTGTATTAATCTTCTTTCCAGCAATCTTCCTAAATTCATTTGATTCTAATAATTATATATTATTTTTGATTCTCCATATATACAAACATGTTATCTGTAAATAATAACAATTTTGTCCTTTCGTTTCCTCGCCTTCTCTTTCTTGTATTGGGTAGAACATTGAACAGATGTAGTGATAACAGATCCATGCCTTCTTCACATGCTTGGTAGAAAAGCTTTCACTATTTCACCTTAAATAAGATGTAGAGCTATTCTTTATAAGATTATGAGAGTTCCTTTTAGTTACCTAAGTGTTTTCTTAGTAAATGGGTGTTGAATTATATCAAATGCTTTTTTTTTCACATCTGTAGAGATAATTGTATGATTTTGTCCTCTTTTCCTGTCAATGTGGTGAATTATGGTAATTAGATTTTAAATATTAATACTTGCATTCTTGGAATAAGCCCAACTTGGTCATGATGTGTTATCCTTTTTATGTTTTTTTTCTGTGTTAAATTTGCTAATTAAAAAAATTCATTTTGCTTCTATGTTCAATAGCCATACAAGCATATTATTTTACTTTCTTATAATGCCCTTGTCAGGTTTTGGTATAAAGGTTTTACAGGCTTCAGGACTTGGCTAAGAAGTATGCATTCTTTTTCCTTCCCAGGAAGAATTTATTTAAGATTTGTTCCTTTTTTTCCCCCTCATTATGTCTTTGGACGAATTCACTAGATATCTGTTTTGTTATTTTCTGGCTCAGTTCTGCTGAATTCATAAAACATTCTGAATGATTTTAACATTTGAAATGTCTTTAGGCCTACTATATAGTCAACTTTAGTAAATGTTCCCTATGTCTTGAAAATTAAAAATATTCTGCCATTGTTTGGTTCTGTGTTTTACATATGCTAATTATATTAAGTTTGTTAATCAGGTTATCCAGATCTTCTATATATTTACTAATTTTTTTCCTTGATTACTCTTTAAGTTACTAAGATGTGTAAGTTAAAAATCTCCTATTGTAACTATGGATTTATCTATTTATTCTTTTAGTGCTGTCAATTTTTGCTTTACATATTTCAAATCTGTATTATTAGGCACATACAACTTTGAAATATATAATTTTGTGATATATTGACACATTTTTTATGAAATAGCACCCTTAATTTTTAGTACAAATTCCTTTATAAAAGTCTTTCCTAATTACAAGTATCATTATACCACCTTTATTTTAATTAGTGTTTTCATGAAAAAAATTTTCCATACCTTCTTTTCTTGAGAGAAGTATGTTTTATTTACAAATCACCCTCTCCCCTCCACCACCAACAATATAACTGCCAAACCCAGATTGCCCAGTGCTGGTTGGGTTCCGGGTAGAATGTTGGGGTGTTCCCTGAGGCTTGCTGTGTCTAGTGGCTACGTGGTTACTTGGCAGAGCTCTATGGTGGATCAGTACTATGGAGGGCTACGATCAATCTTCTGTGAAGTTTGGCTTTGGGATGATCCTTGGGAAGCTGAGTGAGATGGTGGTAGAACTGCTATCCAATGACTTGAGTCCACAACTCACTTTCCATAGCCTCCAGTGGGAGACAGTCGTGTATCCATATGTCATCTGATTATTGGTGAGTTTCTTATTTATATTCAAACTTACTCAATCTGTTAGAAGGAAACTTTACGTAAGACATGAAATGCAGCTTGCAGAAAAACTGGCTGCACAAATTTAGAATAATCCCAGATAGTTGACAAGTTTAACACTGTCATAAAGGAGTATGCAGGAACTGACACATCTTTAGAAGATGCCAGGCTAGAGAAAGAGTCATTACGTGTACTCAGCCTTACAGACTCTTAAAGAAAGGTTAAGAGGACACTTTTATTTTTATGGAATATCACTCAATCTTTTGTAATGTTTCCTATCTAAAAGTCTTTTCTAACATTGGTATAATTATACCAACTTAATCTTAATTAGTGTTTTCATAATATTTAATTTTCCATACTTTTAAAAACATCTGTGTCCTTATTTAAAGTATGTCTCTTGTATGCAGGAAACAGTTGGCTTTGATTTTATTTTCAGTCTGGAAAAAAAATCATACTTTTTACATTACAATTTAATTCATTTATGTTAATGCAATTACTAATATATTTGGGTTCTATAAACTTAATACTTTTCCTACCTGTTTTATGCTCCTCTTTTCCCTCTTACTGCATCTTTTTTGGCTTAATCAAGTATTTTTTATCATTCCAATCAACTTGGTTAGTTATACATCTTTATTCCTTTAGTGGTTATGCTAGAGATTACTACATTTATTCTTGAGTTATTAGTGTCTAGTATAAATTAGTATATCCTACATAATGATATGACCTTAGAACATGTTAACTCTGTTTACCTTTGATGCTTATGTTGTCATGCATTTTTAATTTTGCATAAATATAAAACCTACCAAGACAGAATTAATAGTACTAATACTAGTATTTTTAATTTTTTTAAATTAAAATTAAAATTAATTTATTTCACTTGTTTGTTTTGCTGGGGAGGAGGTAATTAGGTTTATTTATTTTTTAATGGAGGTACTGGGGATTGAACCAGGATTTCTTGCTGCTAGGCATGCCCTCTACCACTGAGCTATGTATCTTCCCCCCTAATACTAGTATTTTTTTCATACAGTCAATATTCATTTAGGTTTACTCATATATTTACCTTTTCTGGGGCTCTTAATTCCTTTCTACATTCTGTATTTCAGCTTGGGATCATTTTTCTTTTTCCTGAAGAATCCCCTTTAATAGTTCTCATGGTGTTGGTCTCACAGCAATGAGTTATCTTTGTCTTTGTTTATCTGGAAATGTCTTTATTTTACATTCACTATCAAAGAAAGTATTTGTCTTTGTTTTCACTCCTTTTCTGGCCCAGTGCAGGTACTTCATGCCCCAGGCCTTGTGCTTCCCTGCTAGTGACTGGGCTCCTGATGCCTGATGCCCTCCTCATGCCCACAGCACCAGCATTGGCCCACCTGAAACTTGGGAGAATATGTCTTGCTTGCCTGGTAACTGTGGACCATTTCTTACCTGGGCAACCCAGAGAACTTCTTCTCCATCAAGTGGGCTATAACTCCATCTTCTCCAACTTAGATCTGCATCTCAGAGGACCTTCTTCTAAATTTGTCCATCCTTAGGTACTTTTCTCAGGGCTTTAGCATTCTCTTTATATATGTATAGTTATATCCCTTTGGAATTAGTGATTTTTTTATATCAAAATTTCCCCATTTAAATTACTCTCTCTCCCAGTGACCCCAGTGTGATTTCTCTCTCCAGATACATCAACATGCATCCCCAGGATAAACCCCATTGGTCATTATGCATTATCTTTATTGGGTACATATTATCCAGTATAATAGATATATATTGTTGGATTAAATTTGCTAATATTTGGTTAAGAAGTTTTATATCTACGTTATGAGGGGTAATGTTCTGTAATTCTGTTTTCTTTTGATGTCTTTGTTTGTTTTTGGAACCAGGGTAATACTGGACTCATAAAATGATTTGGTGTTTCCTTCTTTTCTATTTTCTCAAAAAAGTGTGTGTAGGATTGATATTATTTCTTTCTTAAATGTTGGATGGAATTCACCAATGAAGTTATCTGGGCCTGGAGTTTCTTTGTGGAAGTTAACTATAAATTCTGCTTCTTTATTGATATTGGGATGTTCAAGTTTTCTGTTTCTTCTTGGGCCAATTTTTGATAATATATGTCTTTCAATGAATGTGTCCATTTCATCCATGTTTTCACATTAATAGTTGTTCGTAATATAGCTTTATGTCCTTAATATCTTTTAGGTCGGTAGTGACGTCCTTTTTCAGTCCTGATATTGGTGACTTGTATCTTCGCTTCATATTTTTCTTGATCAGTCTGGGCAGGACTTGTGAATTTTATTAATCCCCCCACCCCGCCCTACAGAACCAGTTTTTGGGTTTGTTGATTTTCTACATTGTTTTTCTGGTCAGTAGGCCACATTTTCAGGGTACTCTCATCTCTCTGATCTTGTACTGTAAAATTCTGGCCGCTAAGGCAATTTTATAATGACATCAAATAGATTCAGTGCCTTTAAATAGACTTAATTTTCGTATCTTTTCTGGCTTATCAAGTTGTTCTCAGCAAGAACACATGTTACTTCATTTTAGCCAGGAACAGAAATGTAAGAGAAATAATTTTGGGTGGCTGATATTGCAGGAAAAGCACTGATTTGGTGAGAGGATTCTTGGGTTCAAGACTTTCCTCTGTTGCTTACTGGTATTGCTGTTAATAACCTTGGGCAAGTCAACTTGACTAAGCTTTAGTTTCCTTGTCTGTAAAGTGGGGGTAATAATAATATCTTATATCACAATGCTTCTGTAAGTATTAAGTATTCCAATGTGAAACTGTTTTATGAACTGTGAAGAATTTATGAATATAGTATGGCCCATATTTAATTTGTACAATTGTGGATGCCTTGGAGGCAAGGACTCAGTCCTTTTGATCGTGATTCCTGAACACCTAGCACAATTTCTGGAACATATTTTGGTGTTTAATAAACCTTTGTTGAGCTCAACCAAAGCTATTTTATATGAATGGCTAAAATTCTCATACACATGCCCATAATTATTGGCAATACCTGAATTAATCCAGATCATGCTGAATTGTTGTTTATTATCATTATTTAGACTAAAAATGTATACAATATCATGTGTAAACTTCCTGTATTATTCTTATAGGATTATCCTTTTTCTGGCCACAAACAGAAAAATGTGCTGAAAGATCTATAAATAGTGGAAATTCCCAAGGGTTGTCTCATAAGAAGAAGAGGTGAAAAGATGCCCTGATTCTGGTAATGCTGAAGGATGAATAAGCAGATATAAAAGAGGTTCCTAAGTGTTTTGTCACTGAAGCTTATAAGCTCTAACCTTGTGGCCACATTCCTTTACAGTTTCTGCAAGTGGGGCTGTTTGGAGGAATTTAAGTACACCACCTATAGATGACAGGCTTTTGTATTATCTTAACACCATTTCTGGGTCCCCCTTGCACTTCCCTGCCACATACATGCGTGCGTATCTCTCTCATCAGTTTTAAATTCAAGTGTGAAGTTCATTCTGGCTAGAACACTGTTTCCCTAGCTTCAAGATTCTGCATACCGCCTTTGTAATTCTTTTCCACATCTATGTACCACTTATACAATTTATCTAAGATTTTCTTTGAACTAATTTTCTTTTTCCTAAATGCATGTATTTTAAAAGAAACTTAATATCACTATCACAAATTGAAAACCAATACCACTTTCCAAGATCATGGTAAAAACAAAACAAAACAAAAAACCAGTGAAAACAAAGCACTTTTATTAAGTAATACAAAGAGATCACTGCCTGTTGAAGACTCTGAGCCCTGGGCCTGCTCTCTTTCAGGCATCCACTGAGTTAGATCATCTCCTAGGTCACTTTCAGCTTGCAACATCTATGGTGTTTCAAATATTTTCTCTTCCAACCAATTGTGTATTTCCTCCCTCAGTTCTTACTCACGCAAACTGTCCTTGACTTACACCTCACGTACAAACTATTCCTTTTCACCAATGACCACCTCCATTTTTAGTGCTGAGACTATGAAAAAAAAAAAAAGGGAATTTTATATAAGAAATAGAAAAAGGAGGGAAATTGTGAAAAGCAGGAAATGATTAGGAGAAGGCGACTCAGGCAAAAATCATTCTGCCTCCTTGACCTAGAATAGTTTCCTCTATTTACCCAAACATTTTCATTTCCTTGCACTTCCTCTTTGAGATTTGAATTAAAATTCTCCAAAAAAGGCAGATGCCTCTAGGAGGTTTAAGAGGCCATCAGTGACCCTCTACCTTAGTACAAATTATTCCAATCCACTTATTTCCTTAATACTTGAAATTGCCTACATTGAAGGAAAGGGAATGAAATAATTCTGATGAGTAGTGTATTTTGGAAGCCTAGGGGAGGACAAGAGGTGAGACAGTTGGCTGAGGAGGCATTGAGAGACAGAAGATAAATAGAAAAATGTGAGAGTCTCAGAAGTTTAGCGTAGTTTAACAGTTTCTCTCTTTCCCCTCCTTCTCACACTATCACCTTAATTTCTGTTCTAGAGACTCTTAAGTTAGATTAGTATAGAAAATTACACAGTTCAGCTAGTTCTTAGATTATTAGACTTTTATAGGCTAGGATTCTCCCCACCGTTAGTAAAATTTCTTCTAAGAGAAAATGTCTTCTGTGTCGTGTGACACAGTATTTTGTAACCTGAGAACTGTGCAGTGCTCCATACGCAGTGGGTAACTAAGGAATGTTATTACTATTGTCTGCCTTTGTAAATTTCCAGTGAGACAGAAAATGTCAGGAAGATTGTTAGTATGGATATGAATTTCCCCAGAAGAACAGTTCAATTTTGCTTATGGTGTTTCTGTGTGTTTTGGGTCCTGTGTTAGGTTTCTTATCACGCTAAGTGCAATGGTTCTTCTGATGACTTTCAGGCAGGTTCTGGATCAGTGCTTTTCAAACTGTCTGTGGTGAAGGACCAGGATTTGTGTGTATGTGTCTCTCTGATCCATGGCAGAGCAATCCTAGTGTGAAGCTTGTGCCACATGTGACTCACCACACCAGTCTGACAAGGCACACGTTGTTCTGTTACCTTGCTCAGCAAGACAGTTTGATTAAGCCTGAGCTTGGATGTTCTGGTAATATCAAATTGCTATAAGGACTTCTAAACACATACTCATAATTTCTGGACTTAACACATTGAGGACCGATTAAAAAAAATTTCAAAGACCATGCTTTGAGTAGACTGATCTAGTCGGGGTGCTCTGAGAGTTCCTGTTATAAAATGACAAGACCCCTCCAGCCCTGGTGAGTCCTTTTACTGACCTAAAGTAAATGTAATAATAACAGTATGGTCCATGGACAAAAATAATCCAAGAATTATTGGTTTGTAACATGAATTTTCCAACTCACTTGGCACGCTCTTATTGCTATTCTCATTTTATAAAACTCTACCATAAAATTAGGAGCCCAGAAAATTTGAAGATCTTATTATAATTTTTGCCAATTATTATATTACATAAACATGATGTGTAAAATAATTTGTAAAGCACTTTCTGTCAGGTTAATTTATGCTGCCATAACAAATGATCCCTGACATCTCTGAGCTTTATAACAACAAACATTTATTTCTTGTTCATGCTTTGTGTCCATCATGGGTCCATTTCAGCTCAGCTCCAATTTATCTTCATTTTAGGACCCACAGTAAGAGTAGTCTAAGTGGAACATTGCTGGTCTTGTGGTCAGGGAAGAGAGAAGATGGCAGCCATGTGATAGCTCTTAAAGCTCTACCAAAAGTGTACACATTACCTTCTCTCATATTTCAATGGCCAAAGCAAGTCACATGACCAAACCTGAAGTCAATGAGTCAGGGATGTATAACCTCCCAGGTGGAGGGGCCTGGGAGGAGGGGCAGCAAAGAATTAAAACTAGTAACACCTATGACACATGCTGTTAAAATCTGAGTGAGAGTTGTGGAAAGAGCAGAGAGGCGTTTCAAATTGTGGGGAATCTATTCCATAACCAAGAGAAAGAAAATTACTTTTACTAATTTCAGTACCCATTTGAGAACATTTTACTCTTTTTGTCCAGCTTTAATGAGATATAACTGACATATAACGCTGTGTAAGTTTAAAGTGTACAATGTAATGGTTTGATATATGTATATATTGAGAAATGATTGCCACAATAACATTAGGTTACATATTCATTATGTCACATAATTACAATTTTTTCTGTGTGTGGTGAGAATTTATAAGATTTACTCTCTGAGCAACTTTCAAATATACAATACAGTATTTAACTACAGTTACCATGCTGAACATTTCATCCCCAGAACTCATTCATCTTGAAACTGGAGGTTTGTACCTACCTTCACCCATTTCCCCCACCCAACACTCCTGGCAACCACCTATCTGCTCTCTGTTTCTATGAGTTCAGTTTTTGTTTTGTTTTGTTTTTTAGATTCCATATATGTGAGATCATCCATCATTTGGATTTCTGTCTGACTTATTTTGCTTAGCATAATGCCCTCAAGGTTCATCCATGTTTTTGCTAATGGCAGGATTTTCTTCTTTTTCAAAGCTGAATAATATTCTTGTGTGTGTGTGTGTGTGTGTGTGTGTGTGTGTGTGTGTGTGTGTGTTGTTTGCTTTTCAAAAGCTTTTTAGTTTGATGTAGTCCCTCTCATTTATTTTTGTTTTTGTTACGTGGGCTTTGGTGTCATATCCATAAAATCATTGCTAAGACCAATGTCAAGGGGCTTTTCTCCTATGTTTTCTTTTAGGAGTTTTATCGTTTCAGGCCTTACAAGTCTTTAATCCATTTACAGTTAATTTTTGTGAGTAGTATAAGAAAGAGTCCACTTTCATTCTTTCGCAGGTGAATATCCAATTTTCCCAATACTATCTATCTTTTCTTCATTGAATATTCTTGGCTTCTACATCAAATATTAGATGTCCATATATACGTGAGTTTAATTTTGGGCCCTCAACTGTTTAATTGGTCCATGTATCTTTTTTTGCTAATACCATAATGTATTGAGCACTATAATTTCGTAATATAGTTTGAAATCAAGAATTGTGATGCCTCCAGCTTTGTTATTTCTCAGAATTGCTTTGACTATTCGGGGTCTTTTGTGGTTCCATATGAATTTTAGTATTGTTTTTCTATTTCTGTAGAAACTGTTATTGGAATCTTGATGGGGATTGCACTGAATCTATAGGTGGCTTAGGGTAGTATGGACATTTTAACAATATTAATTCTTTATTTTACTCCATCTTAAAGGCTCTGTAAGAGTAGGTGTTTAAGTGTCATAAGTAGAAAATGTATCCCCTATGTAAGAAGTATAGATGATTTATATTAAAAACAGAAACATGGGAATTTATTCATCTCTCTGCTGGAGTATATAGGGATTAGATATTAATA
This sequence comes from Camelus bactrianus, assembly GCF_048773025.1. Taxonomy (NCBI): domain Eukaryota; kingdom Metazoa; phylum Chordata; class Mammalia; order Artiodactyla; family Camelidae; genus Camelus; species Camelus bactrianus. The sequence goes on from NC_133542.1 coordinate 30,665,736, forward strand.
AGCATGAATGTAAAGTATACACAAAAGAGAATAAAGACTAATCCAATACTAACTCAATTTATGTGTGAGGTTTCAAAACTTCAATGTCTTTTATCTTGATTTGCATGATTCATTTTAGAAGATGAGAATATCACAGAGAAAAAGTAACATTTTCATGTTCTGAAACTTTTCAGAGAATTCCTGATTTGGTAAAATAAGATAGGACATCTACAGTTCCCAGAGAAGAAGTCAGAGAGGTCTTAACAGTTTTTAAAAATGATCAGTTCTCTGAGGATAGGAACAAAATTTCCTTAAACCTTTCTTCAAACAGGGCTCATTTCCTATCAAAGACTTAATAAGCCTCCTTAAGTGTCTAACATACAGCCATGGAGTAACTGGGCTCATTTGGGGTTAGTGCCCTTCGAGATCTCTTTTATTTTTAAAACACTTCAGATTTGAAATGGCTTATCAGAAGTAGAAAGAAAGAACAAGGACAAATCCCCGCTGCATGTAGGAGAAAAAATAAAATAAAACTTCTTATTTGCCTCTTTTCTTTCCCTCCTTGCCAATAATTTTCCCCCTTCTCTTCCCCTCCCTTCCCTTTTCCCTTCCCCTCTTTCTTTCTTCCTTCCTTGCTTTCTTTCATTCCTTTACTTTCCTTCTTTCTTTTCTTCTTGCCTTTTGCTACTCTTGGGATGCCTTTTTCAACTTCCTATTTTAAGATTTATCGAGTGCATTCTCCTAAATGCTCCCGATGTTTAAACTTGGCAGAAAGAACTGTGTTGTTCCAGCCAAAATGTCCAGTTATAGTTGTTTTAAATATATATGCCTACAGCTTCTTCATAGGGCACAGTGTGGCCAGGGAGTGATGCCTGAAGGTGTGCCACATGGATGTGTACTTCCACTCTGGCATGATGGTAACCCAATGTATTTGTTGTGTCCCTAACATCCCTGTATAGGAGTTACAGTATGTGTAGAGTTTATTCATCCCATACTCTTATTTGATCTGATTCTGAAACTAGTTCTGTGAAACTGGGACATTCAACCCCATTTTATAATTAAAGGTTAAGTTACAAACCCAGTGCTGGGGAGAGCCATGGTCACCTCCTCTTCCTCCTTCCTGCCTCCTTTCTCCATCCACGCATATATCTTAGGGGCCCATGTTCTTGCCTTACAGCCTGAGATCCCATACTGTTGATCAGTATTCCACTAACCCATCAAATTACCCTTCCCCTTGGTCACAGTTTATTGGTCTTAAGATGAGTACTTTATATGAACCACATTAATCAGTGTCCATCTTTAGGATTTTAAAAACTGGAACTGAGAATTCAGCACCTCTTCAGTGGCAAAAACTTTTAGAGTGTTTGTCTCCATCATTCCACTGAAAAGAGCTCTTGTCAAGGTCATCTGTGACTTCCCCACCCCCATGGTCCTATCTAGTGGTCAGTTCTCAGGCCTCATTTCTCTCCATGATTCAGCAGCATTCAGCAAGGTTGATCACTTCCTACTGCTCCATTTCCCCGAGGTGGCTTCTCGGATACCACTCTCTCTTGTTTCTCCTCCTACCTTGCTGGTTTTCCTTCCTTGCAGGTTTGTTCCCAGATCCCAATCTCCAAAGGCTGGAGAGCTCTGGGGCTCAGTCTTTAGGCCTCTTCTCTTCTCTATCTTGGGTTATCTTTGGTTCTCTTCTCTTTTACTTCCACATTCAATGGTTAAATATATAATGTTGACTACCTTCAAAATATACTCCGCATCTGACCACCTCTTACCAACTCTACCACATAATCTCTTATCTAGATTTTTGAACTAGCTTTCTAAATAGGCCCCCTGCCTCCACTTTGCACCACATCCACCCCCACAGTTTAATCTCCATGCAGCAGCCAGAGTGGTTCTTCTAAAACATAAACCAGATCCTGTCACTTCTCAGCTCAATATTTTCCAATGACTTTGCATCCCAGAATAAACACTCAGATCCTTACAATGATCTTGGATCTATGGGGTCTGGCCGTTGCCTCCTTTCTGATCTTATGTCTTAGCACTCTTCCCACTTCTGCTCTAGCATACTGACCCACTGCTTGTCCTTGAACATGTCGAGAGTATGTTCCCACTTAAGAGTCTTTGTGTTTGCTGGTCTACCAAATATTATTACTTCTCCCTAATTTCTTGATTTGTCCAAATGTCACCAAATATTAGAAGACTTTCCCTGACCAATTTTATAAAACAACACACACCACCACCTCCGCCACAACCACTCAGTACTCCCTAACCCTTTATGCTGGTTTTTCTCCATAGCAGTTAACACTACCGTGTATATTATTTGTACATTTGTTTATTCTGTGACTTTCTCTACTCCACGAGAACATGAAATACCCGAGGCAGACGTTTTCCTTGTCACTCCTATGTCCCTAGTGCCTAGAGCAGTGCCTGCCATGTAGTCAGGCTCAAAGACAACAGCTGATTTAATGAACAAATAAATGTAACAGTCTAGGACTTATGGAGGCAGAGAAAACCAGTCTGAAATAAGAGAGAACAAAGCCAGCATACTGGGAGGAGCAGAGACCAGGTGAAAGGTGAGTCCTGGCTGAACCTGAGTCCCTGATTATTCGTGGTGCTCAGGTGCATTTCTGATCTCCTGCAGTTTGGTGGTTCAGTGCTCCCATGGAGTCTATGGACTTTAGTGGCTAAGTGGCCTTGAGTTAGCTTTCTGTATGTACAGAGTCCTCACAAGCACACCACAGTCATATGTACAGAAGGAGCTATAGGGCCAGAATCCAAGTCTTGGATTTTTAATCCAGCATCACACTAGGCATTTCTGCAGTTCAAAGCCCTTACGTGAGTACAGGGCCAAAGATATAGGTGCCAAAATCCACCTGAAAGAAGGCCACAGAGGTGTCAAAGGTGAATGATATCCTGCTAAACTTGCTAAATGTCTGCTTTCCTTCTACTAGAGGGGCAGTCGATTCCCTTATAAATATACATTGTCAGGATCTGAGAAGGAACAAGCAGCACACCACCTTTGCCCCATTATTGGTCAGTTTATGATGATATTAAGAACAGACTTTTAAAAATTACTTGCATAAATGCCTAGAGAAATTTTATAATGTTAGGTTTGAAGAAATGTTAGAGGCAATTTCATCCACCCAGAGAAGTCTGATCAACCCAGGATAACTTGGTTAATGACAGAGCTAGAAACAAAACCTGAGTATCCCAAGTCTGTTTGACCCTCAGCCCAGACTCTTTTTACTACACAAAATGCCTCATTCTTCCTCTTTTCCTTATCCTTTCACTCGCATTCTGTTCTCTGAGGTGACATACAGCTATGTAAACTCTTAATAATCTCTCCATCAATAAATTGTAGATAAGGCTATTTAGTTGTCTGCAAAGAGTATGGTGACAGATTTTAAATGAACTCAGGGTAACTGAAGACTGAGATGGAAGGCAATCTCACATAAGCTGTGAATGAAATATAAATCAAACTAAGCAATTTATGGGCCCATCCATGTGGAAAAATAATAATTTTAGAATATGTCACAAAGGCAGGTTTAAGGCTCATTCTGAATAGATTTTTTTTTAATATTTCTATTTTAGAATGAGAAATTGATTATTATCTCAGAGCTAAATTTCACTTTCCACTATCTATCCAGGACTCTGGGAAAACATGAATTAACAAGGGAAGTAGAAAAATACTAAACACTTCTTATTCTCGAAAGTTTTGGAGAAGTGAATGGTATGAGAATAAGGAAGAGCTATAATAAATATTAAAGAGAATAAAATAAAAAATATTTATCTTCACACATGCACAATTTTAGGTTACATGAAGTCAAAGTTTCCTCAAATTTGGAAGATCCACTTCAGGATGCCAGGAAGGGAATGTGTCACCTCCAGTATATGTGCTTTCTTGAATAAGCCCACTCATATTGAAGTCATGGGAGAGAGAACCTAACAGGCCCAGTCTGAGACACATCACACCCACTGACCAGAGGAGAGCAGGTTATATTCCCTGCGGTAGGGGAAGGGTAGTTCTCCAAAACAGAAATGGAGGTATATTTACCAAAATAAGAGGAGATGCATGCTGGAAAGAGAGAAATAACAGATGTCTACTACGGTCTCCTAGATTTGTCCCTTTGTCTTTTCACCCGTGTTATAATGTGTTGTCAAAGTAGGGTATAGGGCAGAGGGGACCTGGATTTTAAGACTTACATTTGACCTTCAGCTCTCTATAAGCTTGGACAAGTCATAATAACCTCTTGGGGCCTTAGTGTTTTATTTTTGTTTTTGTTTTTCCTCATCTGTAAAATTAGAGGGCTTTAACATGTTGCAAAGATCTCTTCCTGCTTCAGATGATAAGAATTTATGGTGCAAACTTGTGCGCTGTCCATGGTTCTGCCATTTTGAAGTGAAATCTTTACAACTGTACTTCAAAGGCTTTATTATGATAAATAACCCAAGTTAGAGTTTATTCTGGTTAAACATCAAGAATCTGAAAGCAGACACTCAAGTAGCCGCTCAGATTGAGGTAATCGGGAGCTGTGAAAGAAATCCTAGACTGGGCATTAACAGGATATGGAGCAGTGCTCATCTGTGCTTTTTGTCTGTCTGGCATTCATTTACCCTTCTTCAGTTAACAGCATCATGATTTTCCTTTGACCAATCAATCACTCTCCATCTTTCCCTATGATTCAGGTAGAGCTGAACTCTCCTTCCCACCCCCGTGTACCCCTCATTGTTGCAGAGAGGGATCATAATCCTGCAAGATCCAAAACTGGGCTGAATCAGATGAGAGCTCCAAGGAGTTAACTTTAGTGGCTAGTCCCAGTTAGAGAAAACTTAGCTATTTTGGAGCAAAAACAGGACAGAAACAAAAGTGAAAAGTAATGTAAAAGGGACCCAGAAAAAGCAGGACCTGAACATGGAATAAGCTGGTCTCAGGTACTGTAAAGAGGACTGTGCTCAGGAAGTGGACTGCTTTCCACAACCTCCCATCAAAAGAAGAGGTAAAGTCACCTGGGTCCTTGGGGACAGTGTCCTCCATGAAGCCACCCATTAGAGAGAAAATTTCAGCATCTCTTCTAGCAGATCAGTAGTGCTTTGAGTCAAAGACTTAAGTCTAGAAGCAGAGTGTGGTTCAGGAAGGGTGATCAATGGGTACACTGGAGTAAGAATTAAGAGTTTAATTTCAGTTCAACATTCGTTGAGATTCTGGTTGCCACAACAGACATAAAACAAGCACTTGCACTATGAGGTAAGCACAGGACATTGTAAGAATATAATGGATGAACACAATATGTGGTGGTGTGGTGGGAAGACTGTTCAGGGATAATTTCCTGATGGAAATATAAGAGTTATGGGAGAAAGGTTCATCGCAGGCATCAGGTACAACATGAACAGGAGCAAGGGTAGCAGAGTGACAGTCAGTGGGCATCTTTGCATGAATCAGTAGGTGTGTTTATAGAATTACAAGCTGTTCAGTGCTGCTGCTGCTTAAGCACAGGCAAAGACAGACAGGAAGTGAGCTGAAGAAAAAGCAGGGGCTAGATTATGAGAGGCCTTTGATACCATGAGAAAGAATATGGACATTTCTCTGTAGTTCAGAGGTGACAGATTGGTAAACCATGGGCTAATTTTGACCCTGAGATACTTTGTTTGGCCTACACATTATTTTAAAAACTGAAATAACATTTAAAAATTAGGAGGTTTCATATATGAAAAAAATCTGGACTTCTGGTCTTCTTAGAAAAAAATCAGAAGACTGGCAATCCTGAGCCTCATGCTGATATGGTAAAAATTACCCAGAAACAAATATGATCTGTCTTCTGTGAAAGGGGCATATGCATTTCCAGTTCTCCACAGTCCCCAGTACTCTCCACTGATTCCTTAACTGCCAGCCAGCCTCTCTCCCTCTCTTTTTATCTGCATGGCCTTTGTAGTAGTGAGAGTACCTGAGAATTCAGATGCCTGTATTCAGAGTTTGAGTTGCCCCCCTCACAGTGCTGTCATTTAGCCCCTCTGGCCCCCAGTTTCCTCATTTCTTAAATCCTAACTAGTTTATTTCCAGGGTCACTTCCTGCTCCATCACTGTGTGATTCTATTAGAATTAAAACAGTGATGACAAATGCTCTAACACTTCAGCTTTCAAAGATTTTGTATACATTTGTCACAGCTTCTGTGGGCTAACTACTACATTCCCAAATGAACAGATGAGTAAACTGAGGTCCAGAGAGGCTAAGAAACATCCTGTGCTCTTTCTCTCACACTACACTAAATGTAATGCTGTGCTTGAATTTCTTTTTTCTCATATTCCCCAGGGCTGGTGTATAATGACTAAAATATCAAAATGCAACCAACTAGCATGTATGAGCTGCAACTCCAAGGCAACAGGACAGATTCCATATGACAAAATATATGTTTTAACCCTCATGTTTCTTGTGAAATGTTTTGGCGCCTTGAAGAAGGAGCTAAGACAGCTCATAAGATTTTCACTCAGTCCTTTTCAGACAATTTATTCAAGCATAACATCTTTGAAACAATCTTGTAATCAAGTCTGAAAATGATATTTAAATTCTCAGATGCAATAAAGCCTGGACTAGTGAGGGTGAGAGGATGTGTCTACAGGGAATGTAAATGTCACTGGTTCTGTATATCCCAGAAGCTTTGGCTCTTCTTATGTGTTCATCTAAAAGGAGAGGAAGCCAGACTTCTAATGATGGAATGGCTTGCTATCTTCATGATAACCAACAAGGTAATCAGAATACCAGACTTGTGAAGTCATGTCCAGCAACCAGATGTTTTGCTTCATACAGGTGAATTTGAAGTTGCTGGAAAAAAAAAACCAGACTGATATACAGTGGAATTACAGGAGTCTAGTTTAATGATTCATATATGACAGACCAGACCAGAGCCAAAAACTCATCACTCCAGTTCATTCAAGAAAAGTACGTGAACTGGAAGATGATTAAGATAATGATGCTAACTCAGAAAGGCGAGGGGAAAGCTTAGCATGTGATTACATATCACTTCTGATGGGGGAACAGAAGGGCATTGCTTAGGTGTCTTTATCATTGTGTATGTGAAGCAGAATTGTTACTATGATGCTCTTGTGATTATGTTATTTTGCAGAAGAGCCTTTGAGTTGCTGATTTGTGGAAGGGCATCTAAGCTGAATGAAAAAACCCAAGATCACATTTCAAATAATCAGCTCCTGTCACTTTCCCCTGGTCATCACTTCAATGATCAACCACCAGATAGAGATTTCTCTTCCTTCCACCACGGTCCTACCCCTTAATTCCCTTAGTTCTTTCCAGGGCTGCTCCTCTGTGGTGAATCACCAGTACCTCACACAGCTGTAGGGAGTCAAGTCTTCTTGACTCTATTTTGGAGAAACTTGGAATAGAACCTCTCTACAGCCAGACAATAGACATGGTTGCACACAGCAGAATTGCAGCATGTCAACCTGAGATGGATTAACATAATTTGGGCTTCTCTGAACCTACCTCTTTGAACCCAGGCCAGCTAAGCTATTTACTTTTGCATTTGTGGGGAAAAAAAGGACCTTTCTGAATTCCCAGGGCAATCCAGAGTGTAGGTCAAATCTGCTTTCTTTGCAATCACTTGACATATAAGCTTATTATTCCTTTTCCTGGACCTCACACTCACTTCTTGCACTGGCCTCAAGAAACATGTTTCACAAGTGTGTTCCCTAACAGCATTCTCTTGATTCCTTAATTGCATCTTGCCCTGCTTTTCAACCCTGGTTGTTTTCTTCTCCATCATTGCTTCCTCCCATTTTTGTCTCCTTAACTGAGTGACACTTCTTTCCTTTGATCTTTCTTTTTGGCCTTAAGAACCCTGCATTTTCATTGTTTATTTTTCTGAGAGTCAGTTTCTAACTCAACCTAAATGAGAATTTCCTTTTAAGGGAGAGAAGAGACTTCTGGTCAAATTGGAAAAGTTAATTCATATTTGGACACACTCCTTCTGCTCCAAAATGTAGACACAACAGATAAAATATGAAAAAAGAAAACTAGGGGAGGGGATTGGTATAGCTCAGTGGTAGAGCGCATGCTTAGCACACATGAGGTCCTGGGTTCAATCCCCAGTACCTCCATTAAAATAAATACATAAATAAATGAACCCAATTACCTCCTCCCAACAAAACCAACGCCCCCAAAAGATTAAATTGAATCTTCTGTTATTGCAGTTCTCATAGTTTAAAATTGCTGAATTTTAGAAATTTTATATAGTTCACCTTAAAATATTAATGGATGAAAAACATAAGATTAAATATCTCTATGTGTCAGAAATGAACAAAGTGCAGGTGGTGAGTGAGGGCTTGGAGTTACAGACTGCTGGGCTCTGGATCTGGAAGCAGATGGTAACTGTTAGGGGCTTCAGGTAACAGGGACTTGAAAATGTTCCAAGAGAGTTGGAGGACTGGACGTAGGATTGTTACTTGAAGCCAGGTACTGGGATAGGACTGATACAAAGAAGCTTAGGGGGATTAAAAACTGCTACCATATAATTCTTAGAGCCTATGCATCCTGTCACATTCTTGATTTGGGAAGAAGGAGGACACAGGCTCAATGGTTTAACCAGCAACTGAACAAAACTGCCTGCTGGCTCATTGCCTTTATTGGTAATATCCTAATTATCATCCCAGGGCATCTCTAAACTGTTGTAATGGGGTTGAGTTCTGGATTGGGTTCAGGAGCAATAGGTGAAGGCAGCTTCAAAACTGCTAGGGTGAAGGACAGCAAAGAAGGAGAAAGAGAAAATGAAAAAATCCATTTGATTTAAAATAAACCTGCAAATTAATAAATGTAAACATATAAAAGAATCTAATGGTAAGAAAGACATGAATTCATTATAGATGAGATTAGCTTATTAATTAATTTATTTTTAAAAATTTATCTGACAAAGACTTTTGCACTAACTATATTTTTAAGGTATTTAAGGGGAAAAAAATGAAGGCATAAGATTCACTGAAAATAAGAAATTGTAGACCAGAGAAATGGAAATGAAATCAGAAATGAAGAAGGATGAATTAGAAATCCTGGAAAATAGGAAAAAATTGTAGTCTTTGAAATACAAAATTTCATACTTGTAGGGAGTATTAATGAACTGTAAGGTAGTACTAAGAATTCACTCAGAACACAGCACAGAGACAAAGTGACAAAAAAATTAAAGCATGTTGAAGAGACAGTAGATTGAGGTTAAGAGGGAGCAACACTGACCATTGGGTACATTCTGATTGTACATTATGACCCCATGTATATGATTCCTAAAAGCAGGCCAGACAATGCTGTATTTAATGAAAATCTATATATGTTACAGGATTATACAAAAAATGGAAGGAAATGATAAACACCAGATTCAAGATAAGCTTTTGCTTTGAAGTGGTGCTGGAACCAGGGAAAAAATACTTCCCATCGCTACCATCACATGTCACATTCTCTTTGGTCCATTCCACCCTCCATCAGAAGTGAGAATTGGTCTCCATTTTCCTATTGTTGACCACAGGGTGGGTGGGAGGACTTCACTGGGATGTGGACAAACACAGTTATCTGGCCTACGTGTTACCTGGCCTTTCATTATTTTTAATTAATATGGTCTTCACTACCCAAACATTTTTAGCTGTACCTATAATTTTTTTTAAGCCTGTATATTTGAAGAAAATATGGCAAAGCATTAAGATTTATTAGGGTGGCATGATGGGTACCTGAGTACTGGTTATTTCAGTCTCATTATTAAACTCTGTTGTAGAATAGAAAGATTTCATTTGAAAATAAAATTATAAAATAAAAAAGAGTAAGGTGTCATGTAGGTGATGTCAGTGTTTTGGGCACTGTTTCTAGAGTCAGATTGCTTGGGGTCATTTCCTAACTCTTCAACTACCTTCTGGGTGACTTCAGGCAAGTTGCCAAACCTCTCTCTCCGTGCTTCAGTTTCCTAATCTGTAAAAAGGGGTCATCATGATGCCTACTTCATAGAGGTACTTGAGGATTGAGTGAAAAAAAAAATTATATATACACAAATGCAGAGCTAGAGAATTTAGAAAATATAGATATGTAAAAAGAATAAAACCATGTCATTCAAATCATATTAATATCTTAATGAATAAACCTGCATCTCTTTTTCCTTGTGGATGTGCATATAAATATAATCCTAATATATTCAAGCCCCTCATGTAGTTTTGGGTCCAACAGGCAAAATTACTATTTAAGAACTCAAATTCTTCACTGCCACTTCTACAAAATCATGAAGGTGTTCAAATACATTTCCATATTTCACAACTTTCCTCTTCTATCCCATTTTCTCACACCCCAATGCTGTTCCATGCCCCAGTGCTGTTCCACACCCCCTAGGAAACCCACCCTCTTCCTCAGTTCAGGATAGCTTTTCTCTATATTACAGTGCTTTATTATGTAGATTTAGTTGCCTTTTAGGTGGAAGTCCTCCTTTTTCTCCCTCTTTAATTATATTTCTCTCCATTATTCAGATTACACATCACAAAACTCAAAGAGTTTGTCTAAAAAAAACCAGAACTCTTTCCTCAAGGTAAGATGTCACTGATAGGGATGGCATAGGTAGCCTGAGGGTCGCAGTGGCAGCAGTATTGGGAACCTGGGCAGGGAAAGACTGGATTCACTTTGGAGGAGAGGGAGGAAGACTGTGGCTATTACAATGTTACAATTTTTATATTTTCTATTAACATGAGATAATACAGTTTATATTAATTTGAAACCAACTATTTAATTTACTATATTATGAATATTTCTCTTTAGTACTTTTCTCTAACACCATTTTCCTTGCATAGTATCCCATAATGTAAATTAAACATTTTTCTATGGTTGTTTCCAAGATTTTATTACTATAAACAAAGCTTTGATGAGCCCCATCATGGCTCTATCTATATTTATATCTAAATTCATAGAAGAGGCATTGTTGGGTTCAAGGATATACCAAATATCTACTGCTTTTTTCATAGTAAAAAGAAAAGTCTCCACCAATGTTGTGAGTCACAAATGAGTTTTTTTCAAGTATCCACATTTACACTGAATATCCTTAGGATAGCTACAATCCACAGAATATTTAGGGGGAGATTTTTGTTACAGGCTATTGTCCTAGCTTTCTTTGCATAGATTTAAATTTAAGAGGCTTTTCAGTGGTGTGGCGAATCTGTCTTTAAATACTAGACAGACCCAGGATCATATAAAATTAGTATTAAAAGACCTTTTGAGGGTCTTGTGACAATGGTCAAGAGACCCAGAAAAGGCAAAGGGACATTTGTCTGGCAGTCTAAGGCATACTCTCCACTTTCAAATGAAGAAATGAGAATCTGCTCAGCTCCTGGAAACTCTGCCTTTTGATTTATTGTTCTGGGATTTTATCCAGCCTTCCTTGTCCCCATCTCCTACCATTGAGTTTCATAATCTCATTCCATTTGCTCTATCAGTTGTAATTACAAGTATGAAACAGACAGTGGGGAGAGGGGATAATGAAGTAAGTGGGAGAAAAAGGAAAGAAGCAAGCATAGAAAGTATCTGCCAGGCCAGACATACTGTCATGGAAGGGAGGAACCTCGAGAAATTCTTTAGGTTGGCCATATTCAAACCTTCTCAACCAGCTCAAAGAAGCTTATCTCCACAAATCGTTTCAGAGACTTATCTGTGAGAGACAGAACTCTGAACTTCAGTTGTATTACTGGTTGTGAACATCCCAAATTCTTTTATAACTTTAAGTCCAAATCATACAATTTGGTACTTGCTGGCTTTATTCTGATTTATTTCTTGAATACAAATCTTGATTCTCCAGTGAGATTATAATTTATTGGTGACTTGGATCGAATCTCCTTTGGCATCATTCCCGAGCACACAACTCAGCACTGGGCTCACATTGAGTATCGAGTTGCATTCAGTATCCCATGTACTTAAAACTGTGCATTACGATGAAAAATCTCTCATTGTCCAGATTTAATTTTTGACTTGGAGAGGGGAGGGTATAGCTCAGTGGTAGAGTGTGTGCCTAACATGCATGAGATCCTGGGTTCAATCCTTAGAACCTCCATCAAAAACAAATAAATAAATAAGCCTAATTACTATCCCCTCCCAGGAAAAAAAGATTAAAAAAAAAAGAAGAAACAGGTCTTGAAAAAAAATTTTTTTAACTTAATAGAATGACGAACAAAAAGACTGTCTTCTGGGGAGCTGGGGAAAGAGTTGCTTTCAGTGTGACTCTCACAGTATCTGCTACCTCTGGAACCAGTGCAATATCTGGCACACAGCACATACTCATAAATATTTGTGGAATAAATGAGTGAATAAATGACTACTAACCTTAAATGTCAGAATGAGGCCCTGGCCTTGGGCGCTCCCAATTTTAAGGCTTCCATTCAGTTGCAGATTAGGTAGACCTTACCTGAATATCAGAATATCAGATTTCTCCAGCAGCAGGTGGAAGCTGGGATTCCTGCACGGAAGGAAGCTAAAATCAATGCTTTCAACACAGATGGGTTCTGACAAACAAGCCCAACAGGTCTGCATCAATTAGGAGTAAGTAGTCCATTTTAACAATCTAGAAATGAAGGCCTAGCTAAATAAGCTTCTGATTTCATGGTTCCACCTCTATGCAGATTATTTCTCAGCATCCAAATGAGTTGGCAAAAAAAAAAAAATTGAGTCTATATTTTATCATGGCATACCCTTCCAGGAATTTCAATAGTTGGCAATAAATCTCTGTACACGTTAACTGAGGAACTTTTCCTAGGGAAGCTTATTTTAGATTAAGACAATGAGAATCAGAGCAACATTTATATAGCTCTATAGCTGAATAATTTTCTGGGTATGTTGGTTGAGTAAAACAATTCTTCTTTGCAGATACTTACAGGTTATAACCACCTGAGAAACAAGCTTCTGTAGACCAGTCTGGGACTTTAACTCCCATTGCTTTTAACATGTGAGAAATCAGTCTGGGTTCCAAACAGCACATTTACAAACAGATTTTGGCACACAAGATTTGTGTGTATACGTCTCAACCACTTTCAGAGGCTCTCAATTGCCACTATATGTCTAAACCTTAAACCTGGTGTTCAAAGCCTTCTTACCTTTCCAGGCTTATGTCCCATGATTCCTCCAAATAACCCTATGTTACAGCCAAACTACATGTGCTTATTAAACCAACAGTGCCTACAGCTGCTACACATTTGCTCAAGTTGTTTCCCACTTCTGTTAAAATCCTATTCTGCTTTTGAGAATCAACTGTAACCTTTCCTGATCTCCCTCAATTAAGTATGACCATTTGCTCCTGCAAATACCAAAGGTACTTAATCCCTGTGTTAAAAAAAAATGACAGTGCAATTTATTGAGCAAATCCTTTTTACAGACGTTTGCACTAAGCACTTCACAAACATTGTTTAGTAATCCTCAAGACAGTTATATGGGGATAGGCATTAATTTTACATGTGCATCTTCCATGGTGTTCACTCTTTATCTACTGCCTGAATACAAAGAGGGACAAGGTCCTAGGGCAGGGGACAACAAATTACAGCCCGATGCCTGTTTGGATTTTTTTTTTTTTTTTTTTGGTAGGGTGGCGTAATTGGGTTTATTTATGTTTAGAGGAGGTACTGGGGATTGAACCCAGGACCTCATGCATGCTAAGCATGCGCTCTACCATTTGATCTATACCCTCCCCTACCCGCTTGTTTTTATAAATAAAGTTTTATTGGAACATAGCCATGTCATCTGTTTCCACATTGTTTCTGGCTGCTTTTATGCTGCAGTAGCAGAGTTGAACAGTTCTGACAGAGATCATATGGCCCACAGAGCCTAAAATGTTTATTATATGGCTCTTACAGTCTGTCAACCCCTGGACTGAGAGGGTGGTGAAAGCACATAATGGAAGGATCCTGTGTCTTTGATTAACCACGTGAAGTAGAATTCTTGGTTCCCCCATCTCACCAACCTGCATTGAACTGTGATGGAAATAAGAAACAAACTTTTATTCTGTTCATAAGTCAAAACTTCCAGGTTATTTGATCCACTAGTTAGCCTCCCCTCACTAATACAAGAGTGATGTAAATATGCTATCTATCCAGGACAGCAACCAAATGATTTCTCTTTCCCTGATCCAAGTGAGGGTTGTCACTGAATTCTCCTGTTGGCTTCTGATGCCCTTTATACATTACAGATGAATATAAGAGAAATTCTGGGACCTCAAATTAGGAATATGCTTTGGAAAATAGCTTTCATGAAGGTCATGGCAACTGAGTTGCTAATGGTTTAATTGAGTAAATAAACACCTTAGGAAAAAAGATTCCAACAATTTCTGAGGCATGTACAAGTGGGTGTTTGCATGGGGAAGGTCAAACTGAGAACGTTTGTGAAGCTCTTCTACATGCCAGAGCCCTCTGGAGTTAGAGGAACTGAAACCAAAAAGTGGGTATTTGTTTGATCACAGCTTCTCTCTTGAAGAGCAATTTGTGATATCCTTTTATTCCTTCAATGAAAAACCTTAGGGAAAGGAACCAGAATGAGATAAAGATGAATTTTCTCATGATCTGTGGTGTATAGAAAGCGACCGCAATTCCTAATGGGACCTTGCATTTAGTTAAAGGCCATTATCAGCTTATCTTTGAACTATGCTTTCTTTGGAAGGAGAACAGCCTAGTCAGTAATCTACACATTCTCCAGAAGTGGCCATTTGGGTTCCTTGCCCATTGCCTTCCTCAGGATCATGGAATGGAGATGTTTATCCTCCTGTGGTTATTGTTACTTTGCTTTAAGAGAACATAGTGATCTTGGAACAATTAAGCTGATTATAGATTAACTGATCCTAACTTCTCAGTTTCGTGGAACCATCAAAGTTCAAGTTGGATAACTATTGCTAAGATTATTTATGAGGGCCCTACCCAAATATTTTTCATGTAAGTTCCAAGCCTAGGTGTGTACTGACAATAGTGCTTCTTTCCTGCTACTTTCCCATTCACCTAGACTGGGGATTATGAACTGGTATCCATAGCCTACATTCCTCTTGCAGACATGTTCTGTTTGATCTACAGTGTTTTAAATCAGAATGATTACACATAAAAGTCCAAGTTTGAACTTCTCTTAAAAATTAGAACAGCCTAAAAAGTACTGGGCCTGCATTCCCATGTACCACCACTAATTTAGAGCTAGAATTATATAGCCATGCATCATCCAGCTGGATGTGGTTCCTAACACTCCCTCTTATCTCAGTTCTGGCCTTCCTCAGCCTTAACATTACCTGCCTAGCTCCTGTAGGCCCTGGAGTTCCTGGCTCTCACGCCAGGGTTCCTTGCTGTCTCCTCTGCTTATCTCAATTGTTTTAAATAGAAAGAGGGCTGGATTTGGAGTCAGGTAACCTGAATAGGTGTCTTAGATCTACCATTATGTGACTCTAAGCAAGTCATCTGATATCTTTAGTTTCCTTAAGCAAAAGATGGAATGTTCTGAAGATTAGCCAAAGCAATACATGAAAAAACAGTCTTAGTTTCAGGCCCTCCCCTTCCCCTGCAGGACCCTTGCATCAGGTTCCACCTTGGTCACCCTATATCCAGTCTCTTCACTCCTCCATTCCATGGTTTACAATGTTTCGTTTACTCAAAAACGTGTGAAACACCTACTCTGTGCCTAGCATTGGGCTGGGGATTCAATGGTTAGTGAGAACAGACTCAGTTACTATCGTCATGAGACTTATAGTTTTAATGGGGGAGGCAGACATAAATAATCACACAGATAAATGTAAGATTGTCATTGGGACAGCTATGAAGGAGACGAACCTGGCATTAAGAGAACATGTGATGGGGCCCTTGATGAGGCCAGGGAAGTCAGACAAGGCTCTCAAGATCTAAAGGATAAGGAGTTGTACAATTGAAGAGGGGTGAATATTCTAGGCTGTGGGAATAGCATGTGTAAAAGGTCTGTGGGGAGAGGAACATGCAGAGGATGAGGCACTAGAAGAGATACAGAGTAGAGGGAACAAGGAAGAGTGGGGAATGCGCAACTGGGGAGGAGGTAGGGATCAAATGGCACTGTAGGCCATGCTTAGGAGCTTAATCTTTATCTTAAGAGCAGTGGGAAAGCCATGGACAGTTTAAGCAGGGGGCAGGGGCAACATTATCAAATTTGCCTTATGAAAAGGTAACTTTCTTTGTAGTGTGGAAATCAGATAGGAAGAAATAGCAGGTTGAATTCTATGAAATTGCCACTTCCAGACTATTTGCCTTACAAAATGGCAGTTTCATATGATTTCACCTGATAGAGTGGATGCAGGGTAACCTAATTAGGAGGGTGGCGAGAGATGATAGTGAACTAGGACTAGGATGGAGTATTGGAAATGGAGAGAAATGGACAGATCTGATAGATATTTAGAAGGTCAAATCAGTGAGCCTTAGTGATGGTTGGTGTAGCGTATCAAGAACAAGTCCTAGACGTGTGTGTCTTAATGGGAAGTGGTGCCATTCATGAGTAGGGTGCTTTGGCAGATGACCAGGTTTGGAAAGCAGGGATGACTCCACACTGAGTGCAAAGTACCTTTGCAACAACCAAGAGGAGATGGACTTCGAAAGTGTCTGTCCAGAAACATCCTGCCTTGGCTTTAGCTGAATTCCTGGGGGGATGAATGACCCTGGGCTATGTTAAATTACCAGCTAGAGGTTCCACATTATGAAAGTTTTATAAATTAAGGCTCCAAATCCATGTGGTCTGGGCTCAGAGTTTTGATTTTTACAGGTGACTATTTTTACCCCTCTCAAAACCCCTGGCAGATGGTATGTTTAAGCAGGAAGTTTAGTTTCGTTCTTTCTCTCCTTCAGGACTGAACTTACATTTTTTTGTTTGTTTTCTATAGGTGTTAGAAACCTAGCTCCCTTGCCTCAGGGGGTCCATAACTCTATCTGAAGCTCCTGTGGCCTCCTCCTGGTATCACTCATATTCATTCCTTTAATGTGATTCATTCTTGGCACCTGAAACTTTCCTCTTTTTCTTATCAAACTTGGTTACATGGAAAATACTTTTGTTACATGGTATCTAGCATTTCTATGTGGTAAGGGGCGTATCTGGGTCAGCTCAGTGGGCTGGGTGGTCAGAATGGGTCTAGGTAATTTTCTACACATATTAGAACTATTTTATAAAGAAGTATTACACGCATTTCTGCCATTTGACATAAGTACATACCTCTGACAAGAGAGGAAAATCCTGCAGACTGGTTGCCACTGGCATTGGGCTTCAAGCTCATAGAATATAAAAACATGTATATGACATGGGTCCTGAGCTTGAATTCCAGTGCTAAAGGGCAGGTAATTTGCAGGAGCCCAAACAGGACATCTCTGATCCACACCCCTCACTACAGTTTCTCACACCCAACAGTTGCTGAATAAATGTCTGTATATTTGAACAGGAATTGAAAAAAATTATAATTAGAGAAGGTGGGAATTTTGGGCGTATCCTTCATGGTGGAATAAAAATCCTGGGATTTGGGTAGAGAGATGTAATCAGGATTTTTTTCAAGACTCAGAATGATTTGTAGTGTCAATAAAGCATCCATCTCACTGTTCTGTGGCTTCTTACCTATTCATAAAATATAGATGAAAACAATGCCGTCTGGAGTTCTTAGATAAAATTTTTATGGATGACTCATTTTCATTAAAAGATCAGATACTAGTTACTCTGTGCAAAGCTTCCCCACCCCACCCCCACCCCCGGCTCTATAAGGTTATAAAGTGATGACTGAGACCCAGTCTCTACCCTCATCTACTTTATAGCTTAATGTTAGGGGATAGGAACAAAAGCATACAATTAACTAAAATAAAAATAACTACCCCTTATCAAATGGTTTCAATGTGCCAGGCACTGCAGTAAGAATTTTACATGGATTAGCTCATTTAACACTATGAAGTAGGCTGTTAATGTCTTCATTTTGTCAGTGAAGGAGCTGAAGCACAGAAAGATTAAGAAACGTATCAAGGTCACATAGCAAGAAAGAAACAGTCAGGACTAAAACCCAATCATTCTGATTTCAGACCTCAAGGGTTCAAATATTCTGCTGTATGGAGGCCCAAATAATCTGTGATAGAAGGTAATATGTACCATAACAGACCTTTAGGCTCAGGCTGAGAACACAAAGGAAGGATTCAGGAAACACTTTATAAAGAATTCTGTTTTTCCAAGGCCTTGAAGAATGAGTGGTATTTGACAGCTGATGATGGGCAAAGAGGTGTCCAGGGGTAGGAAATTGTCTGAGCAAAGGCAGAGGACAGAAGGCACCCTGGCATGTTTGGGAAACTGCAAATAAACAATCTAGCATGGTGGATTATGGGTTGTTTACATGAGATAAGACAGGAAAGGAGAGTTAGTTGGGACTAGAATTTCAGATAAAGGACTTCAGGGCAGGAGGTGGGGAGGCATGTGCAGCATTCCTCTCATTGTTTGTCATAAATAACAGTAAAGCCTATGAATAATTGAAGCATCTAGAATTGACTCAGTGTCCTCTCATTCGAAAGCAGTAGAGAATCTATCCCCCAACTGCAAAACTGGATGACCTCAGAGGTTATTAAATCTGCTCTGAGGTTCAAAGGCAAGACTTCTTAACCCAGGGGTTCTGGACTCATGAATGGGCTTCAGGGGACCTGGAACCTCAGGAAATTATGGGCCAAGTTTTGTGTTGTATGAACATATATGCTTCATGTCTAGGGAGGTGGTCCATAAGATGCATCACTTTTTCTAAGTGTTCATTCCCCACATGTCTGAGGAGAAAAAGTCAGCAACGATCTCAGTGGGGCCTCCCTTGGAGTCAGGAACTAGAACCAATGTCCTATTGAGGGTATTGAAATTTTGAGATTTCGCTGAAGTCAAACCTGAGAGTTTGAATTCCCCATTGACAAGCAAAAGTTTCACAGAAATATCATCACCATGCATCAGCAGGGGCCTGCCTTGTGTCAGCCTCTGCCCCAGGACTGCATGTTATCTTGGTTAGCAGTCCCAACCAGGGAGGTATTAGGGAAGGCAAATCTCATTGTAAATGTGTCAGTAGGAACTGGGTCACTTTAGAGCTGCTGTCCCTGGAGGTTTACAAGGGTAATGGAAGTGCAATTTCTAGGCAGATGACAGCTGTCTGGAAGGATTTCTACCATTGCACTTTTAACCAAACCTATGAGAGTCATTCAACAGTAAAACAGGCTTGACACTGAGGCAACTTGTGGTCTAGACCTATGAGGAAACCCTTCATTTCCTCCTGTTTGTCAAGTCATTTCAAAGCTTGCCCAGCAGGCCCTGCCATCCCTGACATCAGCTGAGGTGACTGAGGGTGGGAAGGTGGAAATGCCACTGATGAAAACAAGGTTTCCTGGTAAATCCTTTGATTTGCAGAAACAGTTGTGGTGGAGGCTGGTTTGGTCATTAGTGGTGAGTTTCGCATAATAATACTCTTTCATAAAGATAAACAGAGTCTTGTGTCTATTAGTCAGGATTAAGACGGTCTGCAGGTGATAGGAAACTGAAGGCAACAGTGGCTTAAACATGATAGAAATCCATCTCTCTCTCTCATGTAAACCAAATCTGGAGTTGGACTATCTGGGACTGGTTTGGCAACTCCATGATCAGCAGGGAACCAGGCTCCCCCTAGCTTGTTCCTCTATCCGACCTAGGGAGCCGCTGGCTCCTCAACCTCCAGCCTGGAGGAAGGAGGAAAAGAGGAAGAAAGAAGCTCACATCCTTTAAGGACCTTCCTTCCTCAGAAGTCTCCTGTTGCAGTTCTGTTCACATCCCATTGTCCAGAACACACTGGCCAAAACTAGTGTTGAAGCTGGTTGGAATGTAGTCTTCAATATGGGCACCCAAGTGTCTAGTGAAATACTGGGGGTTCTATTCTACGTATACATACACACATACAACTAGATGTCTCTGCAGTGTCCTCAAGAAAAGATGGAATGTTTTGATGCTGTTTTGATAGCCCTAGAGACCTTAGCAAGTCTGGATACTCCTTTACTTCTTTGGGTTACTTAGTTCTCCTCCTGCCATAGTGGGTTCCTTTATATATACAGATAACATCCTTTATTTTTGTTAGCAGGAGTGTGAAAAGCAAGATTTCTTCATTCACTCATTCATTCATTCACTCACTCATTTATTCATGTATCAGTACTGTCATGGCAGAGATCCTCAGCTATCTACTACATTTATGCTTCCTATTCAAAGCATAGAGTTGTTTCTGGGAAGTAGTTGTCCAGCCATGGTCTAGACTTCTTAGCCTCCCATGTGACCCCACCTTTTGCTAATGAAATGTGAGCAGAGGAGGTGCATCCCTCTGGGAGGAGGTGGTTAAAAAGCAAGCATGGTTTCTCTGTCTTCTATTTTCCTATCTGCCTCTGGAAGCAAGGAACCCTGAGGCTTAGCAGATGGCAGGGCCACATGTAGAAGAAGCCCAGGCTCCAGAATCACCCCAGGGAAGGCTGCCCACCAAGTGTCCACACAGGACTGTTACATGGGCAAGAAATCTACTTCTCATCTTAAGCTTCTGGTAGGAGGGTGTTCAGCAGATAGCCTGCTCTAATACAACACTAGGTTGAGGGCTAAGCTCTCATATCAGATAGAACTATATTCAAATGTCATGTGCAGTACTCACTAGCTGTGAGATATCAGGTGACTTCTACTAATCTCTCTGACATTTATAAAATGTGGCTTAATAATGGTACATACCAAATACAATACTTTTCTGGTGGGAGGCTAGCACCTAGTAAATGCTTCATACATGCTTTTATTCTTATAATCACATATTGTTGGGTTCCTCCTTTTCTTCTAATAGGGTAGCCTTTGCTAATTTAGGGAACAATCAAAAAATTGGGGCTCTCTCACTCAGTTCTTCTCTTGTGCCCTCCAGGTTGTGAGTGTCTCTGCTGATGGTCAACAGTGGTTCTGCACAGCAGATGTCTCCTTCCCCAGCTACTCTAGGTAGGCAGAATAATGTCCCAAAGATGTCCATCCCTCCTAATCCTTGGAACCTGTTAATATGTTACTTTACATGGCAAAAGGAATTTTGCTGATAAGACTCAGTTAAAGACCAATAGATGGGGAGATTACCATGGATTACCAAAGAGGGCCCAATGTAATCACAAAAGTCCTTAAAATATGGGAGAGGGGGACAGAGAGTCAGAGAAGGAGATATGACGATGGAACAGATGTTGGAACAATGCAGTTGCTAGCTTGGAAAATGGGAGAAGCCCATGATCAAGAGAATGAGGGCAGCCTCTAGAAGCTGGAGAAGGCAAGGAATGGATTCCTCTCTAGAGCCTTTAGAAGGTGCACAGCCCTGCCAAACCCTTTATTTTAGCCCAGTGAGACCCACATCAGACTTCTATGGAACTGTAAAAAATAATGTATATAGCTTGTCATTAAGTATTTGGTAATTTGTTACAGCAGCAATAGGGAGCTAATGCACACCCTATCCCTAACATGCTGTCTTGTGATGTGCATGTGAATTTCTTTACATGAAGGGAAAATTTCAGAAAGGAATCATGGTGCAAGAACAAAAGCAGAGGGGTTGGCTAATGTGAACTTTCCCTTGTATCATACAAGGAAAAGTACTTCAGGATTGTGGGCTTTCCCAAGGGGGCTGTCTCCAACCCTCCAAGGATGCTCCTCAGTTTCTGGTCAGGACTTCCATCTTTGTGTCATGGACAATTCATGGTCCACTCCTACCCCAGCCCTCCCACTGTAAGCTATGAGTGTGGCAAATCCCATAGTAAGTATCCTTTAAATAAGACTACGTCTCCTATTTCCCTACTGGCAGGGCTCTGGCTTTGAACTTGAGCAACAGTAGTGAGAGCCCTGGGATGTTCCTACCCCTCCTACCCGCAGACCAGGCAGCAACATAAAAGAGTCACACTGGTTTTGTGTGTGTAATTGGTGAAATTCACATAACAAAGTATTTTAAATTTTATAATTTAATGGCATTTAGTACATGCGTAATGTTGTGCAACCATCACCTGTATCTAGTTCCAAAACATTTTCTTCACCCCAAAAGAAGACCCTGTCCCAATTAAGTAGTCACTCCCCATTTGTCCCTTCCTCCAAGGCCCTGGCAGCCACCATCTGCTTTATGTCTCTGGATTTATTTTGGTCACTTCAAATAAATTGAATAATATAATATGTTACACGGCCTTTTGTGTTTTACTTTTTTCACTAAGCTTAATGTTTTGAGGTTCATCCACATTGTAGAATGTATCATTATTTCAGTTCCTTTTCATGGCTGAATAATATTGCATTGTGTAGCTACACCACTTCTTATTTATCCATTTATCCATTGATAGACACTTGGGTTGTTTCCCCCTTTCGGCTATTGTCAATAATGCTGTTATGAGCATTGTGTATGAGAATTTGTTGGAATGCCTCTTTTCAATTCTGCATGGACCTGTGTTTTCATATCTCCTGGGTATATTCCTAGCAGTAGAATTACTGGGTCACCTTGGCTTTTGATACCTGTTCATTTTGTTATCAAAGGTAATGCCTCTAGTGCCACTAAATTACTTATTTTCAAAATCTTCACCAGGTGGAAAGTGTGTATGGGGCAGGGGGGTGGAGGGTGTGCTGATTTCATGACCACATTGCTATTATCCCATGCCATCTTTGTGGCCAAAACCATCAGGTGTGCTAAATTAATGGTGACCTGGAAGTGAGGACTATAGGCTGCATCAGAACCCAAGACACCTTCTGTCTCTCTCTGACACATTAAGGGGGTTACTTATGTGTTCACTGTCTAACTCTTTTACTGACTATATGAATTCCACAAGGGCAGGGATTTTGTATGTTTTGTTCATTTCTGTGTCCTATGACATTGCCTGGAACAGTAAATGAATGAATACATGAACATGTGGAAAGTCTGACCAGCAGTGTTCTCTGATTCAATGTGCTGTCTCTGCTTGAGATCCCAACCCTCGTAGCTGGGCCTGATACCTAACTGAAGGGTGTTGGCCTCACACCTCTGAACTCTTTAAATGGCACCTTTGTGTCCATTTTTCATTTCGAGACTCAAAAATACCTGGAGATGTACAGAATAGGTATTCTTTCCTCTTTCTGAAGGTGAAGAAAATGACTATCAAAGGCATTAATTTCTGTCAAATGACTCAGCTAGTCAGTGGTGAAAAAGGAACGGAAGGGTGGGCCAGTAGTTTCCTAGGACTGCTGTAACAAAGTGTCACAAACGGGGTGAGTTAAAACATCAGAAATTTGTTCTCTAACCATCCTGGAAGCCAGAATTCTGAAAATGAGGTGTCAACAGGGCCATGCAGGGCCACTCTCAAGACTCCAGGGGAGGATCCTTGCTTGCCTCTTCCAGCCTCTGGTGACTCCAGCTTTCTTGGCTGTGGCGACATAGCTCCATTCTCTGCCTCTGTCTTCACATGGCCTTCTTGCCTGTGTCTCTTACAAGGACATTCATCATTGGATTTAGGGCTCACACTAAGCCCGGATGATTTAATCTCAAAATCCTAAACTTAATTCACCTGCAAAAACCCTTCTTTGAAATAAGATCACATTCTGAGGTTCAGGTGGACATATCTTTTGGAGGCCACCACTAAACTCACTGCAGGTGGGTATCCCAGTGAAAATGTATCCCGATTGGGCTCTTTCTCAGTGAGCCCCTGATCGGCACTCGAGCCTTCCAAAAATGTGTTCATATGACACTGGTTCCATGAGATGATTGTAGGTGTTATGAAAAACGGCACTGCAGGCAAATGAGTTTGGGAAACTCTGAGTTAAAGCTAGGCAGGAATTTTTACTGCAGGACTTCTCAGACGCTTTACTGTGCTAGTATTCACTGTAAATCTGCATGAGAGGAAAACATATGGAGCACTCCCCAAATTCCTCTGATCTGGAAATTCTTCTTAAAAAAAGGTAATGGAGAACAATGGATCTCCCCAGGATGAGTGGGAACTGTTGCTCCTCTCTCTTTTCTCTTGAGGAGACTTCATTCTTAGGAGATATTCCATCAGAAATGGTACAAACCATCCCAGAGAGGCTAAAGTCAAGTGGCATGGAAAAGATAGGAAATATAATGCCAGATATATTTGAGGTGGGGAGGGTAATTAGGTATATTTATTTATCTAAATGGAGGTACTGGGGATTGAACCCAGGACCTCATGCCTGCTGAGCACACACTCTATACCACTAAGCTACACCTCCCTCAAGATGTATTCTTTTAATCAGTAAATCTCTAATTAAAAGAGAAAAATTCACCACTGCCTAAATATCCTATATGACTGTCACAGTGATCATGCATCTCTTAGTAGACCAAATTGGAAGTTTGAAGACACATGCTAGGATCACGTTCCTGTTAGTAATCTATTGCCTAGTGCCACATGTACCTATCATAATTAGAGAGGCAGAGTTTTAGAGCTGTAAGAGGTCTTAGAAATAATCTCTTTTAACTCAGATGAGTAATTTTACAGGTGAGGAAACAGGCACAGAGAGACAAAACAGTACAGAGTAAAACCTGCTCAAGTTCACACAAAGAATCAGTTGCAAAGCTAGTTCTGGAGTTTACATCAACTGATTTCAAGTCCAGGGCTCTTTCTGCTACCCCAGGCTTCTCTTAAAATATCACTTTTTTCCCCCTGAAACTGTCTTATTATTTAAGTAAGGAATCTACTTCTATGACTGTCATGAAGCCCAGGCTGAGTTAACAGTGATGAGTTCTGGAGGTAACTACACACACTCTGGACTTTCTGGTTGTAACCATTGTCTTCTCTCTCTCTCTCTCATCTGAAGACCTAGACTCATGAGGCCTCAATCCATGCCCTCCTGTTCCTAGAAGATGCCAAATAAAGTATCAAGTTTATTTCTGATATTTACTGAACTTTCTGCCAAAAATCCTTTTGCCTCAACTCTTGGTTTGGGGAAATATTTCTAACATTTACTAATCCACTTTCCTGTCTTTTTTCAGGATGGAATTTATTTTTTCTTAAATTATGCACAGTTTTGGAGTGGGTTAAGTCTGTTGTCTGTCAGCCCCAGTCTCACTTCTGACCTCAGACTTTAGTGTATATATAGACTGCATAGGAAAGAGATGAGCAACATTTTATGAGATGTCAAAGCTTCCTTGATTTTCTTGTGACATTTTAAGTATGTGTGTGGGGGACGCTATGAACAAAAACAAGGCAATTGAAGGTTTAGAAGTATCCAGAAAGGTAGTCTGATATAAGCAACTGGTCCACTTTTCAATAAAAGTAGTTCCATATGCCCATATGCCTTATATGTGCAAGAATTTAGCCAACATTTATTATAGGGCATTAGGCTGAATGTTCAACGACCTTGTGATATCTCCTGAAATTACTGGTTTTTAAAAAATCCTTTATATGAGCCTGTTTAATGGCCCCTTGGTAGGATTTCTTTAGATTTTAGTAAGCTATAAGCAGTGTTGTAGAGGCTGCTGCCAGATAGGAGCTTTGATAGAGTTTTTCATTAGGAAAGAGTGATTCTCCTAAAGGTCAATGGCATAGGGGCAAAATGAGTAGCTTTCCCTGGATCCAGCTAGGAAAAGATGGGTGGAATAGAACTTTGGTACCCACCAGGAGGCCTTGGAGGGTAAAACTAAGATGCATCTTAGAGGCAAATAGCTGCCATCCCCTAGTCCCTGTAGTAGAGAGGTTATTTCATTGCTGTAGGCCTCTGAAAAATAAGGGTGTAGGCTCTGTGATATCTGGTGAAACATATCTATGGGTCTTCTCCAGGAATGAGGTGGGACCTCTGATAGTAGCTACTTCTTATATGAAAGGCAGACTGATGAACTGGTTGAGGAAAGGCTCAGGGTTGTTTAGAGGTGAAGGGGTGCCCCGTCTGTCTTCAGGGTACTCCACATGTGGAGGGTCTGGACGTGGCATATGTGAGGGTCCTTGAGACATACCCACCTTGCTGCTCTGACCGCTTGTGTCCATCTCACACCCTCAGCCACCCCCAGTTTCCTCTTCTGATGCTTGTGATTTGTCTCTTTCTCCAAAAGTAGGGCCTGGCAGGAAACAATTACCACTAATTCAAGGAACTGAGCGTTTACCTGTTTCTCTCTCAGGGCCTTTGTCCTATCTGTCTGTAAAATTCCTCCCCCCAGATCTCTTCCTCCCAGTCTAACATGAATGTCACCTCTCTGAGGAATGGCCCCTCCCTGTCCCTCTAGATGTCCCAGAGTGCCTCTTGGCATTCACTCTTTATCTCATTACCCCAGCTCATTTTCTCTGGGGCTCTGCTCTCTAAATGAAACCATCTCGGCTACGTATTTCCTTATGTGTGGTTGGCTCTAACTTCCTCCACTAGACTGGCAGACACAGATGCTGTATCCCCAGGACCAAAACAGGGCCTGGCACAGGAGAGATGGAAGCAGAATCCAGGCAGGTCCCACTAGACTAGATACTGGGGGGCCATGTCTTCTACTTTAAGGCATCTCACACACCTGGACTTTTTTTTAGTGCTCTTAGCACTGTTTTCAGTTACATACTGGTGTGATTATTTCTTTAAGGTCTATGTCTCCTACTAGGGCAAGGATTCATAACCATTTTGTCCCAAGATTCACTTTGGTGAAGCCTATGAGTCCCTTCTCAGAATACTGTTTTAAAATGTATAAAGTAAAATACATAGGGATTATAAAGGAAACCAAATATTCAAACAAAACCATCAAAATATTAAAATATAAATTTATGATAGTTACATGTGCTTCTTCATTAATACATTAAGTAACAAAACCTACCATAATTTCTAAGTGGTGGTGAGCATAACTGGTTTTTTAACATGTCTGCAAAAACTGTAATGTGAGATAAAAATGTCTGTGATTTCTATTGGTGACACAGCCACAGGTACTTTTAATACGCTGTTTTGTTGCCTACATTTATTATTAAATCAAATACTAAATTTCAGTTAGAGATTAGTGAAAATTAAGATGTATTTTTTTTCCCATTCAAGTTCATTAACCCCTGAAGTCTATCCACAGGTTGTGGGGGGGTGGGGGTCGGTCCATGGACCACCTTCACCAAGTTAAGAATTCCTGCACTAAAAAATATCACTTAGGTTTGGTTCACCATTTTAACCCTCGTCCCAAAGGCACAGTGGCAGGTACTTGTTACACATTTGTGGAGGGAAAGAAGGAAGGAAGAAAAGCCTGGGCCCTGTTTCCTGTCAGCAAGATCAGAGCTTTTGCAGCCACAGCCCTTTTATCCTGACAGCACCCCTCAGTTGGCACTAGCCTCACCACCACCACCTGCCCTGGGCAAGTCATCGTGGAGGAACCCTTCTTCCTGCTGAGTGGGAGGAGGGCCCCTGGGACACTGGGCTCACTAGAAATCTGGCTCTATTATCGGGTAAGACGTAATTTCAGGCTCTCATGAATATCAGCTGGAAAAATCAGTGCTATATGGATTATTGCTCTCACTGATAGGACTTCAGTGAAAACTCAGGGCTGGTGGAGACAAAGTCTAATTCATTATTCAATGCTTTAAAAAAAATTCCTAATGTATCAGCAGCACAGATGCCAACATGCATCTCTTGGTAGCAGACGTGTCTCAAAAATTTTGGAATGCTTTGTAAGACAGTTAAGGACAAATGAATATTCATGAAAGTGCTATAAAAATAAAGGATCTATTTCTTAATAGGGGAAAGGATAAATAGCTTGAGAAATAAATAGCAATTAAAGGTGGCTATAAAAACTAGATGCTATGCATGGACCTGCTTTATTATAATTGCACAGTGGAACCCATCTTCCTGTGTTATCATGCAGATCAAATAGTAAATATGCTCCTTGTTCCCCACCCATCCTTGTCTCAAATTGATTGACTTGCTCAATATGATACTAAGTGGTGACTAATTATAACTTCCTTGAATCACAATTCCCTACAAGTAATGGTTTGGGGTAGAGATGCTTGTCCAGCTATACAATCATTGAATTATCTCTCTTTAAGTTTGTGGGGTATGTGCTTTCTCAGATAAGACAGTCAAGGTAATGGAATATGGATTAAGCAATGGAAGAAAATGAACTTCTTGAACTCTGTAAAATTCCTGGCTTATCTGCAAATGTGGCAGTCAGTGGACTTATGGATTCATGATTCCCAAATTGCTTCTTGCCTTCCATGAAGGGTCTGTGGCCTGCTGTTTGATGGTTCCTCAAATCTGTGGTCTATCCTGGAAAAAACCACTGCTCATTGGAATCACCTGGGAGTGATTTTTTTTTTTTTTTTTTTTTTTTAATAACCACATATGCCTGGGCCCTACTCCAGGAGTTTTTAAAGTTTCCCAGGTGATTGCACTGAGCAGCCAGGGTTCAGAACCACTGCTCTAAACCCTCCAACTACTCTCAATGATTCTGTTTAGATTTCTATAGATAGTTCTTAGCCCACTCTCCTGTTCAAAACAGAATTAGCAGCTGTTCAAACCAGAGAAGCACCAAATAGAGTCCTTCTCTCTAATGTAATTGGAAAATTGAACTTTTGAGAGAGAAAGTGACCAAAAGTCTCCCATATCTGAGGTCAGAAAGCAATACTCCCAGACTAATTCTTTTTAAGAGAATTTTGAAATTCTAGCCTTCAGCAATATGAAGGTATTTTGTAACTTACTGGGTTGTAGTCTAATTGCTTAATGACAGATTGCAAGGTCTGTGTCGTATTCCCAAAAGATTGGGATTCAGCAATTTGGTCTTCACTTCCTTCTCTAGCTTTCTCTTGGGTTGACTGTGTGCCATACTCTACCTTTCCACCATACAGGGAAGCATCTTGTTCCCTAAAAAAGTCCTGAACGTTTCCACCCCTTGTCCTGGCTCATATTTCTCCTCCTACATGTAATGTAGGAATTCCTACTCATCCTTGGAGATCCAACTCAAATACTACTCAAGAATGCCATACTCTCTTCAAGGCCTGAATCAGCATCTTTTGCCAACATTTTTATACCATTTTGTATTTCTATTTTAGTCTTTTCAAAATTCTTACACAGTACTTTCAAATAATTAATTCAGAATGTTTTACAGATAGAGCAAATCCTATAACATCCTCATTTCAACCTTATCATTTGGGCAATGTTATGATTTGCATAAGATTATAGTCTACATGTCTATCTCTCCCATCTGAGTGCAGTGACCGCAACAGTTAAAGTCAAGTTTCTTTCCTACAATACATATTTGTGGAACTTTAAAAATTGCTTCACTATTCTCTAGCACGTTCAGGGTGACTTATCAAAGGACATCTGGCTATATCCAGTTCATTTGTTTGGGATGGCTCATGAGCGACTGTTAAGTCTTGGTAAGAAGACTGAGACATCTACCCAGTGGTTTTCAGCTAGGTGGTCTACTCCTAAGAGGGTTCTGGAAATATGTATGTGGTTATCACAGAGACTGGAGGTGGCATTTAGTGGGTGTGAGCCAGGAATGCTAGATGCTTTGCAATGTATAGAAAAAGAGTTATCTCACTAAAAGTATAAATTGTCCTTATATCCACACCCATTCTGGCAGATTCTAACCAATCCACATTATAAAATAATTAAAAAACAAAACTAAAAACTTGGTTT
Source organism: Camelus bactrianus (assembly GCF_048773025.1). Lineage (NCBI taxonomy): Eukaryota > Metazoa > Chordata > Mammalia > Artiodactyla > Camelidae > Camelus > Camelus bactrianus. Next base: position 30,695,255 of record NC_133542.1, read on the forward strand.
GGAGAAAAGAAAGCTTCTAAAACTCACTCTGAAATTATATGCAAATTGTCCTGGGCATATTATCAGGACATAGATGATAAAGCTTGATGATATCTGGTTGGTTAAACAGGAATTCTCACGTTATGTAGGTGAGAATGTGACATGATGTAACCTTTTGAGGACAATACTTCACTACTAGAAATTTATCCTGTGGATATATTTATGTAAAGGCTCAAAGTTGCATAACAGGAATGTTCATTACAACACTGGTTGCCATCACAAAAAAGTGAGAACAATTTATATGTCCATCAGTAGGAGAATGGTTAAATAAGCATCAGCACATCCATATGATGGGATGTGAGCATATGGAACGAGCGCCAAGATATATTAAAGAGAAAAAAGTGAGGCAATGGATGCATGATATGATCTGTTTTTCTTCAAAGTGCATACATGTACATATATACATACAGGCAATTCTCACTTTGCACAGTTCTCATATAAAGAAATTCTTTACTAGGGTTAGTTAAATAGCTCCAGTTCCACAACAACATGGTTTCAATTTTAGCTACCAGGGTGCATTAACTGTGAGTCATTGGATAGAGTACAAAGTTTGTTGCTACCTCTTCAATCCACAGATCATTACAGAAATAATAGATGCACACCATGATCCATGACTACTCACTGAAACTTCCTTCAGTGCCTGTTGGTGAAAGATCACTGCACATTTATTACTCCATTCACAAAGAGATGGCAAAACAAGTAGTTGTTTGTCCCTTAGTCTTCCAGTGATAAACATACATGACATTTGATAGAAATGGATCATCAAAGAGAGAATCAGGTGCAGCAGTGAAAAGAGTAGTGATAATGCTGGAGAGTAAATTCTGAATTTCACAAAATGGAGATGTAGAAGAAATAGCTGACCACGGAAACATTGACGCTGCTGCCATTTGAGACACTTAAGATGAATCAGGAGAAACTCAGTGAAGATCCACTTACCAACATAAACACCAGAAATTATTGTGAGAAAAAGGATGAAGCTGTCTCAGAGGGAGTGACACCAGCAGAAAATTTCACATGAAAGGAACTCTTAGAATTACTTCATGACTTTGAAAGCATAAAGGATGAAATGTTGGAAATTGATCCAGATTTTAAAAGGAGTATGACAATTCACCAAAGCATAGAAAAGACACTCTCTCCATATCAAGTTATATGACAAAAAGAAGGCAAGGATTCTTGCTAAATTTTTCACAAAGAAATAGAACACTTAAATTCTTAGTGTTTCTCATGCTTCACTTTCACATTATCAAGTTGTCATAACAGGATAAGCATTCCATCTTGCTAGGCCTAAACAGGAGTGCTTCTTAGAAGAGCCCCGCCTAACCTTTCGGACGGCTTCTGGGCTATGTGGGTGGTGGGATGAGCAAGACATTCTCAGAAAGTCACTGAGGACAGGAATGCTATTAGAGACTTGGGAAATTTGGTCACAGGACTTGACGATGTTCTCTCTTGATAACCATACTAAGATTTTGTGCCATCTCTTGAAATATGTATTTTCTATGTCTAAAGCTCATTTGGTATTAGGCCAACTTATTTTATCTACAATACTTAGGACTATAAATGAGCCAAGATGGTAAATGGCATGTTTAACAGAAAATGTTTTTAAAAATTATTTCATTAGCTTTCTATGACTTTGAGACTACACATCAAAACTAATAGGAGAGGAGGATTTCAGATGAAAAAAAAACAGAGATTTCAGCATAAAACAGTGGCTGATAGTGTTTTAAGTCAGTGGCCTCAGGTTATTTTTTGGGAGCATGAGCTGTGGGTTTTTTATTCTATTCTGCTTCAGAAAAGGAGTTTAAGGAGTTTACCATAGAGCATACAGCACAATAAATCAAAAATATGGATTTTCTAAAAATGAGGTCAAGTAGAAAATAAAAGCAGAATGCAAAGATGGGACCAAAGGGAAAACTGATGTGTCACTAACCCCTAAATCAGTGGTTCTCAGCTAGTAGATACGAGATACATTCTCAGGGAATGTTAGTTTTCTATAAGCGTTTAATACTTTGGCATACTGATTTTTATGGTAATTTAGAAAATAATGTAAGAATGCCCCAGGTCATCTGTATGACCACTCAGTATTGCCATGAGATTTTTCATCCTTGAGACTGTGTTTATGTTTACAGTTGGATGATCTGGGGCCTAATGAGAAAAGCATAGAGATGGACCTAAAGCCTAAATGATATGTTTGCACCAAACAAAGCCCAAATGTCATTACAACACACCATCTGAGTGAAAGTTTCACAGTAATTTAAATGAATAAAAGGAGTGAGAGAACTTAGTCATCACACCATGCCATAATTACAGGTTCAAGAAAACACTGTGAGTGGTGATCAGTTTCGTCATTGTAGCTTCATTCGTCCTGTTCACTAATAAACTGTATTTGTTTTAAAGTACAAATGTTTAACATACAAACATATAAAATGAATTGTATTCATTTTAACATTTTGTTTGCATTAGATTTTGTATACTTGTTTTGGTTCTTATAATTGTCTAAGGACTATAAACATAAGGAATTTCTAACTCCTTTTAGGTTCCTACATAACCGAAGAAAAAACCCAAGTGTTCGTGAGAATTATGTCTTATGTAATGACTAAAGCTAGACCACAAAAGTCTGCACTGACCTTCTTGGTGGCCAAAACTAAAAGAAAGAGGAACTTGATTAGCTAAAGATCCATCTTATCTATAAGATAAAAAATACTATATTTGCTCAGAAGAAGCAGTTAAACAAAATTTCCCCAGGGAGAACCTATAAGAGTGATACTGAAGAGTGGAAGGTTAGTATCCTCGACAACAAACCCTGATCACTAAAACAGTAAGTTTAACGCCAGTATTTCTATAGCATCCTTTGATGCAAGGCAAAGGAGGATATGTGCCAGTTAAAATGACAGTCATAGACCAAAGCAAACATGCAACTAATTCAAACAAAATTATAACTGATTCATGTGAAATCATTGTGAATGTTTTTTGATCACAGTTTCAGTATATGCATAAATTCCCTATATACATTTGAAATCCTAATATTATTTTCATAATTCATTTTTACATTTTGGTCTACAACTGTAACTAAAAAAATAAAGTTGCCTTTTCTCCCTGTATTTGTGCTAAAGAGAATACACAACAGCTTCTCTGCTGTTCTAGCTTCCTCTTAATATATGAAAAAAAAAAATTTAACTTATCTAGAACCTAGTCCTTCAGATTTAAAATACATGAGGTTTTCAAGAAATTATTCCTGTTTTTATGTATACTGTTGAGAAAGATACTGAAAATCATTTACAGGCATTTGGGGAGGGAGGAACTTCCAGTAGTCATGCCTGAAATTAGAACTAGCCAATAACAATGATCTTAAAAAGGCCTCCAGGTTTGCTTTTCCTGTGGCCAATATTGTTTTTCCTAGACAGTCTAATTTTTTATGACCAGTTCCTTTTTTTCACGTCTATAGTTTGTGACTTAATATCTGTTCCTCTCTTGTTTTAACCTATGATTAATAATTCTCCAACCAAATGACTGTTTGCAATTAGACGCATAATTTTGTTGAAATAACTAGAATCTTCAATGTCTTCCCTAATGGTTTTTGTTTATGACAACATGCTGTGACAATAATTCTCACTGTGTATACCCTGTAATCATCCAGTTACACAAGTACGCATGTTCACCTGTAATAAATGACAGAGGAGACTTCCTGTAAACATGACAAGGGCAAATTCAGCTGTAAGTGTATTAGTAGATGAAGTGGCATTCATATATTAATTAGGAGAAAACTTGTTGGAATATTTTTGATAACATACTCAAATGTGTGGTACTAATACCTACACGCCTGCCTAAGCCAAAAATGGAGGGCATCATCCTGATAGCCCCATCTCTGTCACATTCACATTTCATCAATCAAGCCCTACTTAGGTTTACCTCCTGAACAGCTCAACCCTTTCCGTCTCTGTCCTTCCCTCTATTATTCTAATTGAGGCCACCATCATCTCTTGTCCATATTATTTCAATTGCCTTCTAGTGCAAGGGCATCATTTTTCTCATGCCCTCCCTTCAACCCATCATCACATAGAAGAGCCATCTTTTCTAAAACACAAATGTGATCATGTTTCTCCTGTGTTTAAAAACTTCAAAGACACTCCTTGTCCTCAGACTCCTTATGTGGCTTCTAAGTTTCTTCGTAATCAAAATCCTGCTTCCCTCTGGACATTTTCTCATCCCATTGCCCATCCTCCCTCCTCCCATTGCCCATCCTCCCTCCTCCCCTCCTCCCTCCAGCCTCCCCTATCCTGCTGCAGCCATACTGTATTTCTTTCTGTTCCTTGAACCAGCCACATGGTCCCTTGCCTCTGACCTTCACACTGTTTCCTCTGCTCAAATATACTCCTCCCCATCTTTTCTCTCAGGTTTCAGCTAGAATTTCATGCTTCAAAGTAAATTTAACCTCATACCCAGTGCTGAATTAGATGTTCCTCCTGTGGGTGCTCATAGCATCCTACATTTAGCACCACAGTATCACATATCACACTGTGTTGCCAATTCACTTGTTAGTGACAGTCTCTGGATATGGGATGCTTGAAGAAGGGGACAAGGTCTTCAGAAAAAGAATTTCATTCAGATATATCTGTACCTACATCTATATATCGATCCTGAGTACCTGGTCATGAATTACACCTGGCATCGTGATTATAAAAGAAGTCAGCATGGTACAGAGGAAAGGACAGACCAGGGCTTGATCCTGCCTTTGCCTCCTGACCAGCTATGAGAACTTAGACAAGTTATTTGATTGTCCTGAGCCTTCATTTCCTCATCTGTAAATGGTGATTAGACTACCTACTTCAAGATTGTTATGAGGTTCAGTGAAATTATATATATATATATATATATAAAAGTACCTAGCACAAGGCCCTGGACATATTAGACTACTCGTAAGAAGTGGTTACTATTGTACAATGTTCTGGTTTGCACCCTCCTCCCCAGCCCCCACAAAGCATGAGATATATGAAGGAGGGAACAGAAGACAAAGGACTGTAAGAGCTTGAACAAACATTTCAAGGGTCCAAACGATGGTGCTGGATATGGGGTGGGGTGGGACTGAGGAGCCACTTTTAGCTAAAGGAAATCTACTGACTTGTCCCTTAGATGGAACCACTCTTCAGTTTGGGCTCAAAAATGGAGGAGGAATGAGGCAATGCACTCCGGGACCCCAAGGCAACTCCAGCTTAGGCGATAAGGACTTAAACATGGTGGTAGCGGGCACTTCATTGTGTATACAAATCACCTGCGGCTGTTTTTAAAATGTAGTTTAGGATTCAGTAAATCAAAGGGGAGCCTGAGATTTCTGCATTTCTAACAAATTCCTTGGTAATGCTAATGCTCCTGGTCCAGAGAGTATACTTTGAGTAGCAAGGATGTAGAAAATAACCAGTTATGCCATCTCTTACTGGTGTAATGATATGGAAAATCTATTAGCCTCTTAGTAGGCAACATGAGAATTCCTTTGGGGAAGAATACTCTATGAATTTGGAAAAAAATACTTTGATAAGTTACTGGGGTTTGAGGTGAGGGAGAGTGACTCAACAAAGTACGTGTTTAAATAATTATTAATGATCTTAAACTGCCTTCTCAGGAGGGGGGTCCCCACTAACTTCAAGGCCTTTTTTGTCTGTGTACCAGGACGAGTGGCACACCTGGGTATGAGAGCATAGGCGAGGGGGCAGGAGGAAACAGAGATTGGTTGGGGGAACTGCAGAAACAGGGACCCGCATTGGAGGAGGGTCTATGTAGATATTTAGAAGTTCTTTTCTTCCCTTCCAAGGAATCCTTTGGATTGCTCATCAGCACTTTTGTGCATATGATTTCTTTCTTTGCAGGAGAGGTGGGCTTGATGAGAGGGATAGCTCACAGCAGGATTGCATTAGCCTCAAAAGGCCCTGCTAGGTTCTCTTCAGCGGCTGCTGGGTGGCGGGTAGGCAGAAGCGAGGGTGGGACACCTCGCATCTACTATTGTTGGAGTAATATGGCTCTTTTGCTATAAAATCAGTAACTAAAACAAAGAGCAATAATAGGTTAGCAAAAACACAGAGGCCACAATGACAAGGGAGATGAGAACAGGGTGCCTGGGAAAAGGTTAACAGTGCCTAGAGTGTTTACCTAGAAAAAAGCAAAGCCATTATGATGGTCAAACTTTATCAGCCATTTCAGGTTTGCTTTATTTCATAATGTCACAAAACCAAAACTGAAGGAACTGGCACTAGTTTTAAAACATAAAATCTTAATCAGGGGTCTAGAAAAGAGCTTGGAGAGGTGGTGGCTTTGAATTTCCTAAAATTATGTGCAAAAATTATATGTATGTGCATAAGTATATCTTTCTTTGGAGAGGCTACCTAGCTTTCATTTGTATATCAAATGGACATAAAAAAGTGGTTAAGAATCACTGACTTCCGTGGGGAAGGGTATAGCTCAAGTGGTAGAGCACACGCTTAGCATGCGCGAGGTCCTGGGTTCTACCCCAGTACCTCCTCTAAACATAAATAAATAAACCTAATTACCCACCCCCTCTAAAGAAAAAAAAAAAAAAAGAATCACTGACATCAAAACAAAAGCTGGCTAGAAATCTGTCTCTGATACTCTTGCCAATGAAAATAATGAAACAATAGTGAGGGTTGGGGGAGGGGACTAGAAATCTTGTCAATAAGAATTAAAATAATCTGGATCTTTGTTCTACAAATGACCTGTCACTAATTCAACTGCCTCTAGGGTCAAATGCCTTTCTTGTTAGGCAGGATAATCATATTTTACCAACTTGAACTTGTAGGGAAATTTAGATAGGAGGGCCGTCACCTGATCTGGAATTCAGCCAGACCAGGGGCAAAAGCCTGCTGGAAGGTAGCAGCAATCCCTGGTGAAGTATCCATATAAGGATACTCCACGGACCAGTTTGGGGTGGGCTCAGCCCTTTATGGAAGAAGAGCTGTCACCCTCCCCGAGCACCAACACCAAAGTGACCCACGGATTGTGTGGAGATCCCTTTCCTTTGGCTGGAGCATCAGAGTTGGGTGGACAGTGAACACCACCACAGATTTCAGGCTGCTTTTTGAGCCTGAGGCATAAGAAGGAAAGCAGATTGAAATCTCTGTAACAGGCATATGTGCACACAAATATTATAGTGAGTAGGGGGAAATAGAAAATCATGTCAGCACCTCAACAAAATAATCAGACTACACATACAACTCACCTTATTTTGGAAGTCATGTAAGTAATCACTTGTCAATGAATACATTTATATTCTACTTGTAAAACACAGCCTTTTAAGGGAGAAGATGTGATTGGAGTTTAATAAGTTGAATTACTAGGATTTAAATTCACATGCATAATTTGTAAATTTATGAACATGGTCTGCATAAAACCCTCAACATTAACCTTTAGTAGATTGGAGATATGCCATAGAGGACCATAATTTTTTCCTTAATGAATAATTGGAAAGCATTTTACACTGTTATAGACATTCTACAGAGTTATGGTTCTGAATTTTTAAATTAACAATTAGTCATCTACTGGATATCTAGTGCAATAATAGTACACACAGTATGTTTTCCCAAGCCAGTCTGACTAAACAGCTAATTATAGTGCTAGCTATCCTAGCTCTGGTCCTGAAGCTTAAAGATATTCATAATAGTTACACATGGCTATATATGGCAGTGTTTTGCTATTACTGTAATACAAAGGAAGCTATATGAGTTATAATCTTTGCTCATTAGTGGTTAAAGGATGAAGAGTACACTTGCATTAGTCTGTACTCTGTAAAAACAAATGTAGAGTTAGATATGCAAAAAGAGGAAAATCAAATGAATGCAGAGCCACCTTTTACGAAAAACTTTGGCATGAGATACAAAGCTGACCTTTTGAATGGATATGGACTTCTCACAAATATTTCATCTGAATTTAAGGTAAGTCTTCCTCCCTCCCACCCACTGGATGATACAGAGCACCACCAAATTAAAGCTCGAAGATTATGGTTTTCCTTTGCTTGTTGTTCAAGAACTATGACCATAAAGAATTCTCCAATATTTGAAGCACAGACTCCAAAAGCCTAACTCCATGTTCCCAGAGACTGAACACTCAGAACAGCCCCAGATCACTCCTTTAGTCCTTGAGTTAGGGGCTCTGAAAAATGTCATTGAATTGAGTTCTCCTAAAAGAAAGGTATGAAAGTACCAAACCTCATCTCAAACTGCTCTGTGCTTTATGCATTCCCTGAGAAGAATCCTGAATTGTCACAGTGAGCAGACCAAGGCAAGCACAATAAATTTAGAAATAAATTCAGTCAAAAATAGATGCAGAATATGGAAGGGATTTTTTTTTTTAATGCAGAGCAATTTTCCTAGAATTGAACTTTTAATGGAACCAGGCTCAGCAAATCCAAGTTTTATCTCCTTCTGGTTCACCCAGATGGACCACTTTCTGTTCCAGTTTTGGTTACCCAGTGAGTAGGGTGAAAAGTCCAAATGCAGGTGTACTGATTCATGAAGGCCACAGGAAAGATAAAGATTTTATTGGCAGTAAAAAGAGAATCATATTAAAACAAAGTCCCTCACATTTTTAACAACAGTGACAAAAAGACGGTCTCCCATTAATTAAGTGATCAAAGTTAATCACTAAAAACAGACAAACTAACATCATGTGCCTCCTGATATGATGTACCAAGAAGGACAGAACATTACTTCTTTGGTTTTCCTGATAAAAATGAATAACCTGAACCTAATCATGAGGAAACATCAAGCAAACCCAACCTGTGAGACATTCTAGAAAGTAACTGGCTTGTACTTTTCATAAATACCAAGGTCAAATAACACAAAGAAAGGCTAAGAAACCTGTTCCAGATTAAAGTGGAATAAAGAAGCTTGAAAACTAATGAAATGTGTCATACAGGATTAGATCCTGGACTGAGAAAATTCAAGTAGTTAGAAAAAATATTTTTAGACAATTGATGAAAAATTAATATGGAAGGTACTCCACATTATATATCATCAGGGAAATGTAAACTGAGACAACAATGAGATATAACCACCCACATTTAGAATGGCCAAAATCTAGAACACTGACAACATTAATGCTGGAGATGAAGTGGGACAATAGGAACTCTCATACATTGTAGGGAAAACAATGGTACAGCCACTTTGGAAGACAGATTGGTGGTTTCTTATAAAACTAAACATACTCTTACCATATGTTCCAGCAATCATGCTCCTTTATCTTTACCCCAAAGAGCTGAAAACTTATGTCTACACAAAAACCTGCAAAAGGATGTTTACAGCAGCTTTATTCATAATTGTAAAAACTTGGAAGCAACCAAGATGTCCTTCAGTAGGTGAATGGACAAACTGTAGTACATCCAGAAGATGGAATATTATTCAATGCTAAAAATTATAAGCTATCAAGTGATGAAAAGATATGGAGGAACCGTAAATACATATTACCAAGTGAAAGAAGCTAATCTAAAAAGGCTACACACTGTATAATTCCAACTGTATGACATTCTGGAAAGGTGAAACCATGGAGACAGTAAAAAGAGCAGTGGTTGCCAGGAGTGGAGGTGAGGAGAGATGAATAGGCAGAACACAGAGGATTTTTAGGGCAGCGAAAATATTCTGTATGATATTAGAATGATGGATACACATCATTATACACTTGCCAAACTCAAAGAATGTACAACATGCACCCTAAGGTAAACTATACACTTTGGATGATTATGATATGTCAATGTAGGTTAATCCTTGATAAAGATAATGTACCATTCTGGCAAGTGATGTTGATAATGGGGGAAATCACACACATGTGGGGACAGGGGGGTATATGGGAAATCTCTGTACCTTCCTCCAATTTTGTTGTAAACCTAAAACTGTTCTAAATAAATAAAGTCTTTTAAAAAAAGATTACAGATTGTTAATAGTATTGTATCAGGTTTTGATAATCAAAGTGTGGTTATAAGAGGACATCCTTGTTCTTATGAAATACACACTGAATTATTTAGTAAAGGGGCACAGTGTCTCCAAATTTACTCTCAAATGAGTTAGGAAAGGAAAATCACAGATAGAGACAAAAGTAGAAATAGAAATAGAGATATGGATAGAAATGTGTGTATATAGAGAGACATGTATGTATAACAAATGCAGAAAAATGGAAAATGTAAGCAGTTGGTGAATTTATGTAAAAAGTATACAGGAATTCCTCGTACAATTATTGCCATATAAAAAGGTATCTTGTAATATAAGAAACGGCTGTCATTTATTGAGCATTTACTGCTCATGAAGCCATGCTCTAGATGTTATACATACATTAGCTCATGTAATTCCCACAACTGATTTGTGAGATAGAACTGCCCCATTTTACAGAGGCAGAAACTGAGGCCTAGAGAAGTTAAGTGATTGTTAAGTGACAGAGAGGTCTGGTCTTATCCTGGATTGTCCAATGCCAAACCTGAGGGTTTGGCCACTATACTCTCCTCTCTACAGGAGGTATTTTTTATATATGCATGCTGGTTACCACTCAGACATTTCTAAAGGAAGTTTCTCTGGGAATTCTAAGCTGGCTCTAATACACTCCTCCTTCAATGCAAAAGCCTGTCTCCACACAGCCATGTGCACATATGAGCACTGAAGTTACTTCTGGGGCCAGAGGATGGCCAGTCCCTCGGCAGATCTCTGGTCTCCTCAGCCATTACCCCATCTGTAAAACCCCCTGACCAGCCATCTCCTTTGATGTTCTTATTCTCTTCCTTCCTGGTGCCCTCCTTAGCCCTGTACTTCTCCCTGATGCTCACTGGAACCCCTACCAATTCCCCTCCTTCTCATTTCTTTAAGTAATAGTTGGTTCCAACCTCAGGATGCTGCTGCCCCTATGCCCCTCTCCAACAAAGATGTTCATTGTTCTGTTTCTCATGCGACTCACATTCCTTTGATAGTATTGGCCTTTTCCAATTGTTCAGTGTTGAACTGCGTCCCCCTAAAAGATATGTTGAAGTCCTAACCCCTAGTACCTCAGAATGTGACCTTATTTGGAAACAGGGTCATTGCATTAGTTAAGATTAGATGAGGTCATACTGGAGTAGGGTGGGCCTTGAATCCAGTAGGTCTGATGTCCTTACAAGAAGATGATGTGAAGATACAAGAGGCAGAGAATGGAGTGATGCATCTAGAGGCCAAGGAGTGCCAAGGATTGCCAGGTAACCAGAAGCTAGGAGAGCAGTATGGAACAGATTCTCCCTCAGAGCCTCCAGAAGGAACCAATCCCACTTACACCCGGATTTTGGACTTCTAGCATCTAGAACTGTGTCAGAATAAATGTTTGTTGTTTTAAGCTAACCAGTGTGTGGTACTCTTATGGCAGCCCTAGGAAACTAATATGCCAGAATTGCTTCAAACTCCTCCTACATCAATTGGTAAGAATCTCTACTCTTTTTCATCAATGAGTTCAATAAAGTTCCAGGATACAAAATTAATATACAGAAATCTGTTGCATTTCTATACACTAACAATGAACTTCCTGAAAGATAAATTAAGGAAACAATCCCATTTATCACTGCATCAAAAAGAATAAAATACCTAGGAATAAACCTACATAAGGAGGTAAAAGATCTGTACTCAGAAACTATAAGATGCTGAAGAAAGGAACTGAAGATGACACAGATGGAAGAATATATCACATTTGTGTATTGAAAGAATTAATATTGTTAAAATGACTTTACTACCCAGGGCAATCTACAGATTCAATGCAATCCCTATCAAAATACCAGTGGCATTTCTGAACTAGGACAAATAATTTTCAAATTTGTATGGAAACACAAATGGCCCCAAATAGCCAAAACAATCTTGAGAAAGAAGAACAGAGCTGGAGGACTCACGTTCTCTGACTTCAGACTATAAAACAAAGCTACAGTAATCAAAACAGTATGGTACTGGCACAAAAACAGACACATAGATCAACAGAACAGGATAGAGAGCCCTGAAATAAATCCACGCCCTTATGGTCAATTTATCTATGACAAAGGAGGCAAGAATATACAATGGAGAAAAGACAGTCTCTACAGCAAGTGATGTTGGGAAAACTGGACAGCTGCATGTAAATCAATGAAATTAGAACACCTCCTCACACCATATACAAAAATAAATTCAAAATGGCTTAAAGACTTAAATATAAGACAAGACACTATAAAGCTCCTAGAAGAAACACAGGCAAAACATTCTCTGACATAAACCTTAGCAATGTTCTCCTAGGGCAGTCTACCCAGGCAATAGAAATAAAAGAAGAAATAAACAAATGGGACCTAATTAAACTTATAAGCTTTTGCATAGCAAAGGAAACCATAAGCAAAACAAAACAACAACCTACAGAATGGGAAAAAATATCTGCAAATGATGTGACTGACAGAGGTTTAATTTCCAGAATATATAAACAGCTCATACAACTTGGTAACAACAAAATCAAACAATCCAATCCAAAAATGAGCAGAAGACCTAAACAAGCAATTCTCTAATGAAGACATACAAATGGCCTAAGGCACATGAAGAAATGCTCAATATCAGTAATCATCACAGAAGTGCAAATCAAAACTACAATGAGGTATCACCTCACCAGTCAGAATGACCATCATCAAGAAGTCCAGGAAAGATAAATGCTGGAGAGGATGTGGAGAAAAGGGAACTCTCCTACACTGCTGGTGGGAATGTAGTTTGGTGCAGACATTATGGAAAACAGTATGGAGATTCTCAAAAAACTAAAAATAGACTTACAATATGATTCAGAATCCCACTCCTGGGCATATATCTGGAGGGAACTCTAATATGAAAAGATACGTACATCCCAATGTTCATAGCAGCACTATTTACAATAGCCAAGACATGGAAGCAACCTAAATGTCTGTTGACAGATGACTAGATAAAGAAGTTATGGTATATTTATACAATGGAATACAACTCAGCCATAAAAATTAATAAAATAATGCCATTTGCAGCAATATGGATGGACCTGGAGAATGTCATTCTAAGTGAAGTAAGCCAGAAAGAGAAAGAAAAATACCGTATGATATCATTTACATGTGGAATCTAAAAAAAAAAAAAAAAGGAAAAAGAGGACACTAATGAACTCATCTACAAAACAGAAACAGACTTGTAGACATAGTAAACAATCTTATGGTTACCAGGGGAAAGGGAGTGGGAAGGGATAAATTTGGGAGTTTGAGATTTGCAAATGTTAACCACTATATATAAAAATAGATAAAAAACAAATTTCTTCTGTATAGCACAGAGAATTATATCCAATATGTTGTAATAACCTTTAATGAAAATGAATATATGAATATGTATGCATGACTGAGACATTATGCTGCACACAAGATATTGACACGTTGTAACTGACTATACTTAAATTAAAAAAAAAAAAGAATTCCTATACAGACACTAAAAAAAAAAAAAAAAGAAAATTGTCTAACACCAAATTCAAAAGTAACTCAAAATGAATTAAAGAACTAAATGTAAGACCTGAAACCATAAAGTGCCTAGAGGAGAACATAGCCAGAATACTCTTTTGACATAAATCGTAGCAACATTTTTTTGGATTTGTCTCCTAAAGCAAAGGAAATAATAGCAAAAATAAACAAGTGGAACCTAATTCAACTTAAAAGTTTTTGCACAGCAAAGGAAATCAGCAAAAAAATGAAAAGACAACCTAAAGAATGGGAGAAAATATTTGCAAATGATATGACTGATAAGGGGTTAGTATCCAACATATATAAACAGCTCATACAATTCAACATAAAAAAAAAAAACAATTAAAAAATGGCAGAAGACCTGAATAGCATTTTTCCAAATGCTCTACATCAGGGAAATTCAAATCAAAACCACAAGATATCACCTCACACCTGTCAGAATGGCTATTATCAAAAAGAGCACAAATAACAAATGTTAGTGAGGATATGGAGAAAAGGGAATCATCCTACATTGCTTGTGGGAATGTAAATTGGTGCAGCCACTGTGGAAAACAATATGGAAGTTTCTCAAAAAAATTAAAAATAGAACTACTTATGACCCAGCAATTCCACTCCTGGGTATATATCCAAAGGAAACAAAATGCTAATTTGAAAAGATACACGCACCCCAATGTTCACAGCAGCATAATTTACAATTGCCAAGGTATGGAAGCAACAGCAGTCCAACAACAGATGAATGAATAAAGAAGATGTGGTATATATGTGTAGACACACACACACACACACACACACACACACACACACACACACACACACACGAAACATTACTCAGACATAAAAAATGAAATCTTGCCATTTGCAGTACATGCATGGACCTGGAGGGTATTATGCTAAATGAAATAAAACAGAGAAAGACAAATACTGTATGACATCACTTGTATGTGGAATTTAAAAAATACAACAAACTAGTGAATGCAACACCACCAAAAAAAAAAAAAAAGCCAGACTCACAGATACAGAGAACAAATTAGTGGTTACCAGCACAGAGAGGTATATAAGGGTATAGGATTAACAGGTACAAACTATTGTGTATAAGATAAACTGCAAGGATATATTGTACAACACAAGGAATACAACCAATATTCTATAATAACTATAAATGGAATATAACCTTTAAACATTGTGAATCACTATGTTGCACACCTGTAACATATAATATTGGGCACCAACTATACAGTAATAAAAAAAAATCCTTGCTCTTTTAAGGGTCCTGCCAGTAGGACATACCTTCTCTACTCCTTCTGATCACTGAAAACTACCAACCTCCTGGCCATTCGTAACAGGTACACTGACCCTTTGGCTCCATTCTTGTCCACCCTTTCCCATTACCTGCTGATAGCCCATGTGCCTCAGATGCCCATGTGGATGAGCCATCCAACACCTAAGCCTCAATTTCTTAGCCCCTACTCCAGTAAATCTCACTCTACTGGAGCTACCTCCATCTTTGGCTTGGAACCATTCCACATCAGAAATCCTGAGTAACTACTCTCTGATCAAACCCCAGTCCTTCCCAATCTCATGTACTTCCTGCTCCCTACATCTCAGCCTGTTAATCCAATCATCCCCTTCTAGCCTCACTTGTTTTCTTTCTTGACTGAGCCCATGTAATTGATGACCTAAGCTATAATTCCACTCAATTTCTTAATTCTTCTGCAGCCTGGCTTTTTGTCACAGTCACAAGGCAAAATTAATTTTGAAATTTGCAATGTGGCTTTCCTTCTCTACCCAAATTGTTAAGTGATGTTGGAGAAAATCACCTCTCCAGGTGGGTTGGCTCCACTACTAAGCCAGGGTCAGCATAGTGGCTCAAACCTTTTACTTGTCAGCTGCCAGCTCTTCTCCCTTTCCCCTCAGCAACTACTGCTGACTTTCTCCACAATCCTCAGGTCCCTCATTCTTAGCAGAGAAGTAGTCTCCTACATAAACTACAACAGAGAGGCCTCTGGTGATGAAGTATCTCAACATTCCAGGTCTCCCTCCACCTACATTGGTATCCACCTTTACCTCTTCTGCCAACCAAGCATAGAGTGCTTTCCCCAAATCCAAGCTACCTTTTCTGCTGGTTCTTTGATCCCAGCCTTTCTATTTCCTCTGGGACCTTTATTCGTCTTTCCTATAATTGTGACCCACTGTTAAAGTGTCTTTGATCCTAAAATCAACCTCTCCTTTGCTTCAAGCCCCACTCTACCTACTGTGCTAGGTCTCTCTCTCTTCCCCTTAACATTTTGTGACCTCTCATGCATTCCTCAACTCACTAAAATCTGGCTTCTGTTTCCATAGTGCACTGTTTGTCAAGATCACCAACGACCTCCATATTTATAATCAATGGGTCTTTTTAGCCCTGTGTTACTCATCTTCTGTGCTAAATTCAACATTGTTGGAACATTCTCTTTTGAAATTTTCTACTTCCTTGTCTTCCATGACAATAGTTCTATTTTTCCACCTACATTTCTGCCTTTTTCCTCCTTTTCAGTTCTCCTTTCCCAATCTGTACATTTTGATGTTGCCTGGATCATGACTTTACCCCCACACATTATCTCCTTAGACAGAACTTCTATGACCCCCAGTTGCAAATGTGGTCCTTTTCTCGTACTATCTTGCAGTAGCTTCACCTTTCCCATATAGCACTTAGCACAAGCACAATTTGCAAGAAGTTTATGTGCCTTTTTTGATTAATGTCTGTCTCCTCCACTAGATGGTTAACCCTATGAGGACAAGAACCAAGAATATTTTGTGCATCTATTGTATACCCAGAGTCAAGTGCAGTGCCTGGCCCATAATGAATGTGACTCCTAGATCCAGCCAACCAAGTGCATCCCATGATTTCCAAGTTCATAGCTCTAGCCCTGACTTCTTTCCTGAATCCCAGATTTATATGGCCAACTGCTTACAAGACATCTCTATTTGTATATCTCATAGTCATTTCAGAACTTTTCTAAAACTAAACTTATCTTCCTCCTCCTAATACACTTGTCTTCCTCTATTATTTATTGTCATCCACCCAGACATCCAAACTAAAACCCTAGGAATCATCTTATGTTCTCGTTCATCCCACATCTAATCAGTTACTTAATTGTACCTATTTTAGTCCAAATCTCACTCAAAGTCACCCTTCCTCTCCATCCTTGTATCACTGCCCACATGTAGGCCCCACTGTCTCTCATTGAGACTATTCCTCTCTCACCTACCTGGACTCCCTGCCTTTGTGAAAATGTCTGGGACTGGAGTGCTCTAGCTGAAATGACCATATCACTCTCCTTTTGAAAGCCTTTGCATGGCTCCTCATTGCTTATGGGAAATAACCTCCAAGTCCCATGGAATACCATGTAAGGTCTTCTGTGGCCTGGGCAAAACCTGTTTTCCCAGTTGCTTTTACTGTCCCTCCTTGTCTTGTACCTCCTACTCCAATAATACCAAATGTTCACAGGCTCATCCATACATCCCCATGCCTTTATTTCTGCAGGTCCAGTAACCAATGTGCTCTTCTTTCCACAAAAGTACATCACACCAACAGCCATCATCACCAGCACTATCCTCCTCCTTTATATATCTACTGCCCTTCCCATCTCTACCCAATTAATCTGTGTACCTTGAGAGCTGAGCCATGTCTTATTCATTTTCACTGCCTTGTATCTTTCTAGCACTCTGCCTGAAACATAATAGTTGCTCAGTAAATCTCTGCTAGCCTAACCTGAACATGCTCAGAACATAAATGTACCAGCTGGGAGCTGAAAGTATGACAGTTTGATTTTAAAACTGTTTTCCTAGAAAGAAACTCTTATTCACCAAAGAAACTCTTCCTTGTCCAAAGGAAAACAAAGACTTGCATGGTATAAGGTATCTCCTGATGCCAGTTCTGATACGTATTAGCCTCTTTTGAATGGCCAAGTTAGACAATAAACAATGACTAGTACACTGGGTCATAATGTCATTTTGAAGTGCTTTTTTCCCCCCACTGATCACCCCTGCTATCCTCACGATTAAAACAAATCATGCTGTACATTAACTTTCCTTTCCAAATCTAAAAGGATAAGTATGCACCCATAGCAATCAGCAAAATAATGGAAAAGAAAGAAAAATTAACTTAAAAAATTTGATCCTATAAAGAATGCTGCATTAAGTATTTTTACATACACCATAATTTTATTTCTGTCAAATCCCTAAAGTGGGATTGCTGGATTAAAGAAAATGCCCTCACTTAAAAAAACAAATTAAGCTGTAATATTTAGGGGACACAACAGAAGCAGTGATTCAGGAAGAACAGTGACCTAAAAGAAGTAGTTCTGGATTTTTTTTTTCCAGTTATTTCACTCCGACAAGTGACATCTCTGTGTCCTCTACCACTTCCATTTATCACTATAAGCACCAGTAGTATTGACTCAGAATGGGGCTCCTTTGAGGTGCTCCCTTAGATGGTATTAGAAATAAATGATTAATTCACCTAGAAACAAAAGGATATCATAAAAAGTGTGTCCTTCCTGCCTTAGTTTCAAAGGCAGTTTGAAAGAATGTTTCATACGGAGGAAAATCTAGGTAGTAAAAGAAAACAGATTAACTTCTTGGATCAGATAAAAAAAGAAAAGCCTATCACCGTGTTCCCCATTACAATCTAAGGTTCAGGGCTGTACTGAGAGGTAATTGGCTTCAATCTCCCTTCCCCCAAAGGGGCCACAAACCCCAGCTAGGCCTAGAAGGAGGCAGGTTCTACCTAAACCAGTGCACCCTAAGGCTCCCTGGGGACATGTACCTTTTGTAAGAATAATGATAGCCTCCAGGTATTGGATGTGTGTTTCCTGGTGCTAAGTGCTTTACTGAAACTCTTGACAAAGCAAGCCTCTTTCTGGTTTTCCTGTCCTCAGTGGAGATGGAGAAATGTGATTACTTTTCAAATTTCAAATAATTATTTACATATCTGGTGAACTAAAGTGAACACTCCATCCTACCCAACCTAACACACACACACACACACCCACACCCACACACACCCACTCCTCTTAAACTTTTATCAGAAAGAAACCTTTTTAATGAGGAAGAAACCATTTGCATACAGTCCCATTGCCTCAGGTGACCCAGGTAGAGTAATTTTTCAGTTAATGCAGAAAGCCTTAATGAAAACTAGGCCTAGAGGAAGGTCTAGTGTTACTAATTCAAAAGGAGCAGGGTTAAAACTATATTAAGGGAACACACTCTTTATAGAGATTAGACAGGGTAATCTTTGGAAGAAATGACTCTTTCACAAAGTTCGTTTGTCTTTAAGGAATGTCAGAAGGCAGTCTGGAGGCAGGCCCATTGACGGTGAAGCACCCCCACCACATGTCCCTTCCACAGGAGAATGAACCCTACAGAAGAGTTTTACAAAAGGGGGATTAGAGAAAGCCGCCTCTGGCATCTGGCTGAAACCTGAGTTTGCAGAATATTCCAGACTCAACAAGTGGCTGGAACCAGGACTCTACATCCTGGCAGGAATAGTGGGGAATGAGAGAAAGGGGAAGGAGAGATGGGGAAGACTGGGGACCAAATAGAGGAGGAGAAGACAGAAAGATGAGCCAGAGGAAGACTTAGGATGGGAAGAAGACTGTGGAGATTCTTTCTAGACGTTCCCAAATACAGACAACGTATTCCCTTCTGAGAAATAAGAAGGATGTTAGCTATTTTTTTTAAGGCACAATTTCTGTTTCTGCCTCTCTCTACTTCTTTGGGTCATAAATGAATCTTTCAGAAAAAGACTGATTGAAATCTTCTCCTAGGGGACTTAAGGGAGGGTGAGAAAGTTAGCATAAGGAGAAGAAGGCATGCTACATCTTGTCCCGTGGTGGACTGCTGGGAGGGGAAGGCCCACCACCAGCTGAGGGTCCTCCAGCCTGAGGAGAGTAAGGTGATTCCCTTCCTCCCTTCACCTCCACTCCACCCTCTCAAAAGGGTCACAGGCTACTAGCAGTTTAAGGCTTTTATCAAGCACCTAATAAACACAAGCACTATCTGGGAGTCTGAACCTCCACAGAATTTACTGATGTTTCCTGCACATAGCATGAATGACTGCATCCTATACATATTATGAAATGTTGCTCTCAATACATAGTATGAATTATTGTATAGTTCAGAATTATTGGATACTTCAAAATTATTGCATACTCATCTGCTGCTTTTCTTCCGCAAATTTTATTCTCCACAATTTGGAACGTCTTATAGCTCTTCAAACACACCATGATCTTTCAAGCATTTATACATGTATAAGGGTCTCCCTGCCTGAAATGTCTCTTTTTACCTCTTAGCTGGGAAATGTATTTGTCCAGGTTTTGGCTCACTGCAGCATATAGTATGTATTCCAGAAATGTTTATGGAATGAATGAATGAATGAATGAATAACTCCTTCGTCCCCACAGAGAGAATTACTCCCTTCTCTGTGCTATCTTGGAACCTTCAGTATGTGTAAGTCATTCACTTATTGTGCCATGTTACCTATTTACTTCTCTCAGCCCCAGACACTTCTTTTTTTTCGTCACCGCTATATCAAATTTATTATTCCAATGGCAGTAATACAGTTGGAAATGCTCACTGTGACCTGGCACAAGATTTCCTGCCTTCTAGTTTCTGTCCAGAGAGAATGGACACATGTTCTTTACCCCTTTCTGGGAGAAAATCCACAATAGGCAATTTACTCAAATTAAACCTCTTAATGCGTTTACTTTAAAATTTGGGGGGGTGGGCATTGAGTTTCCCTCTGAAGTGAAAAAAAAAAAAAAGTGTTAGGTGTTCCACCTCCTCCCGCCAAAAACATATCTGCTGCGAGGGCATTTCCGTTCCTCTGAAATCTTGCAATAGATACGGAAAGAAACGGCATCAAACGTTCACGTTGGGCGCTGGCGGCGAGTGCGTGGGCTCACGAAAACCTTCAGGCAGGCCATCCGCGGTCTGGACAGTCTCGCGAGATGTCGTGAGGCGCCCGCAAGAGCTCGCGGCTGGACGCAGGTGCTGCAAAGAGTCCCGCCCGGACAGAGGGAGGCCGTCTAGTCTGTCGTGGAAGCTGTCCGGGCTGGGACGCCTTCCTTCAGGCCTTTGGCTTGCGCGGCTGCCCCACGACCTGGCTGGGGCGCTGGAGTGGTCGAAGGGGCCTGGGAGCAGGGTCGGACAGGGGTCAAACACGCACCTGCGGAAGGCCTGGCCGCCCCTGTGGCCCTCAGGTCTGCGGTGAAGCCAAAGGACTTGTTGACGGGCCTTCACGACACGCATGGGGTGCCGGACGCCCCAGATTCCTCTGAGACGTGGTCTGGCTTCCCGCTCATGCCCCCGCGGACACCACCAACCTCTTGTTGCAGACACCGGATCTCCACAGACAGACGGGCTCCCCAGCCGGCCGGCGGTCAGCACGCGGCGCAGAGGCAGCGCCCGCCGTGGGGACGCCCTAGACGAAGCCGCACGCAGCGTCACATCGCGGGCGTCGATGCGCATGCCCTGCGCGTTCTCCTTCTACTGTCCTTCTGCTTGGTGGCCCAGTGGAGGCCGGCGGCCACGCTGTCCGCATCTCGCTGAGGTACTGCGCGCCCTTGGGGACGTCAGGGAGCGTTTGGGGCTGGTGCTTGAGGGCCCAAAGCACTACGTCTTTCCGGCCTCGGCCATGTCCTACCCGTACTTGTCGGCCTGACTGAGGCCCCGTGCCTGAGCTCCTGGCCCTTGTGGGTGTCCTTTGCCAGGCAGTCAGGAAAGGGCCGCGGCTTCCTGTACAGCGGATTGTGCTTGTTGGGGGTCTTGGGTAGGCATAGCATGCTCGACTCCTTGCTGTCTCTCGGTAAAACACGACTAAGTAGGATTTCTTAATGAGAATGCAGGTGTGTTTCTCCTTTAGGTCTTTCAGGCAGATCAGTAGGTGCCAGCCTTTCAGCTCCTCCACCATCTTGGACAGGTCAGCTAGGTTCTTGGCCTCTTCAGCGACCCTGACGGTGGGTCTCACGCTGAATTTCATCACCCGCATGTTGTGAGCGTGCTCGAAAGTGATAATGGTGCCTGTCTTCACCATGAACTGACCCATGCTTTACCAGGCCCACAGTGTACCCGCCCCCCTCCAGGGATCCTGGCAGAATAAACAGAACAGTGCTTGAAATATAGTAGATGCTCAACAAATTATTGTTGAATTGACTTGAAACTTTGTTCACTCTTGGGCATTTGCTTATTCACTGCACTTGGGTATCAGTGCAGTCTATGTACTGTCCTTAAATGCAGGCATCTTTATGATGTGGTTTTCTGGCTTTACATGATTCCTGGGCAGAAGTCCAGGGTCCAGGACCAAGAAGTATACTCAGCTGATTATTTTTTATTTAGATCCTTGTCTTGAACTCCGAGTTTTAATTAGTTCAAGATCCAAAGAGTCTTTGGAAATGCAGACTTTATAGAATCGTATGTCATAGACAGGTTTTTTGAGTTTCAGCAGCCTGTGGAAGTCCTGAAGTGGCCCTATGTGCTATGAGATCTGCAGACAAGGTAAGTTTTCTTCCTCCACAGCCTGTGGGTTCTGGGCTATAGGCCTTGACACCCCCAGCCTTGGTATATGAGAGGAATCCAGGGATTCCTTGAAGAGAAAGAGACATTGCCAGTGAGCAACCTAGAGGGAGGCAGGTTAGCATAGTTGTTAGGAGAACAGATTTTGGAATCAGCGCTGGGTTTGAATCTCACCTCCACTCCTTATTAGATATGCAGCTTTGGACAAGCTACTGAACCTCTCCTAGCCTCAGTGATATCATCTGGAAAAATCATATGGGGGATGATAAATAATACCTGTGTCACAGGGTTTTCATAAAGATTGAAGGAATGCATATAAAAGATCCAGCTCAGGGTGGGTACTCAGTGGCTGTTGCATCATTCTATCAGAGTTCAGGCAGACTGAATAGGCTTTGGCACCTCAGTTGGCTTAAGTGCTTTCTTTGATTTTGTATGTGCAAGTCCTTTTTAAATCAACAACGGGTGGTACTCCCACCCCCTTTTCCCCACCTAGTTTGTTGTAGTCCCACCTGTTTATTTTTGCTTTTGTCGCCTTTGCTTTTGGAATCAGATCCAAAGAATCATTGCCAAGACTGATGTCAAGAAGCTTATCACCTATGTATTCTTCTAGAGTGTTATGGTTTCTTCTAGAGTTTTATGGTTTCAAAGGCAGAACCCAACTTCTAAGCTCTGTCTCCTCTGAGGATCCTGCCAAGGCTTGGTTATGGGCATTGTTAGGGTGAGTGTAGAGTAGAGCTTTGGATCATGCTCCGTAGTCTCAAATCATGGCCCATCTAGTGTCCCAGCTGGTGCCTGGCTTTGTTGAAAGATATACAGCCTGAATAATGATCAGCAGAAGTCTTCCCAGTGGTGAGGACACTCAATGGTCTAAGTTAGGAAGAAAAGTTAAAGGAACCCTAGGCTTGGAAAAGCCCTGAGTAGGGCGCAGGGAGTGGATGACACGTACAAAGGACTGTCACATCATTTGGGAGGAGGAATAATGTCTATGTCCTTGGGGGCTAGACCTAGAGTGATGGTTGGTGGCTAAAAGGAGATAATTACCAGTGCAGAATAAAAATGAATTTTCTGATTGTTAGAGTAGTCCAAAAGTGAAATGTCTGAGAGGGAGTTTGTTTTGAGGGGAGCACTCACATATCAGTTGAGGGTTGAATTTAAGGACTTTTTGGCTCTTCCCAATATGACATCCTTTAGTTCACTGACCTTGAGTTGTTTTACTAAGAACACTAGTCATTTATTCGTTGTAGCACAGTGAGGGAATCCTCCTTTGTGTATAGAATGGAAAGAGCATGATTTGTAGAAATAGACGTGGATTTGAATCCCTGATTTGTCATTTTTTTTAGCACACTTATTGAGAGAGTTCAGGTAAGTTTCCAAGGCTCAATTTCTTCTTTTTAAAAATTAGAATGCTACAATATTCATCTCCTAAAATTGTTGTGAATTTAAAGTATGTGACAGAGTACCTGACATACAGTATGCTTAAGGAATACTTGTCATTAATATTAATAGTATTGTGATTACTGTTATTGGACATCTTAAATTTTTGATTAATTTTATTTCTAAGACTTTATCTTAAAAAAAATTTCATGGTTACCCACAGAGATTTAGCCAGAAAAAAATCTTTATTACAACCCTATAGTATATATTTATGTAAATAATTTTATTATTTTTATGGGATAGCACTCTAATACTCTTTGATGATCAACATTTTTTCTGAGTGTGGTGATTATGGGAAGAGTTTATTTTTATTCTCTGCCTCTGTCTCTCTCTGTCTCTCTGTCTCTCTCTCTCTCTCTGTTTTTTCCTCCTTTAATTTTCTACTGTGTATGT
The DNA here is from genome assembly GCF_048773025.1 of Camelus bactrianus. NCBI lineage: Eukaryota > Metazoa > Chordata > Mammalia > Artiodactyla > Camelidae > Camelus > Camelus bactrianus. Next base: position 30,719,145 of record NC_133542.1, read on the forward strand.
AAGTTGTTGCAATAAAAAGATCAATAATAGCAAAGCATGTAAGGAAGGAGTCAATTCATTATCCCCAGGGGTGGTGGTGTATTACTAGTTGGTCCTTGAATGAGGAGACAGGGAAGATACCAGCATCAGATGGGAATAGGGGTAGGTTGTCTTAAGGTTTCTATGCACCCTGAAGCATTTTATGTGGCCAGTAAGTGGTACAAATGATAAGTACTACAGGAGATTAAAAGACTTTGAGGCTCTCTGGATGGATTTAGGAAAGAGGTGAGCCTTACAAAGCAGGAAAAATAACTGTATTTTCTAGAATCCCATGTGAGGTCTGAAGTCCGTGAAAAAATCTAACATCTATGTGGCTTGGAAAATGCAGCTTTTGGGAATCAGGTAGCAAGCAACTTCTTTCTATCTTTGGACTTTTGGAAATCCCTGAAATTTTTATTTGCAAAGGGAAGCTGAGGAGAAACTGAATACAGAAAGTGCAAGAGGTTGCAGAAACAGTCTTGCTGTCAAACTGCAACAGATGGTACCCTAGCTGCCATGAGTTCATTGGGAACAAACTGTCCCTGATGTGTGTCAGGAGATTTTCCTTTATTTAGAAATTTGAAACACACTTCAAAATCTCTCATTCTGTTGTTATTTTACAAGCGTTTTCTAAAAGGCTGATGCATCTGCCCTTGGTTTCTCACCCTCTGCAGGGCAACATCATGAAATTGGAGCAGCTGAATGTTGACAGGTGACTTGAAATTGTGACAATGACACTTATAACCCAGTGTTGCACAACAATATCTCAATGAGGCTTAAGTTCCCAATTTGGATATTAAGGAATGGAAAGTCTTTTATCTGATACGCTTTGGACACCAGGGCTGTGTCAGGGAGTCAGGGCAGGTCACACGATTTTATAGATATTAACCAGCTCGTGTGATAAGCTTGTCACAAAGAAAGGCAGTCATTACCTAGCCTTTGGACATGCAGGAAGCTGGTAGACAGTGATTTAGGTCTGGAAGTAAGGCAGTGTGTGACATCTTGCTTTTTGGGGAATGAAGGAGAGAGCGGCTTTTCTTTTCTTTTTTCAAAGACCAGGAATACAAGAAAGAATGGGGGGGTGGGGGTGGGGAGTGAATTTCAATGCCATTGGCAAACACTTGACCGTGGGTAATAATCCTTGTTAAAGAACACAAAGCTGATATTGACAACTTAGAAAATTAACTTTTACCTTCATAGGGAGTCTCTAGAAAGTTCTTTTACAATGAGAGTGAGCCCTGGCTAAATCAAGAGTATTGCCCAAAAAGCTGCTTGCTGCTAATTTTTTTTTCTGCAGCATTGCTATTATTTCAAAAGACCCCTCCTCTATGACTGAAACCCAAAATTCATCTAGATCCAGCAGCTTGGCATTCATCACAAGTGTGGGTCCCACAAAATGAGTGGGAGGAAAATTTGTAAATATTATTGACACAATCTCTGAACAGCATGCTGGGAAGTAACTAGTTAAACCCAAAAGGCCACAACTTCTTCAGTACTAAGTGGGGAACAGATGGGGACTAGATTGATGCCCTGTAAGTGAAGTGACTGATGGGCAGCCAAGGACACACAAACTCCTCCAGCAGATTATTATAAAATGTAAGTAGAATCTGGCTGTTCAGTGGGAAAATGGGGGTAGTTCACTGCATATTTAGGGGGCTAAGTCTTGAAGGAAAGGAATCCAGGGGTATTTAAGGATTTAGGGTCGCCCTAAGACCAGACCACCCAGCTAATAAAGGATAAGGAGGGGGCCCATTTTTACAACTGGAGATCCATTTACCTCGTAACATTTTTATTGAGTTATAGTCATTTTACAATGTTGTGTCAAATTCCAGTGTAGAGCACAATTTTTCAGTTATACATGAACATACATATATTCATTGTTACATTTTTTTTCACTGTGAGCTACCACAAGATCTTGTATATATTTCCCTGTGCTATACAGTATAATCTTGTTTATTCTACATTTTGAAATCCCAGTCTACCTCTTAATACTTGCCTCTTCATTGAAATTTAAGCCTCTGAACACAGTAATTTGTAGTCAATAAATATGAAGAAAGGACAAGTTATCCAGGAAATCTACTTTTCTGGAGATAGATGCTCAAATGGAGAAGATCAAGGCATGACGTTACCTGAGAAAGGTTATAAGGGACCTTTGAAGGCCCCTATTGGACCCATAAATCTAGAATTTACTTCTTTTCAATCATCTTAATGGATTTTTAATGCAACTGGAGAATCGAAATTCAGAAATGTTAAAATATAGCCAAATCTGAGCTTATATGGAAGCTGCTTTTGGAAAACATGGTGTTCTCAACCTGTTATTAACTAGAATTAATTACTGAACAGTTTCTGTCATAGGTGAAGGTTCTGAAAAGTAACATAGTAAATAGCTCATGGTAAACCTAAAGAGGTTTGCTCATCCAGGAGTCAGAAATTATTTAAGTCAATAATGTGAAAGTAATAGACATAAAAGGAAAATTAAGATTTCAAATACCAACTCCAAATGTTATTAACAACTAATAGGATTGCAAAAGGTGAATAAAAGTGCAGTCTGTTTGGAGTTTAGTTTTTCTTGCAAGCTCATTAAGTATTTGTTTCTTAAGTTTGCTCTTCGGAATGCTAATGACAACCTAATGCAGTGAAATCTCAGGCCTCAGGCCAGCAAGAGGCTTACTTCTGCTCTTTTTAGTTCTTGTTTCCTCCTGTGAAGCCTAGCAGCCTCAGGACAGGCCATCATTTCCTTCCTTTCCTTAGAGAACTCAGATTATTTGCACTGTTAAGGTTTTGCTGTCTACGTTCATGACTAGGTTTATGTAGTTCTCTCTCAGGAAAGGAAGCTAATGGAAAGATGGATACAAATATGGAATCACTGAGTCCAGGGAAGGTCAAATTTTGCTAGAGATGCTTTTCATTGGGCCAGAAATATTAATTAGGCAGTAGTGACACCACCTGGTCTTCCTGGGAATCTTCACTTAATTGTTTGGAAAAATGGACAAATTTTTATTGCTTCTGCTTAAACTGTGTTAGGCACAGTAAAAGCTACATAAGAAATGGAAGGGCCCTGACCTTGAGGGGTTTATTATCTGAGGAATATTATATATGCCATTTCTACCCCATCTGTCCCACCCCTTACTCCAGAAATTCTGATTCAGGAGGTTAGGAGTGGGAGTAGTGTCCTGGTATCTGTACATATTTTTCTGAGAAATCTGATGATCACTCAGGCTTAGAGAGTGATTTAGGGAAAGACACTGATTAGTAACTTACTTGTAGAAGTACTCTAGAAATGAGAGAACCAAAGAACCAAAAGAATTCAGAGTAAGTAAGATCAAATTTAGCTGGGGTAATCAGAGAGGCTTCCATGAGGAGGAGGTTCTTACAGATCTGTGTAAAAAAGTAGAGAGGATATAAATAAAAATAATAATAAGGTAATATAAGCTAGGAGGTATTCTAAGATCAGGGGAAGGTAATTTATGCCCTGTGTATGCTATTAAATAATAATCTAATTCTCCAATTTGATTTTAGATTGTATTCTGAATTCTTATGGAACATATGAAATGTTCTCTAGTCCGTGCTTTCACTAACCTAGTGTAATCTTGTTTCCCCTGATTTTACCATATGTATCAGAGTATTGTCAGAAAAACAGAAAACACTTCTGTTTCAAATAGAAGTTTCAAACAGAGGGAATTTAACACAAATCTTGGTCTTATGGGTGTTGGAAGGGATGGAAGAAAAAAAGAGAAAAAGCAAGGGAGCTTGAGAAGCAAAAAGGAGAAAGAGTGATTCTCAGAGATGAGTATTTGTAGGAAATGGCTGTTAGCTCTAGGGACTAGGGGAATAAAAGGGAAGAGGAGTTTTTATAAAAGCCCAAGAGCAGGCTTCTAGGGGTTCTACCAGTCAATGGCTATGACTGTAGAGGACTATCTCCTTGGCCAGAGCTGTAACTACCAAAGAAGGGTAGTTACAAGAGAAGCTCGGATCACTAATGGGACACTGCTACTTCCAGAAACACTAGCAGAAGCAAAGGAGTATAAGAAAGAAATAACGGTTCTTTCTCTTGCCAAAATATAACAGATATCCAGCTGGTAAGAGAGTCTGGGAAATGTAATTTGTAGATACCATGCCCCAGCAATACAGAATAGTTGGAAGGAGGTGTATGTGGAGCTGAGGAACAACAGGTAGATAGCTGGTACACGAAGTAAAAGGAATCAAGACATACTTCCTTTAGGAAGACAAACATTCCTCAGTCAGAGGTTCATGCATGACTGTCAGCAGGTATTAGTACTCAAATATGCCTGAGTCTTGTGACAACCACTTAGCAGCGCAGGCTAAGAAAAGTAGAGAATGAAGCTTGTGAAGTTTGGTGAATACTGTGTGAACATGCAACTCTTCCCTTGACTTTTCCTATGTTAATCTGATTCACCGACCCATCCATCTACCCATCCATCCGTCTATTCATCCATCTATCCTTCTATCCATCCATCCATCCATCCAGTTAATGCCTATTATATGCCAGACTGTCTGGCACACACTGGGGATACAAAGATGATGCCATATAGGCCTCCTTAACTAGATTCCAAACCAGGCCGGCAGTGGACAAATTTGATGGTCACAGAAAATGCTGCAAGCAATAACCATATCATTTATTCTTTATGCTTTTCAAAATGGTTCCTTATCTCCTATTCTAAAATTCTTGTAGGATAGTTTGAGAAGATAATTTCATGTTGAACATATTTTTATTTCCTGCCAACAAACTTCCCATGAACATTGTAAATAATTTTCTTATAAATGTAAGGATACTCACATTTTTACTGTTTTCTCATTCACCTGGCTCTTAATGTCTTTTCTGATGAAAAGGTTTTTTTCCTTAGACCAGTGACTTTCCTGAATCTCTTCCTTCTTTGTAGGCCCCAACAGTGTTACCATCCTTGTATCCTGTGGCCATTTCTGCCCATCTTCCCATGTTTTTCTTCCAGTATTATCTGGCTTCTTAGACTCCTGGGTTTGTCCTTTTTCCTCCATTATCTTCACCATCTGGCTCTTATAGATCAACTTTAGAGATGTTTTGAGAGATCAAACATTGCTGTGAATCCTTTCTTGCCTAGCTCTTAGAAGGGTCTTGTCTCTTCTGTCTCAGAACTTTATATGTAATCAAGTCTGCTTTCTCCCATTTTCCTTTTACTTCATTGTCTTAAAAAATCTTAACTACATATTTATATTTGATTTGTAAAGATTGATGTTTCTCAAAAATGTCCTAAGTGGACCTCCTGCCTCTGAATCACCCAGATTCCTTAGCTAACTTCAGTCCTACTGACTTACAATCTCTACTCTGTGGTCTAGAAATTTGCATGTTTAACAGTAGTTCCCCAGATGATTCTAATCACATGAAAGTGTGAGATGCAGTGATAGAAACCTTTGTCTTCAAGCTCTGAAGCTCTGAAATTCTCACCTCCTTTGATGCTTTTGAAAATACTGTTGCCTTTAACAGAATACTGTCTTACCATCTGACTTCCCAGATGGGCAGTTTGCGTCCTTAATTTCTGAAATCATTTCACTTTGAACCAGCTATAATCTTTCTTATCATAGTAGCATATTGCCAGGACACCTTCTAGGTTTGAAACCTTGTCTTAAAATACTCCTGGGGAGTAGAGCGTATAATGATGTCAGGCTACAGATAGCGAAAATGAGGTTCAGAAAGAGTAAGGGACTGATGGAAGGTCACACAGCTAGATACTGCAGAGCTGATACTGGAGCCTAGGCCATCTGGGACCCCTTCACTGTATCTTCCCCCAGCTAAGACCTCCTTTTTTTGGATTGATATCTGTGTTAAAAGACATACAAACACACACACAGGCTTCCACCATTTGCAGTGTACTGTGACAAGTACTGAACTTCAGCCTTTTTTATGTACCCACCTTTTGCAAAAGTGAAGTGACGTCTTTTCTCCAAGAACAAAAAGGTGTTTGAAAATGCCTCTGTTGTCAGCAGGGTCATTGTGAATTAACAGTTTACTCCTCCAGTGGTGCTGATTAGAAATGGGAAGGGATGGTGCACACTGAAGTGAAGCAAATAGTTATGATAATTTCAAGGTCCATTGAAATAGCAGAAAACAAGTCAGCTGCCACCACCCAATGGACATGAAGCGACTTGAGGTTTAGCTCCCAGATCCTGAAATCTCATCAACTCAAAACAGCTTATAAGCATTTACACGTATTGACATGTTTACCCTTCTATCTCTAGATAATTTGCATTAAAAGAAGGAACTGATGTTGTCGGTCTTCCAGAATGACTGCTAATTCCCTAGTCATTTAGATTTGGCTTTGCAACATATTTTTATGTTTAGTATTTGAATTTGGGCTTAATGTATTCTGAGAAATTGTAACATTTTTAATAATAGTAACACAGCAGTAAGAACCAGGTAATAATATCTACCTTTCTCATTCTGCCTCTTGATTTAGTACTTCCTCCTATATATCATCCATAGTAGGAATGCTGGGTAATCTCCCACTGCACCAACCAAAACTGAATTGACAGACTGTTTCTGTCTGTGACTCTATCTGTCTCTGCCTCTGTTTTTTTCTCTCTCTGTCTTTCTCTCACATGTATAATTATTTTATCTGTTTCGTAAGACTGATGTAGGATTGCTAGATAAAATACAAGATGCTAAGTTAAATTTTAATGTCAGATGAACAACAGATAAATTTTTAGTATTAGTACATTCCAAATATTTCAGATAGAAGCAATGAATATTGCATTTTGGACATACTAAAAATTGTTTATCTGACATTAAAATTTAATTTGTATTATGTATTTTTATTTTTTAAACTTTGCGCCTTGGATTGAGAATTAGGTAAGATTATTTGTGTATAGTATCTGGCACATAGTAAATGTTCATTAAAATTACTTTCATAAGACCCTAAGAAGTAATGATAATTAGCATTTGTATGTTACTTTTACTATTTCCAAAGCCTCATATTCATCACTATTCTGATTCTCTTAATAACTCTATGATATTCCACCTACCACATGGAGAAATTAAGCCTCATAAACATGTTTTACTGACTGTAGAATAATCCACAGTATGCTGTATAATCTTCTGTTTTATAAACATATATTTTTGAATATTGGTCTTATTTCCAGTCATTGCTACTATAAATATTATTGAAATGACCATCTAAGAGCATTTTTTTTTTGTAACTACTTTATGAGCTCCTTAGGTCAGAGACCATGACTTTTGTTTTCCATTGCCCAACTAAAGATATTGCTCAATACATATTTCCTAAATGAATGCAACTTCCAGGTTATTGCTAGATTCTTCTAATAATGAAAATAACAAGAGTAATATTAATACCATCTCATGATGTACCAGACATATTCTAGATGGCTTACATTTACTAGTGATAATCTTCACATTGTTTTGTGAAATAGGTAGCATTATTACCCCACCTTATGGATGAGGAATCTGAGACACGAAGAGACCAGGCAATTTCCTGCCCAGTTGTTTCCTAGTAATCAGTGGAGCTGGAAGACAATTTCAGGTGAACTGGCTCAGAGCCTGCCTTCTTATCCATAGCACTATTTAGCCTCCAGCAGTGGAATCAATGACTCATATAATACACATATTTGTAAGCATCTTGATGCACATCGCCAAATTGCTTTTCAGAAAGATTGCACCTGTATACTCTTCTATCAGGGATGGAGCATCTCAACATAGCCTTTTTAGCATTGAGTATTCTCTTTAAAACTTTTTTTTCACATCTGCTATGTGACAAATAGTACCTAATAGTTACTAAGTTGTATTTATTTGATTACAAAAAGTTGAGCTTTCTTTTTCATACAGCTTAAAAATCATATTTCTTCTTTTATAAGGTGTGTATTTATATCCATACCCTTTGGCATGTTAGAACTAAACAAACCAATCACATGAATCCTGTTGTCATTTGTTGCAAAGGACTTGCAAAAATCAAGTTTGCTTGTTTTTCAGTTTTTGTGTTTGGACCTTTGGCTTGTTAAGTTTAATTATAAAGAGAGAGAAATATTTCAGTCTTTTCTTTTATGTTTTATTCTGTTCCTCTTGGGCTTTGAGAGCATATAGATCCAACATTTTAAACTTGACATTGTAATCCATTGCTTTTTCAGAGCCTTTACCTAGAAAAACTTTCTTCAGCTTCTGAAAGCTCTCCTTGGAGCCTCCTAATTTTTTAGATACCTGACACCTAAAAAAATGGATTACTTTTTCTTTCTGAACCTTTCCCTACTGATACCTTTTCCTCTTAACATCTTCTGACAGAAGAACTTTGCTCCTCCTTCAGGGATTTCTTTCTTCCACTGGGATCATGTCTGAGAATATTTAAAGAACAAGGCTAAACTATTCTTATTAAAAATCCAGATTGGTAATCCAGCTGAACAGCAAGAAGGCTTTATATTCTGTTTGTGTTTTAAAAATTTTTTTTTTATAATTAATGTTTATTTAAATTGGTTTTTTGCTCGCCCTTTCTTTTTTGTACCCAGTCTTTTTCTCTGATTCTTCTTTTTTCCCTGCAGTACATTTTTCAGAAAATCTTATTAGAGTGAGTTTGTATATGGTAAATAGAATAGCATGTCTGAAATGCACTTATTTTGAAAAATAATTATACTTTCCATTGACTTTTAAGTTCAAATCTCAGCCTGTGTTGGCATATAGTAGGTATACTCTGTACATTCTTCACATGGAGAGGCTGCATGGAACTAAGTTAGAGGAAAGTGTGTTCTGTTTGGTGTTTTAGCAGATTTCAGCACCTTTCCCATATGTGATGTGACCTCAGCATCCCTGTGAAGCCCACAGCTCAGGTACTCTCTCCCTCCCAGATAAAGAATCAGAGATTGAGAGGTTAAGTGACCCAAGGCCACTGAAACTCGTGTAGCTAGGACCGGAGGCTGATTATTTTACCTCCTGCTCCTGTGATCTTTTTATTACTCCAGAGTTTCTTGTGAATGACTTACTGTTACAACAAGAGAGCTAAATACTCACATAGTCATTTTTCCTCTCTCAAGTATTCTAGAAGGTTCTGATACTTTCCTACTATGCCAGAATGTTATCAGTTGGGGAGAGGAAACTCTCTGAGCATTATTTGCTTTATGTTGCACTTAAAAAAAATCAATAAACAATGATGTGTATATTCTATTACTGTAGAAGCAAACATTCCCTTAAAGAGGGGCTTGCAGTCACACTTAACGTGGTATTTCTCATTCCTTCACAGTACTAGAAAGCCATGTGTCTTTCGATTATCTTCTGTGTCAGCCACAAGATGGTACCCTTGCACAGCCTAGAAAGAGCAAGGGTCAGATGTGGGAGAATTTAGAAAACTCAACAGAAAAATGATTAATCTTAGGTTAAATGTAGCAGGAACACAGAAGAAGGCTAGCCCTTGTATTCTAAAATAGACTAAAGTTGTTCCGCTTCTTCATTAAAGGTAAAAAGGAAAAAGGAAATTTGTATACTATACTGTAATATACTCCTTTTCTTTACACCCATCTTGTCACCCTAAAAAAAGCCAAGGTTCTGTTTGTTCTGTAAGAATGTTTCATCTCTTTCACTTCTACTGAAGTAGGAATCTGGGGGTCGATTATGGTTGACTGAAACTCCCCTTCCCTTCAAACCTGAGTGTTCCTTCTTTGGAAAGAGCTGACTGTAGGGGCCAGCCCTCCAGGAAGGATTTAAAATTCAGTTTCAAAATATTAAATGACTAAGACTAGTGTAGAGATTTGCAGTTACTAACTACTATCTATAAAATAGATAAACAAGTTTATACTGTATAGCATGGGGAACAATATTCAATATCTTGTAGTTACCTATAATGAAAAAGAATATGAAAATGAATATATGTATGTATATTTTTGACTGAAACATTACACTGTATACCAGGAATTGACACAGCATTGTAAACTGACTATACTTCAACTGAAAAATAAAAAAATTTAAAAAAGAATAGTGTCCTGTTTCAGGAGAAGACAGGATTGGAATTGAAGGTCAAACAGAGAGAGCAATCAGCATTATTTATAATAGTTAGAAACAATGCTAAAATCCAACAGTAGGGAATGAGGTGGGACAGCCATGTAATGGCATATTGTTGCAGATAGTAAGTAACAAGCTGCAGAAGAATATTTCATCACATAGGAAAATGCTCAAGATGTAGTGTTAAGTGAAAAAAGTGGATTTCAAAACAGTATATTCAGTTGTGTGCACACGTGTGCTTGTGTCTGTGCATGGAAAGGGATGTGCAATAAATGAGTAACAGTGGTTCTCTCTGAAAAGTGTAGTTCATTTATTTATTTTTTGACTTTGAGTATAACCCGCATTTTCTTTGATAAGCCTACTTTGTGTATGTGATCACTCATCCAGGAGATGGAAAAGCTCTGTTGCCAACAGAGGTTTCATTCCTATCCTTATGGTGGAGATGTGATGCCTGGGTTGACAGCCTCATCAGAATCACACAGAGTAGGAAGGGGGCATAGATCCCCAAGAAGGGAATGCCAGGGAGACAGATGCCATGTGTGAGCTTGACCTGGATAGACATAGCTGTCTCGAGGGCCTCAGGCTGCGCCTGTGTGAAATGTTCTTTTAGGGGCTGGCCAATAATTGGAAGTCCCGTCTGTGTTAACCCCAATATTGGTTCATTTAAAACATGCTATGAAGTGGAAATTTTCGGATAGCTGAAATTGAATAACAGCACCTTCTATCTTTTTGCTTTGGAAGAGTAAGTAGAGTAGGAAGTAGGGCATAAGGGTTTTGCCTACAACAGCCGTTACTTCAGGAGGGCAGTTGTTCTAACTCATTTTGTAACTGCTCTTGGAGCACAGATACTTGGCAGTGATGGCGTGTAATCAGAAAGCAGTATCACTGAGACAGTTTCAACAGGCAAGTCTTTCTCTGTACATCAGTAGCAAAATTAAATAGCAGAGATATGCATTTGGACAGATTTCTTAAACTACCTGAAAGCATTGTACTGCCTGTTCCATTCATTACAAGATGTGAAATGTAACTGTCAAAAAAAATGCACACATACAATGTAAATTTTTCAGTAGTCATAGCCTGAAAATTTCATGTTTTTCCCCTAGATGAGGAAAATCATTAATTTCACACTGAGTGTTGAAAAGTCTTTCTTAGATCCCGGAAAAAGAATTTGGCCAAGAGTTACAACATTTATGTAACTCAAATTGATTCTTGGTGTAAATTAAGTTGGGCCTCAGAAACATATGCAGCTTTAACAGTTTGTCATCTTAAGGCAGTGGTACCCAAATGCTGGTTTGTGGATCGATCATATGAGAATCACATGGAAGAGCCTTTAAAAATCCCCTACATCACTCCCAGATTCTGGTTCAGTAGGTCATTAGTGGATCCTGAGAACACCTCTTAAACCATAAACAATCCTATGGTTACTAGAAGGGAAGGGGAGTGGGAAGGGATAAATTGGAAATTCAAGATTTGCAAATATTAATAACTGTATATAAAATAGTTAAAAAACAAATTTCTTATGTATAGCACAGGGAACTATATTCAATATCTTCCAGTAACCTATAATGAAAAAGAATATGAAAATGAATGTATGTATGCATATGTATGACTGAAACATTATGCTGTACACCAGAAATTGACACATTGTAGCTGACTATACTTCAATTAAAAACAAAAGAAACTGAATATCTCATTTTGAAATATCTCTTTTAAAATGGAAGAACAAAAATACCACCTAAAATAAATACCACTAAAATAAACACTAAAATAAATTGAAGATAATAGTACTTTCCTTGGTTGTATTAAATGAAGATTAAATGAAATGACAGATACACAAATATATAACTAATGCCTTGTGCACACAATAATGTGTCAGCCATCTTTTTCTATTCTAGAATTTGTTTCTTCAAGCACATTCTCTCAGTAAATATAGTCCCTGTGTTGGGTGTGAAAGATAAAGAGGTGAATGGCGAGCACAGTATCTGCCCTCATAGAGAACATCTTTTAATGGGCAAGATAGACATTAAATAAGCAATTATGATTGAGTGTTATGGTTGCTTAAATAAGGAAATGCAGGGTGCTAAATCCAGACTGAACAAGGAGATCTTGTTAAGGGGATCAAGAAAGGCTTCCCTGAGGAGGTGATACTTAAGTTTAATCTTAATACATGCATAGGATTTAGTCATGAAATGAGGTGAAGGTAGGGAGAGGAAGTCAGAATTACTCCTAACAGAGGCAGAAATCCAGTGTGAAAATATTGAAGGGAGAGAGTTAAAGTGAGGGGACGGTGACAATTGAGATAGCTGGAGAGGTAGGCAGGAAATACATCCTTTGGGGTTTACAACCCATGGCAGTGATTTTGGAAATTAATTTTAAGGGCAGTGGGGAGTCATTGGACAGTTTATGAATTCAAGTGATATGGTTTTTGTCATTGAAATTAGAACCCTGTAGATATTAGCTCTCTAGAAGTGTATAGATAAAGGCCAGTATTCAAATGGGTTGATAGGATTGCTTCAGAAATTGCCTTCATCCTTTGTTCATGGAATTCAGGGATGTCTTTCTAATGGAAAAGTGGCTGGACTTAGCCATTGTGCTCTGCCACAAGGGGGAGCCAGTGGTCTTCTGTGGTCTAGTAATTTTCTGTTGGACCATTGTCTAATGACAACATGGTAGCACTGGCAGTTGGCTCAACAGTTGGCCATTTTCCAGGGACAAGGCCGTTATGGCAGTTGGTTGTTGGTAAATTCAGTCCTTACTCTCTGTGCCCAACCATATGTCCAGACTGACCTAGTCCTGGAGCCTCCAGCCAGCTCAGAACAAAGACTTAGTCTGAAAAGGCCTTTCCCTGTCACCATTGCAATCACTTGAGCATTTATGCTGAAAACAGCTCTCTGACAGGAAAACGTTTGTGTTCCTCTGGAATGTGAAGGAAGGTTCATGGTTTTTTAAAATTCATGAATTGCGTGGAATGGAACGTTCCTTCTCCAAGTACAGGAAAGAAACAGAGAGGCTGTGTCTACATGACATCCAAGTTGTGGGTCATCTCAGGCAGGAAAAATCTAGTCAAGCCAATTATTTGGCATGGTATAGACCCCTTTCCCTTCCATTCCAAGGAAAGGTTATAAATTTTTTTCACTTTCTATTCATTGCATTGGATTCACTTGAGAGTATTCAGTCTTAGGCAACCAGTTGAAGAAATTCAGTATTTCTTTTTTCTACTTTAAATTATTTGAAGATAGTGATTCTGGCTAGGTATATGATAAAGTAAAATCCGATTAAAAGAGTCAAATGGCCTGATTTTCTTTGATTAGTTTAATACAGCTATGAGGATAGGATATAGCCTGGGGAAACTGTGGGGTTCATCTTTAACCATTCTTATCACCCTTTCTATGTTCTCTCCTGCCTCCTTGAGTCTATTTCTTCCCAATCCCCTTATACCCAAGATCAGACTTCATTTCCCCTCCAAAGTATTTCCAAGGACCTCTCCTGCCCTGCTTGTTCTCTTGCCTACACTTTTGAATGAAATTGTCGAACCTCTGAGTTTGAAACAAAGATATTTTATTAAATTGACTTACTATAATATTTTAATAAACTCGAATGTGTTAATGTAAGAATACCCAGCATACTCTCAAGCTCCCTGACCCTTGGGAGATTTTGGTACCCAAATGAATATTTGGTGGTGGCATTTTAGGAGCACAATATTTTGGCAGTTGATGGAATGGGGTGAGTTGGAGCAAGGCTTCTCAGAACTGCGAGTGGGTAGTAATCTACGTTTGATGCTGTTTTTGAAGTCTCAACTTTTGTCTCCATGTGAGCAAGTCAGTGTGATAAGACATAACACAGGTTTCCATTATGTTTGATTTGATCTTTCTCATTTGCATATAATATTTTTCATATGCTAAGCCATCTCTATTTCAGCTTCCTTCCCATCCTCGTAAATAGCATGTAACAGCGTATCTGTGGAAACTAGAATTACTGTTTGATGATAGTGTCTGGGAAAGATGTACAACTGACACAAAATCTGAAGAGGGAAATTCCTCTTTTATAAAAACATCATCTTGAAAGCACATGGAATTTTTAAAAGTAAGTTAAGAATACCCCATTTCTTTTTATTCCAAAATGGAAATCATTTTATAGTTTCATTTTAAAAGCAATATACATGATGACAGCAGAAAGGTATAGAATATATATAAAATGTAATAGAAAATATGAAGAAGAAAATAAAAAAATACAGGCACGATCACATTTTTAGAGAATAATCACTGTTAAACTATTAACATTTTGAAACATTTGAAACTGTTCAGATATTTTTCTATGTATATATAGTGATTTTTCAAACAGAAATGAGGGAGATTGTATTGTGGTTATTTCACAACCTGATTTTATTCACTTAATTACATATTGAGAGCATTGTTTATACCATCGTTTTAATCAGGAATACACAATTTCTTTACCTGAAAGTATTATCATTTCCTTACGCAGTGTAACTGGTCACCTATTAATGGAACTGTTCACATTTTTAAATGGCCAAATATTGTATCCTGAGATTTACCCTTGCCCAGGAGATATCACACTGTTTTTGAAGAAGAAATTCACTAATGTTCACTAAAAATACTTTGGTTCTAGGTTCTATCTAGTTTTTCAGAATTAACTTCAGAGAGAGACCAAAGGCCTACAGAGATTTGGAGATGGATTGGTTGTCCTTTTTGGTAATAGTTCATCAGTAGACTCAAGGGTATCTTAAGATCAAATGAGAATAGTCAAGTGTTTCTACTCTTACAAGGAGAACCTTGAGTATTCCATTCAGTTTTCAGCTCAGGTTTAACCTGAAAGGGCAGATTTTATGACTTGACTATGCATTTTGTGTCAGCTGTATGCTTTCAATATTTAATATACACTTCCAGACTACTGTTGAATCAGAGTTACTAAAGGGGAATTTAAGCAAGAAATTGAGGATTATAGAAACCTCCTTTGTAATACTGGACTGGGAGTCCTGCTCTGCTTCCTCATTACTGGCAACACTGTTGGAGCCTGGCAGGAAGAATTGCCACAAGAGATTGTAACCCAGTTTATTAACCTCAACGGCCATCCAGCCCTTGTGAGATTATCTTAGCTGGTATAAAGGGTTGACCAATGACAGTTGTATGTTTGTATGTATGTATTTTCAGAGCAGAAGAATTAAATGAATTTACTGTAGATAGAGAAAAGATGAAAATGAAAAACCAGTATACTTAGAAATGTTGAGTACCTATTTGTTCAGTATGTAATAGAGGTGGAAAGAATCCAGTCTGGATTAAATAGTGCTGGAGAAGCTGGCAGTTAAGGTGCCTTTCAATGTTAACAGCTCAGTCGCTAGGAAACATCTCTTGGACAGGACTATTGTTACTGAAGTGTATAGAATTTCTACTCCAGAATTTGTGTTTGATTTCTAAAT
This sequence comes from Camelus bactrianus, assembly GCF_048773025.1. Classification (NCBI taxonomy): domain Eukaryota; kingdom Metazoa; phylum Chordata; class Mammalia; order Artiodactyla; family Camelidae; genus Camelus; species Camelus bactrianus. Next base: position 30,734,585 of record NC_133542.1, read on the forward strand.
GCCTTATATATTCTTGGAGAAGTTTAAACACTTTATTTTTTAAAGGCAAGTTAATTTTCATCATTTATGCCCTTAAATTCTCTAGTTACTTGGTACCAATGCAATTAAGTGTTTTAAAACTATCTTTAGTTCATTGATTACTTCTGTTCTTGGTGGTTTTCTAGATCAAGGCTCTCCCTTGGGGTTAATAGAACTGATCTCCAATTTACAGAGTAAATAATGAACCAGGGTCCACTTCTCTTTTCTTTTCTCCTTTCTTTCCTTTTCTTCTTCTGCCATCATCTTCTCTTTGTGTTACTAGTATTTCTTCTTCACTACCCTTTTCACCTCTCTTCTTCCTTCCTTTAACTCCTCAAATTCTACTTCTTTCTGAGTCAGTCTTCTCTAAATTAGGCATCTTTTATGTTTTTCCGTCATTCTCCAGCATAATAGCTGGGTTTTCTGGCAGAGTTTACTGCAGGTCCTACGGAGTTTTCTCTTTTTGTTTAGGGAAGTGATGTACTAAGAGTGGGATCCCCAGTTTTTCTGTACTTTGATGCGCATCTGCCTCTTTGCTTGAGCATTACCTGAGGGCTCAACAAATGCTTTTGATCACAAGAATAATGTTCAGACTTTGCCCAATGAGGCAAGATCTCTTTTCCAGTGGAATCGTTGAAGGTGGCAAGCACATGACCATGAGCAACTTAAGGGAAATTCATCATAAATTGCATTTTTTTGAGTTTTGTTTGAAAAAGAAGCTGTTGCTATAGAATTTTAATAAAATTGGCCCCATGCCGAGATGGAAAGCATGTGGTCATCAACTACAAAGGGAGCTTCAGCTGAGAGGGCTCATTTTGGGATGAAAATTGTCTTCCTGTTTTCTTCCTACATCAATGATACAGCAATTTCTTTTATAATTTCCAGTTGTGCATAAGCCAGTCAGCAGAAAAATGAGAGTTTCCTTTCCTCCCTAGCTGAGAGAATATTCTTTTAAAAGAGGAAAAGAAAGATAAAAAGAAGAAGGAAAAAACTCCATGACAAAAAATGTGTTAAAAAAAAGTCCTCTGCCTCCACTGGTTTTGGGGAAGAGATTAGTTTGATATATAGCTTGTCTTAGATCTTGTCCTAACAGTTGCTTCTCTAGGTACATGAGGTTATTAGAAGGGAACTGATTAACACTTTTTAATGATTCACTATTATGTAAGTAAATATATCTTCCTTTACTGACCGTATCTCTTGCTTATTTCTGCTTTACAAGCTAGAAAAAGGGTATCAGTTGATCATTAGAATTTCACTTAGATTTTTCTCATTAAACTGTTCACACATTTTATTTCTTTTGGATGGGGAGAAGAGAGATAATCCAAACTTGCAAAAACAAAATAAAAACTTCAAAGATTACAAGATCCTTCCTTTTATCATTAGGGGAGGAGCTTCAAATTAGGCTATCAATTTTCTGCTGATGTACAGTGAAATTCAGGGCTTTAAGATGTAATAAAATCATTGTCCTACAGGAAGGTCAGGAGAAGTGGTTAGGAGCTTTCACTGACTTTTGATGCCAAGCCTTCCCAGATATGTTTGCAGAATTGGAGAAAGTTCAAATCAGGACTGCTTAGAGGGTGACTAGAGTAAGAATGTGGGGATCTGGAAGCTTGATCTTCCACCTGGAATTTATCTCAGAATTGATGTTGGCCCCTTGATAAGTTACCCAAGGAGGAACGGTTGATACACCACAGCTTTGTAAATCTAAATCTCCTTGCATGTAGAACCTTGCTGACACTTGGGATGGAAGGGAAAGAGAACAACCATCAAATAATTTTTTATGAGAACTGTTGTTTCAGGTTGAATTCTCTAGGAAAGAGAACATCATCTTTGAGGGAGTGAGGGAAGCAGGATTTGGCAGAAGGAGAAATTGAACTGCCCTGCAATTGCAAGAGAGATTTCAGCCAGTCCTTGGGATCATCAGAGGGTCCTTTCTTGAGGCAAAAGGTCCAGACCTTGATACTCCCCTACATCCACCAGTCATTACATAAAGGCTGCCTACAGGAAGGGTTGTAACCTTGAGTGAAGCCACTCCCTTCTGCAGAGGGCAGTTCCCAAAGAAGGCCAGCTGGGAGCTGTCAGCAACCACCATTGGCAGCAGCAACACTCTCAGGAATGAGATTTTTTTTTCATTTATGAAAAAAGACCAATAATATCAACTTTTTGGGGTTAAGTGAAGAATAAATGAAATAATCCTTGTACAGGGCCAGAGCTAGCATGGTAAATGCCAAGAGCTAAATGCATGGTAGCAGTGATTTAGTTAACAGCAGTTTTATACTACTAATAATATATAGAAAAGCATTATTAGCCATCAGCAACATCTGTCTGAGCTAGTGAGTATGTGTTTTCCAGGTGCAAGATGCAGGTGGACTTTGGGAGAGTGACAGTGTTTCTGAGATGGATTATGTTTTTCTTAGAACAACCAAATGTAGTCAGTTATGTGCTCTATTGTTGTCACTACTTTTCACTCTTGGAAGACATGTTGAGAGACAGAGCCCTTTGATATTAAACAGTCTAAGAGCCAAGAGTGGGTCAGATGTCTCTGCTGTTTCTAAACCTGATGCCTCATTGGGAGCAAATAACACTGTCTGCATAAAGCAGGTGCCCTCGTAGATTAAGGATGGCAGAGGGAAATAATGAGGAAATGGAGAATACCATAGGTAGGCTTTAATTTTTGTAATTTAAGCTTTTACAAATTCTGGTATTCTATTAAAATTCTATCTATCTATCTATCTATCTATCTATCTATCTATCTATCTATCTGACGTTTGTCTCAGCATGCAAAAAAGGATACATATATTGGTGCTTGCTTTTACTTAACATCAAGGTAATTATTGATTGAGGTGTAAATCAGGGCAGCTTACACTTCTCAGTTCAATAATTCTTGTTGTTAACTTCAGCACATATCAATGTCTGCTTATTGTACTCCCAAGAACCAAAGCAGGCAACTCTACCTTTTAAAATAAATTTTAGTAGAGGAGAGGGTATACCTCAGTGGTAGAGCACTTTCCTGGCATGCATGAAGTCCTGGGTTCAATCCCCGGTACCTCCACCAAAAGTAATAAATAAATAGATAAACTTAATGACCTACCACTCCCCCCCCCCCGCAAAAAACCTAAAAATTTAAAAAGTAAAAATTAAATTAAAATAAATTTTGGTTCTAAAATTAAATTAAAATCTGGGTCTTGGTAGCTCATGGGTACTGTGTTATTTCTACAAAATGTTAAATGAAACATTTATTGGGTCTATTGCCCCTGTCACCAGTCAGAAGCTATTATTCCTCTTTATATGGGAAGGAATCATTATAAGGTGATAAAAGGTAAGCAGTGGGTACTCAAAGGAGTCATCCAGCAAGATGGTAGGGCTGAGTCTCATTATAGTAGAAATAGCAATCAGAAATCTGTCCTGATCTTTGCCATGAAGGAAGACAAACAGTTGTTTCTGACTGCCTGAGGCTAGTGGTTCCAAGCAGTTCAGGTGAATCTATAAGGTCAAAGCAGGAGAGGAAAGAGAAGAGGTCTGATAAGCCAGATGCCAGCTCCAGCCACTCTGGCAGTGGAGCCAGTAAGAAGTTGGGAAGAAGTACCTGCATGGACAAATGTGTTTGGCTATGGGTGTGCACAGCTGTGGGCATTCCTGGGCTTTTGAGGTTTGGTATGTTTTGAAACAACTGTAACAACTGACTTGGTTGGAAGGAGCCACTTTCAACACCCAGAGAGTGGTACCTAGGATGACAACCCAGATGAGGTAGTTGTAATCTCCCTTTGGTGAATGCAAGCCTCTGTTTCTATAAGCTGACAGTCTTAGCAGATGGAAATGTCAAGAATGGAACTAGTGACAAATTTTAAGGATTTAGGGACCCAGCCATCTCCTAAACTACAGCCAGCCTGGAATTTAGGGACCTGGCTGTCTCCGGAACTGTAGCCAGCCTGGAGGGTTTTGGAGTGGAGAAGTGGAGGCAGCAGCGGCAGAGGGAGCCCCCACTGGTTCTGTAAGATGACTCTCGTTGTAAGATTTTACATGTTACAGGGACATTTTCCACACCTGTCTTATCTGCTGTGAATGGAGACTTCACTGTAGAGGGTTGTCTATGTGAATGCCAGTCAGAATGTAACCCAGACACATATGTTACATACACACATGTGTACACACACATCATGTGCACACATACACACCTGTGTCCCCATCCCTCTGGGAGCATTTTTAGAGGTCATCACTGTATGAGGTATATCAGGGCCACATGAATGTGATGCACAGACTACAAAATTTTCAATCCAGATAGGTAGACTGAGAACTATGAAGGCAAATATTTTTCTATCTTTTGGTCAGTGATACATCCCTAGCACCTGGAAGAGTGCCAGCACATAGTAGGTGCACAATAAATATTTGTTGAATGAAATATGTATTATTTCAATACCCATAATGCTAACACCAACTGCACTACCAAGAATAATCGTACCAGCAAACTAGAGAATTTCACTGGATGAGGAACACTTCAGCTTGGAAAGGTACTTAGCATGTTGCTCAGTATGTGATCCTTAGTTATGGAATGAATGGATGGACTTTTGTATTAGTTTAGGTTTTTTTTTAATTACAAAGGTAATACCTGGTCTTGGTGGAAAATAAAACCCAAACATTAAAAAACAGTGCGTAACAAAAAGTACAACTCCTTACCACTCTGGCCACCAGTCTCACTTTCCAGCATCAACTAGTATTTACAGTTTATGTGTATGTAGGGGAACATGCTCTACTCTGTTTTGCACTTGAGTTCGCCTTTCTTGTTCTGGATGTCTTTCTTTATCAGATCATGTAGATCTACTTCATTTTTTTCAATAAACATACAATAGCTATAGTATATTATATCATGTAGATGTAACATAGCTTATTTAATCATCCTCCAATAGTGGAAGTTTGCATCGTTCTGAGTCACTTGCCATTTCAGACAATGTAACAGTGAACATCTTTGTCATGCTTCAGGGGCACCATTGACATAGCCTCAATGGGAATAGTGCTTCCTGAACCAACATTGTGGAATGCAGTGGCCTTGATCCTTATACTTAGTCTTTTGCACACATGTCCAAGTATTTCTGTAGGATAAATTTCTAGAAGGACAATTGCTGGGTCAAAGGCTATGCTCAATGTAAATTTTGATATCTAATCTCCAAAATGATGAATAATGTTAACATGAATCGATGATTAATTTGTGGGAGTCTGTATTAGTCAGGTTCTCCAAAGAGATATGATATGATATGATATGATATGATATGATATGATATGATATGATATATAATATAATGTAATATAATATAATATAATACAAATGTCTCCTGTTTATTCTCTATCACCTATCTATCTGTCTATCTATCTATCTATCGACTAAGAGATTTGTTATAAGGATTTGGCTCACATGATTATGGATGGTGACAAGTCCCAAGATTTGCAGTTGGCCAAGTGGGGACCCTGGAGAGCGATGCTATAGTTTCAATTCAAGTAGAAAGACCTGAGAACAGGAGAGCCAAAGGTCCAAGTATGAATCTGGAGGCAGGAGCTGGATGTCACAGCTAGAAGAGAGTCAGACAGAGAGAGCAAATTCTTTTCTTACCTAGCCTTTTGTTCTATTGAGGCCTTCAACGTATTAGATGAGGCCCACCCACATTTGGGAGGGTAATCTGCTTTACTCAGTCTAGTAATTCAAATGTTAATCTCATCCAGAAGCACCTTCACAGACATATCCAGAATAATGTTCAATCAGGCATCTGGATGCCCTGTGACCTAGTCAAATTGACAGACAGAATTAACCATCATAAGTGTTGTTCCTTGAAGATTTAAAGTGAGAAGCAAATACTCACCTTTTAAAATGCAACTTGAGACTAAGATATGACTTTTATTTCTGTCCTGTTTGCCTAAGTAAATGCACTAATACTTAATGACTCATGTGTTAAATTTTGTTTTTATATTGTCTTTGGGAAGTATAAGATTTAGTGCCAGTGAATATATTCCACCTTTTAAAACACTCATTATTGTAATGTGTTACGGTAATGTCAACCCTAGCTCCTGGCATAATACTCTCCCCTGGAAGTCTAATTTAACCTTCCTTTTATGTATATAATCTTGCAAACATCAGTGGGCATTTTATATCCAGAGGGCTTTGGGATCAAACCTTTAGAGGTTTCCTTACTAATATTTCTCAGCTTTTAGTTCATCAGCAAATTCCAAATTTACTCTTGGTGATTTTTATCACTATAATAGTCATTCAGTTTCATTTATAAGTGAAACAAGTGACCTTTGATCACATACTTTTTGCAAAGCTTGATGCGCTCTGTTGAATCTGCTCTGCTCCCTTTGTGTTTTAAAAGCAGTAGCTGTACTAGAGACAGCTTGACCTTATCGTGAGAAATAGCATTTTATCATGAAACTTGGCAGAGCCTTCGGTTTCCTTCTGTTTAATATCTGTCAGTCATTCCTATTGTCCAGGAAATATTCTCTCTGTTCTCCATGTGAAAGTTGTTATCTCTGATGGCAGATACAACTTCTCTGGGGCCAGATCATCCTCATCCCAGAGTTCAATCATGTAGCATTGCCGGATCCCTGTGGAAAACCAATTGTGTTCTTTAAAGTGTGGCTGGAAAGTTAATGATACAATAGAAAGACGCTGGATCCCCTGCACATACCATGAAGTTCCTGCCCACTTCTCCTAAATTGTGTGCCAATCTCTCTGACCCTGCTGCCGAATCCAGCAGGCATAAAATAGAGCCAGAAATGAAAGGAAGAGGTCTTATTTACTGTTTCAAAGTATTGAGCTGGAAGGGGACCCTAGCTGTTATCTAATTGTAACCCTTCATTATATAGATAAGAGAGCTGAGACCCAGGGAGGGGAACTGACTTGACCAAGACCACCTAGCTAATTGGTGTCAGAGCTGGGGCTGGAAAGCATATATTTTTATTAAATAATTTAATTGAGATGTAATTTGCAAACTATAAAATGCACATAACTAAAGTGTCCAGTTGAGACATTTTGACAAATGGATATATCTATGTAATCATAACCAACACACCCACAACCAGTCAAGATACAGAACATTTCATTACCCTAAGGAATTTCCCGATGTTCCTTTCTAGTTGGAAAGCAGATTTTTCACTCCTGATCTAGTGTTCAAGCCACTGCTGACCCTTTCACCATCATATAGTTACATTCATCATTTGGCAAAAAGAGCCCAGAGCTAGAAACAGGGTATATGGGTTCTCCTTCCAGTTCTTGTTCAGTTAACTGTGTGATATTAAGCAAGCAGTTTCACTGAGTCAGTGTCTCTAGCTATTATAGGATGGAGTATGGTGGGGAGCCAGATTGTAAACGTGATCAAGCTTGCCTTTGGTTCTTCTTACCCTTTTCTAAAATCTTTCTTATAGCTCCTGGACTGTGAAACATCACTGGTTCTGTCTAACTCCCACTTAATTCTGTACTCTGTTTTTAGCTAGCTAATTACCTTTATAATGTGAGCTGAGTAGTCCATTTTTTGTCAAGGTATTAATAACTTTGTTCCTTGAAATGTCTGTATTTAATAATCATAGTGACATCTGCATTTTATTGGAAACTACATTATATATTCAGCATGTCTTTAGTACTCTATATATGTTGCCTAAATGGACATTGCCTTATAGGAGCTGTATAATGTTTTTGGATTTTACATAAGGCCAAACTGAGAATTGACCAGGTTAAGTCACTGGCCCACAGTTAGATAGCTGGTAAGTACAGAGTTTGCATTGAGAACCAGATCTGCCCAACTCTGCAGTCAGGACATTTTCTATTCTCCTGTCCTGCCTCAGGAAACTCTTGAAGATGACAATGCCTTCACCCAAAGGAATAACTCTTTGAAGGTATAATTTGAGGTAGCATATCTTTCTGAAGGAAGAATGACATCTGACCCAGGAACTCATGGACAACTTACGTATGACTCTAGTGCTGTCAGTGTGGTCGTTCTCCTGGTCCTAGCACTGTAGTCAGAAAGGCCTAAGAAAGCCCCAGCAACAGTGCACTGCTTTGCATGAGTTCTACTGTGCTTAACTGTGTTTGGGACAATTCTATTCACTGGGGTTTTGGACTCAGTAAGATGAAACAAATGGATTCTGAAGGGAAAGCAGTTATTATAGGCAATATCACCTATAAAAAGTGAGATTGCAGGCCATAATATGTAACGATGTTAATTACAGGAACAGAAAAAGAAATCATCATTAACTCATTCAAGAGAGTGACTCTGGCTAGGGACCTCATGTCTACTAAATGGGTGCTCTGTCCTCTTCCTCACAGCATAATGAGAGGTGTTCTGGTTTAAGGGTGCAAACTGAATAGTATTCACAAAGAAAATGCTTAGGAAGTTTTGCCTGAGAGAATATTCAGAATTTCCTTTGGGGCATCTAATTTCATTCAGATACCTTTGCTTGTCGTTGTCAATTTTAGCCTAATAGTCTTTTTTTAAAAAAAGCCCTCTTGGCTATTAGGAGTTTTCCTGAAGTGATACAGAGCAGACTATGAGAAATAAAAGCAACTCAACAGCTTCAGGCACCAAATTAAGTGTAGCACATATAATTCAGAACATACTTCTCTGTGTAGGGGATAAGCAGGTCTCAGGAGAAACAACTGAGAACTGTTCTGCTGTTCAGTTTATGGGGAGACTCTAGGTCTGTCTCAGGAGCATCCCAGACTCTAGCCTACTACTGATTAAGACCCCCTTTTTGGTAACTTCTTGACCTTGGACTTGCTGAGAGACATTCTTAGGCTAGAAGTTAGAGTGTGGTCCTTAGTTTTGTTGGTAACACACAGATACACATGCACCCTTTGGCCAATGCCCAGAAGCTGTTCTGGAAATGCCTTAGTCATTTTTGAGCTGGGCTGAATCCAGAGACACAAACCCTGGCCCTCAACTTTGGAAATGCTGAGGCTCAGTAAACTTGATTAGTTTTAGTGCTAGTGAACTTCCACACCTCCTTCTCATCTTTTAAAGAAAGCTGCCTGAGGTTAGAGTCCTGAGACTTCGGAAAAGTAGTTCATACAGCACACAGTTGCATTCAGAACAAGACAGAGGAGGCTTTGAAGGATTGCTCGGCTACAGAAGTTTGCACCCAGCCTGTGGTTTAGCCTATTTGATAGGGCACATCAAACTGATTGCCTTTGCCTCAGCAATTTTGGCCTTTAATATCGGCACAGGGATATCAAGATGGGACACTTTTCAGAGTCTGAGAGAAATACAGAGGTTGGGTCAAGTTGTGTTTGTTCACTCAGGGATCAAAGATGAAACAGAGTCTTGGGAGTGTTGGCTACCATACTCCAGACTGACATAACTTTCCAAAGAGGTAACTGACCTCCTAACCAAACTGATAAGCCAACAAACCACCAAAGACTAGAGCTCTGAAGGAGTGCAAGGACCCCCCATATCTCAGCCTGAAGGGTTGCTGCTTACACCTGCTAAATGTGTAGAGAACAGGATGTTTTTGTGCATCAAAGGATATGTTTTTCTTTTGTAGTTCACAAAACCTTTCTATGGTTCACCAAACAAAGAATATTTATTTTTGGCCAGTTTCTGAGAATTTTAATTTATGAGCAACTCATTCCTTTGACCACTCCATCAAAATGTTGTTTCTTGGAGTCTGTGGCACAAAGGTACAATGGCAAGCTGAACTGCCCAAGACCATACCTAGCCCTTCAGGCTGCCTTGGTCCTGATCATCTCCCCTCCAGCTGCCTTGGTCCTGATTGTCTCTGCGCCCATGAAAGCCTGTGGGTGGCCAATGGAAGAAATCTCTTTACACAGAGACAACCTAACCCAAGACAGTTCCTTTAATGATCATCTATAAGAGGCATGGCTGTTTGGTTACCATTCTGTGCTAATACTGGGGATCAGGAAAGTCTCTTGGTTTTACCCAGTAGATGCCCCACTATGCGTCAGCCATCTGTGTTCCTGTGCCCTTACAGGCTAAAAGGACCCAAGATGAATTGTGAGCTGTTTAAAAATTGTAGATCAATGACCAAGGCCTTACGTAAAGAGCCCAGTGTAATTTTAGTAGTCATAGGCCAACCTCAGGTTTTCCTCTTGTCCCTGAGCCATAGCCCTATGTGACCTTGAGAAAATCAGTTAGCCATCCGCAAGACACTAGTGGGTGTTGCCTGAACTTTACCAATGTTGTCAAAACTCAATATGATACTGCATTTTTTATTAAAGAATGAATAGGGTGAAATTTAGAGAGGCTTCTTCTATAATGACAAAAATCCCCTTTTCCACACCAATTGTGAATCTAACTTCATGAACACGATATTTCAAGCTTACACTGAACACTTTATGAAAAGCAGGATATTTTACAAAATGATCTAACTTATTTATTTCTTAACCAAGAACAGCTATTAACCCTCTAAGGGTTAAATTAAGCTTCTAAGATCTGAAACACCTCAAATAGAAGCATTTCGTTTTAGTTTTTCCTCCAGATTCAGAATCTTGAATTTTTTTTTTTAAAGAAAACTGCACATTCATTTTCTCTGAATTCTGACTTCTTTGTGCTCCAGATTTCTAGCTCAGAGATAAAATTGGATTCTTTGAAGAGGTTCAGAAAATAATTTTAAAAACCTAACACTCATCAATAAGCGACAGAGAGTACTTTGAGTACCATTTTATGCTCCTAGTTCAAGGGACTATAGTATTTTTTTGAAAACAAAATCTTCCATTATCATTTACTGTCTATCATTAGGGAATACAAATTACAAACTTTTTGCTCTTTTTGCCCATGATAGCTTCACTAATACCGATCAATTAAATGAAAAGTTCATTCAATCATTGTAAAATCTGAATAATTAATAATTCTTAGAGAAAGATATTTTTGTGTTTTAAACTATATTTAAATACTTTGTAAGCTCAAGCACAAAACAGTATTTTCTGAGACATGTGAAAGATTTCTCCTCACCCCTCCCATCTTGATTTATATTTTGTTAAATTGTTCTTAATTTTGGAAGTGTAAAAAATACAGAACAATATGACAATAAACAACCTATTATGCACTACTCATTAACATTTTATTGTATTTGTTTTTAGTGTTTTTTAATTTAAAAATTAAAAAAAATAAGACAGTACAAATGAAATTGAAGTCATCTTTGTTTCCCATTTTGTCTTATCCCATTCCCAGAGACAATTGCTGTTATGAATTTAAGATGTACTCTTAAAATATTTTTAATACTTTTTATGTGCATACTTATGTATCAAAGGATAGTATGTACTAGTGTATGTGTGTGTGTTTTAATTATACAAGGACAGTTTACCCTACATATTTGCTTGTAAGTATCATCTTACAAGTTGCTTTTCTCATTCAATATTGATTTAAACATGAATATCTCAATTAGTAGATGAATCTTAATTGTTTATATTATTTATGATATATGACATATTTGGAATTGCTTATACCATTTTATTTATTTATTTTTTGCTTTCTTTTGTTTTTCCATTTTACTTGCCTTTTCAGTCTCTTCACATCTACTATTAAATGGTCAAGTTTTCTTTATTTTCCCTTTTTTACTAGTTTGAAAGTTACACATTCTATTCTAGTCCTTTAGCAGGTACCTTTAAATTTTTGTTATACACTACTCATGTTATTTTTAAATAAAAAAGTACTGGGAGTTCGATATTTACAAATACTAACTAGTATATATAAAATAGATAAGCAACAAGTTTCTTTTGTATAGCACAGGGAATTTCAATATGGTGTAGTAACCTATATGAAAAAGAATATAAAAACAAACATATGTATCTATATGTATGACTGAAACGTTATGCTGTACACCAGAAATCGCACAACATTGTAAACTGACTATATTTCAATAAAAAAATTAAAAATTTAATTTATATTCTCCTTCTAAACAGGCAAGGAATTTAGCACATTCTTGCTATAAACAGTTCTCTTCAGTTTCTCATGTTTTGTTTAGAGTTTTAGTTCTACCTTGTTTTTAAATACAAAAGAATGTTTAATTATTGTTAGTTAACGTCTTTACCAGTCTTTTTTGTTTGTTTTATTTTCTTACCATTGCTCTTGAATTCCATCTTTCATTCTGGCTTCTTGTTCTTTTTTGTTAATCTCTTTCAGTAGTTCTTTTGGTGAGGATCAGTTAACTCTCTTGGGCTTTGGATGTATAAAAAATGTATTTATATTGCTTTCACTCTTCAATGATCATTTATTTGTGGATAGAATTCTATTATGTCAGTTTTTCCCCTTGAATACTTTGAAGATATAATTCATTCTCTTCTGGCGTCTGTTGTGTTCAGAGAGAAGTTTGCTGTCAGTCTGCAGCCAGTATGAATGTGTGATTTTTCAGTTTGAGATAATCTACCTTTGCTTTCTGTTTGATTTTCGGATTTTCTCTTATATTCTATAGTTATCACTACAACATGTTAGTGTTTGGAATTGCTTTTATTTATCCTGCTCTTGACTCAAAGTGGTTTTTATTTATTTTTTAATCTTAAGTGTTTCTTCAGTTCTAAAAATTCTTATCCATTATCTCTTTAAATATTGCCTCTTCCCCATTTCTCTATTCCATTCTTTTGAAATTTCTACTAGAATTATACTTTCCCCCTTTCTTCCATGTCTCTTAGTGTCTTATTCAAATTGTTAATTTTTAATTTATTTCTTTATGCTATGTTTCCTGTTATTTTTTTCAGTTCACCAATTCTCTTCTCAGTTGTTTCTTTTTTTATTTAAATGAGCATATTTTATTTCTTGGGTTTTTAATCAATTCTTTTACAAATCTGATTGTTCTTGTTGCATAATCTCCTATTCTTAGATTAGAGATTTGTATTTTTCCCCTTTGTAACAAGGATACTATTTTTAAGATATTTTCAGGTGTTTTATATTTCTGTCCTGAAAATCTTATCATCCGCACTGCAGTGTGACTGACAGGGCTTTTAGGAAAGGGGATAAAAAAGGCCGACTATTTTCTTAAAAGACATTAATCAGCTTTTATCATCAAGTTAGATTTTGTTTGACTCCACAACAAGAAAATAAACTTGAAGTCCAGGCTCCTTTAAATGTAAAGAAGTTATTTTAATCAGCCTTAAGTTCTAAGCAGGAAGCCAGAATTAGTACGGAAAGTGAAAATCCAAAACCCACCGCTTCAAGATCTGGGTGTAGGCAGGATGAGTTATGTGGGCATGCAACTTGGATAGTCATGCAGGGCCTCATACTTAGAAGGGCCCTGTACTTGGTTTAATACTCTGCTGTCACCATCTTGAAATTCCTAAAAATTTTTGAACAAGGGGACTTTATTCATTTTGCACTGGGCTCCAAAAATTAAGTAGCTGGTCCTGGTACTAGGAGAAGTCCTGAGAGACAGGAAGAGGAAGTAAAAGAAAAACTGACCTTTATTGAACCCAGAGCATTGTGGGTTGAAGAGGCAGGAGAGACAGTGAGTGAGACACATGAATTCCATTTTCTTTTTGGTCCAGGAAAGAGGATATTCTGTGACTTGAGAGAAACACCAAAGGTGGGTTCTTTTTGTCCCATTTAACACTTTGGACTCTGGAAGGAGAATTCAACCCCCCACCTCTAAAACTGAGATAGTAAAGCAATCTGAAAGAGACACCAAGATGAAAACATTTTTAAAAATTTCAAAGAGATATCAGTCACTAGGATTGTAAATTTACTCATGCTGTACTCAGGTGAACATAGAAAATGTGGTTTAAAGAAATTTTCTATTAATTATCCAAATTTCATCAGTAGTTCCCATCCATATAGAAGTAGGAAGAAAAATCTAATTTTAAGTCAAACCCAGTAAACTTGGTTCAGTACAATAATTGAAACAATCCCTTTAAACTTAATTTTTGTTCTTGATTTAAACATATGCAACTGCTCAGATTTCCACCTATTCTCCCTTTGCTCTCCCAGGTGGTGAGTGGATGTCGAGAAGTAGCAAACATGGTCATGATGTGGACCTTAAAGAATGGAAACAAATTCCTGAAGATGGTGAACTGGCAAGAATGGAACCAAGGTTCCTGATGACACTCCGATGATGCCATATCAGCCCTGGATTGCCTACCTCCTCTCAACTTCTTTCAGGTAAGGGAGAAATATATTTCTGTTTTGTTTAAGTGGTGATAATTTTAAATGTTCTCTTACATGCAGACAAACAGCTCTAACTGATACAGATACTTACGCTGATTCTGACTTTGTGCTGTTATAAACTATGCTGCAATTAGCTTACTTGTCCAAACATCTCTGCACAATTGAGAAAGTTTTGAATATATTCCTACGGGTTTGAATTGTCAGTTAAAATATTTGTGAACTTTTGTATTGTTTTGTGAAATATCTTGCTTAACTTGAGAAGGCAGTTTTGTTGGGGAGCTTCTTGAGCAATGAGCAAATATGGTGGGAATATGTGGGCACTGAGTAAAGGCGAGTTACTGGGAAATGACTGACATACATGGGAAATGTAGATGTGAGCCAGATGTCCCCATATCAAGCTAAAACTCCGCTCTCCGATTTCCTTTACTAAAATGGCTCAAAGTCAAAATTACAAAAAATAACCCAATAAAATAGTTGTGTTTCAACTTTCTTAGGTGTTCTTAAGACTTTCATTTCATTTAATTGTAAAGCAATAGACAAACATACACACACACACACACACACACACACACACAAAGCTACAATGCTGGGTCCCCTTCCTTCCATGATTTTTAGTTTACTGTGGATTATTGAGAGATTATTATTGTTAGATTATTATTGGATTATGTAAGTAAGTAGTTCTCAAACTCAGCACATTTAAAAATCCATCTAAAAGCCTGTTGGAAAAGGAGACTTCTGAGCTTCACATATTCTGATTTAGTTGTCAGGAGTGGGGCACAGGCGTATGCATTTTAACTGGCACACCACTTTGAGAAGCACTTATCCAGATACTTTAAAGAGTTTTTTCAACTATTGGCTGAAATACCATCCATCATAAATCTTACTACCTCACTGTTTATTAATTCTTCCAGAGAAGCTGACCAAAGGTGGGCATAGAGGTGCAACTGAGATTGGCAATTCCAGTTCTTTCCATCAGCTGATTGACATTTTGTGGCTCTGGATTTAAAGTAATGGCTATACTTATGAATAATGGATATGATATTTTAGGAATTATTTAATGTATTTTTTATTCCTCTTAAATCAAGATGCCATATGGCTTCCCATCCTTTTAATCAATGAGTTTCAATGCTTCAGGGGCAGGGTAGTCACTGGCTAGAACACCAAAGTCATCACTCAGCTTTGACTGTCAAATGAAGCTTTTTAATGTATTGTGTCCCAAGAGACAAAATGCTGTTGAAAGCTAGGCTGCATCAAGAGAGAGAAGGAATTTCTAAATTTCTAAGCTCCCTTTATATATCATTTATTTCTAATGATACTGGATTCTTATTAGAGAATAACCTCTGTAAAATCTCTACTTTTGTATTTTCTTGAGGATTTTTTTACAGCCATGTACATGATAAGTTTTTATAATATGTCTTTCCTTCAATAGATGCCAAATTCTTTAGCAATTAAAATAAGTGAGTTGATTGTAATATTCAGTTCTTCTGTGTCTGTATTTATTTTTTGTCTCGTAGATCTCACTGATTTGAAAGAAGTATATTAAAATCTTCTACTATAACTTTATTTTATCTGTTTCTTTTTAAATTTTGCATTCAAATTGTACTCTAATGCTTAAATAACAAAAGTTAACAACAAAGAAACAAACTGAAGAATGTAATCCCTTGCCTTACTCTTCCCTATCCCCAAATTCTGACTCCTCAGAGGCAACCACTTTCAATTCTCTTTATTTTCTGGTGGTTACTACCATATTTCAAAATTACATGTAACTTTGACTTTTAACTTTTAAAAATTATTTATTGACTTCCTGCTTTGGAAAATGAGTTTGGGAAATGGAGGTAAACACCTGCTTTAAATCTGCCACAGAGAATCTTTAAGGAAGGGGAGAATGAAGAACAAAGGCAGGTGGTGAGATATGTGGACCTTGGTTTCTCCTCTGCAGGTCAGAACCTCAGCTAGGGGGGTACTGAGTGTTAGAAATAATTAGATATATTAAAAATATTTACTGCATGCTATTGTGTTCTAGTAAAATGCTCTTATAAGCTTGTATTCTTTTGAGAAATCCACACAATAAGTAAATGTGTTAAACACATATGTCAATCGGTATATATAAAAAAAGGTTTGGAGAAAACAAAGCAAGTAGGATAGCGTAAAGATGTGAGATGGGGAGTAGGCTTGTGATTTTTTAACTAAGATCATTATAGAAAGCCTGACTGAGATGGCAACATCTTTACAAGTGCCTAAAGTAGGTGAGGGTACTGGCTAAAAGTATTCCAAGAAGAGCACATTGAAGGAAGGACAGAAGTAGGAAATAAGGTCATTGAGTTAATGGTGGGGCTCAGTGGCAGGGAAGGGTGAGAACAGATTGTGTTGGACTTTGTAAACACTTCAGCTTTTACTCTGAGATGGAAACTTCTGGAGACTTTTGAATAGAGTAGTGACCTACTTTGACTTTGGTTTAAAGGGATCTTTCCAGCTATTGTTTTGAGAATAGACTGAAGAGAGAGAAGGTGGAAGCAGGAGATCAGTCAGGTGACTAATGCCATAATCCAACTGAGAGATAAGTACAAGTTGGACCAGAGTTGCAATGGTGAAGACACTGAGAGGTGTGAATTCTGCATATATTTTGAAAGTAGAGTCAGCAGGATTGCTAATGGATGAGGTTTGGCAATCTGAGAAGAAGAGAAGAGACCAGGAAATTTGGCCTGAGATACTGGAAGCAGAGAATTGCTGCTTCCTGTATTGAGGAAAATTGTAGAAGTAGTTGGTTTTAGCGGGGAAGATCAGAATTTAGGTGTGGACAGGTCAGGTCTGAGATCCTTCTTGGTTTTCCAAGTGAAACTGTGGATTAGACAGTTTGATACTTGAATCATGGAAGAGGTTTAGACTGAAAATGAAATTTGAGAATCATTAGAATGGATGATATTTAAAGCCAGGAGGTTAGATGAGAACACCAAAGGAATGAGTGAGAAGAGAAGACAGGAGAAGAGAAGAGGCCAGAGGACTGAGTCCTGGGTCACTCCACATTTAGAAGTCACAGGAAGGTGGGAGAAGAGCTGATAAGGAAGTCAGAAGAAAACCAGGATTTCTAAGAAGTCAAATAAAGAAAGTATATCAAAAAGAAAACTCAACCAAGTTTGTCAAATACTGCTGGTTATGTTACATAGGATGAAGATTGAGAATTGACCACTAGTTTGAGCAATATGGGGGCCATTAATGGCATTAAAGAGCAGTATCAGTGGAATGGTCTTGGGGAGAAAGAGGGGAACTATGGAGGAAATCGAAATGAATACAGCCAAATCCTAACAGGAGTTTTGTTGTAAAAGGGAGCAGAGAGGCGGGGTGATGATAGATGAAAGAGAATGGAAGAGGATGTAAGTTCAAGGTAGGAAAAGAAATTTCAGTATTTTTAAGTGTTATGAGATTAAATTAGTAGAGAGAAAGAAAGATGATGACATGGCAGAATTACTGGCAATGGGATCTAATGCTAAAGTGGAGGAGTTGTCTTAATCAGGAGAATGGATTGCTTGTTCGCAGTAACAAGAGGGAAGGCAGAATATACGAGCACAGATGCAAGAGCTGGTTAGAAGTGGTGGTGTAAGTCTGTGGATGCTTTTCTATCAGTTTACATGTTCTCAATGAATTAGATGACCTCTCATCAGCTGAAAATGAGTATGGGTGAGGAAGAGAAAATGAGTATGGGAGTTTGGGGAGATGGGAGACAGTATGAAGTGAGTCATGGTGGAGGGTGGGAGAATAAATGCTCTAGGGCAGCACTAAGGGCTACTTGTTGAGATCAATGTCCTCAGTTTAAAATGAAACCAGTCTTCATAATCATGAGTTTATTCCTCACTTCCTTGGGTATAGGCTGGGAAAATGTTAAGCTCCAGTGTTGCCAGGGTGCTAGGTTGGAAATGATGGATGAAGAATGATGGATGTGGTTGGGCAGAGAGCAGTCTTGACTCACAGAATGTAGCATGTGCCTGTGGGGTCAGAGAACCCAAGTAGGAAAAACTGTCCCCCAAAGGGAACACAGAAATACTAAGAGAAACAATGGACCAAAAAGATAAAAGATCATTTAGACTAGAGATAAGCCAGATTTGCAACCAGAGGATACCTCAAGGATAAGAAACTCCTTCTTTGGGTATTTGTACAGTTTCCAAAAGAATCAGGTGGAATCAGGTCTGCACAAAGGTCAGTAGGTTCAAGTGTCCAGGGAGAAGATGCCCAGTCCCTATGTTGCTCTGGGGGACAGCAGCAAGGACATGTGGGCCATCCTTCCCACTCCTACCCTCCTGCCACCATAAGTACTTGGAAGTTCACGCCCATGCCCAGGAGCCATCTTGATAAGAAAAATAGGGAAGGAGGATACACCCTGAAAGGTGGAGCATTTCTTCCAAAGACATTGGGGTGGGACAGAATTTTAAAATGTTTTATATGGAATTAACTGAGTTATAGTCAATTGATAAGTTGAAGTCTTCCCCTACTCCTCTCACTTCTACCCCTGGGCAGACCAGGAGCTCAAAATCAGATGATATCCACTTTGTTGTACTCCTGAAACTAACGTAATATTGTAAGTCAACTATACCTCAATGAAAAGTTAGCTTACCAATTTCCACAAAAATTCTTCCTGGGAGTTTGTGGATTAAAATGAATCTGTAGTTCAATTTGAACAGAATTTATATCTTAATGATGTTGAGAATTCTGTTTCATGAATAGGATATAACTCAATTCATTTATGTTTATTTTCAGCAACATTTCATAGTTTTCATTATAGAGTGATTGTACCTCTTTTATTAAATTTAGTCCCAGCTATTTGAAGTATTTGTTGAATACATTAGAAAAAGCATTAAAAACACATTTTCAAAAAGAAGTCAGATGTTATCAGTTGTGGGAAATAGAGGAAAGCAACATAATTTTTTCTCGTTTGATTTGTAATTCATACTCTTGTGCTTGGGTATAGACATTGTGGATTATTTAGGGATTTAAAACATACATATTGTTTTTCCCTGTAGTAATTAAAGTTTGGCCATGTAAGAAAATATTTAAAGTATGAAGAGTCTAAGAAAAAGGGGATAGATCCAGACATTCTAGAGGAATACTAACGTCACACTAGACCATGAAGCTGTCAAGATCTTGTGACTTCACCGATGAGCAAGAAGCAAAGCCACTTGTCACCAGGTGGTGTTAGATCTTGACTTCGCCCCAGTCTTTGTATCTTGGTCAATATCAACATGAGAATGTCTGCTCAGAGAAGTCCACTCTACCACCCAAAACTTTCTGATCTCCTTTTTTGAACAAAAATTGCTGTGGAGCTTTCAGCATCACATGCATTAGGGAGATTTCCAGTTTTGCACTTTGACTCTGAGGTGAATTAGTGATCCCCCTGATTAGCTCTTGGACTGCATCTTAGATGTCATCAGTACCCAAATGGGCAGTGTCCTGTGATTTGACACTGCTGCAGCTGTTTGTAGATTTTGTCTTTTTACAATCCAAGCCAAAGACCACGGCAGCTCAGGAGAATCATGTATACTCTAAGAATGGAGATGAAATGAGGGCAGAGTGGGTTTTCCAAGGGCTTTGTGCAGTGCTTAAAGTTGTATGTTCATCAGTGATCCAGTGGGCAGAGAAGGGCAATGAGGAAGCTTCCCAGTGGAATCAGAGGCATGAGCACCTGAGAGAATGGATCATTCAGAACCATCTTAGGCCACATTCCAAGGTTCTAGATAATAATTCTCAAACTTGACTATAAATTGTAATCACCTAGAATAATTTAAAAAGTATTGATAGCCCTGTCTCACCCCCAGGTATTCTGATTGAATTGGAGTTGAATCTGATTGACCTGCTTGTACAGATTTTTTTTTAAAGTTCTTTAGGTGATTCTCATATCCAACAAAGCCTGAGAACCAGTAGTCGCTGGGTCAGTGGCATCAGCATTATCTTCTGGAAACTAGTTAGAATTGCAAATTCTCAGGCCACACCCCAGGTCTACTGAATTGGAAGCTCTGGGGGTGGAGCCTAGTAATCTGCTTTAACAGTGCTTCAGTTGATTCTATTACAAACTAAGGATTGAGAACCAGGGATTAGACCTTGCTAATAAGCATGAATCAATTAGCAATGATTCATGGATCACATTAGCTGAATGACACTTGGATTCAAGAGACTTGACCCAGTCAATTTCAGCTGAGACAGTGGGAAAGGCTGGCATTGTACATATATCCCTGGATGAGGGGTGCCCAGTGTAAGGCTTCTCGGAAAGGTCAACCTACAGGTATAAGTGGGAAACAAAGAGCTCTCATCAGCCCTGCACACGTGGGTTCTTCCTCACTGGAAAAGTCACGCTCTACCAAGAGAGAGCCCAGCCCACCCAAGGCAACCCAAGGGCTTTCAACAGCTGTTCCAGGCTTTGGTGAGAACTAAACCCTGGACACCACTTGCAGTAGACTGTTAAATTCAGCTTCCTGAGCCTCATGCCAACGGATTCTGGTTCTCTGGGTGTGAGGTGGCACCAGGAAATAGCATTTTAAATGGGCGCCCATAGTGATGCTGATGTAAGTGGTGTGTAAACCAAACTCTGGGAAAACATTGGTTTTATGCACTAGTGTCTTGAGGCTTTGTAAGACCAATTTGTGAGACCTTCAGATATTAACCCTGGTTCAGCTTCAGATGGTCTGGGCTCCTCCGTACATATGTATGGGTAGCAAACCCAGGTCACTGTGTGCAGAGTCACTGGCTGAGGTCTTCCCGGCATCTGGTTCCAAAGTGACACTTTTGATGTCAGCAAGAAAGCTTTCTTCTTCTTTTTTTTTTTTTAAATTAGTAATTTGCTTTATTCACTTGATATTTTGTCTTAGAGATCATTTTATGTCAGCACATACACATCAAGAGAAACTTTCTTGTGTTCCACGTCTCCCCAGCCCCATAACTGCATTGCAGTCTGGCTTTGAAATGTCACTCTGGTGTCCCCACCCTTGTTTAGGAAACTTCACTGTATGAAAAATCTGATTTGCTTCACTTGACTCAACTCCTTGTGACTGAAGCCAGAAGCAACAGGTTGAAGAGGCTCCTTCAGAACAGAAATCTAAAACCCTGCACATATTTGGCCTCTAGGCGGCGCCAGCCTTTTGTAAAAGGAGGCTGTTTATGTAACAGATTGGCAGTTTGATCTGCTGTGTAAATGTCATTCTTTAAAAATAAAGATGAAACGCTCAGTTAACTCAAACAGGAGCAAATTAAAAAGTAGAGTGAAACATCTATTTCATGAACACAATTCATCTGCTGCCTCTGGCACTTCAAAATGATACCTTTTCTCCAAATGATAACTGGCACCTTCCCACTGGCTTTAGCTAGGCAGTGACAAAACAACAGATCAATTCACTCACTTCAGTGAAAAAGAAAAATCCAGTCAGTTAGGATGGGCTTCATGTGACTCACACACCTGGTGACTGAATCCTTTCTGTGTAGCTAAACATATAAGCTGAGCCACTGAAACATGACTGAGGTGTTGAGTTTATCCCAAAAATGTAATGAGTTTTGTATTGAGAGTCTCAATTGTTTTTAAATCCAAAGGATGATGATTATTTTTCCTTGTGAACTCACCAGGAAGGTCCTTGAAATACCAGTTTTCAACCATTTAAATGCTTATCTTATTTCCAGAGCTTTGTGTCTTGTGTGCTAGAGCAGAGTCTCAACCTTAGCTTCAAAATGGAATCACTTGGGAAGCTTTTAAAAACCCCAAGGTTCAGGTACATACCCTAAACCAGTTAAGTAAGGATCTGGCAGTGGGATCCGGGCAACAGTACTTTTTAAAACTCCTTAGGTGTCATAATGTAAAGCTACCTCTTTGGTTCCTTTCGCTTTCTGTTCATAGCCCTTTCCTCTGGAGTTCAGACTGGGGTCCTTGGGGTTGGGAGCAGGGACCAATCTCCCATACTCACACGCTTTCCCTCAATTTCTCTTCTCTTCTGATCTGCTCTAAACCTTAAGCAAACCTATCCCTAGTGGGCCCATCTCTAGTACCTTATGCACACCATCCCAGATCTGAAATCCAATGATGGCTACACCTTGCCCTCAAACTTGGGGCCCTACCACATAGTAGTTGACTGGTAGATATGAAAGATAGTTCATAGATTGTCTAGTGTGATGGTTCCCAAATACCAGTACAGAGCCAATTATTATCCTGAATAAGAATAACCCAGGGAGCTTGTTAAAATATATATTTCTGGGCTCAACCCCAGAAAGTCTCATTTAGTAGTTGTGTAGAAAGACCTGGAAAGTTGCGTTTTAACAAGTTAAGCTTTTGGGGAAAACTGATCTAGTCCAATGCTTCCAATATCTAGAGGTATCATAATCTCAGAGCGGATATGACTTGATCAAGGTCACTTGGCCAGTTAGAAGAAGGGACAGGATTAGAATCAAGAGGTGTCCTGACTATTAAGAAAAGAAGTCATGCTGTGGAGAAATATAATTTTTGTATTTCAAAAAATTTTTAGAAGTCAGTGCAGTCTTCTTTCCAACCTTACCAGTTAGATATTCAGGAAAGAGCAAAGCATTCTGAAGTCAGATCTGAGTTCTAGCCACTGCTTAGCAACACATTAACTGTGTGGTTTGGGGCAAGTATTTTCATCTCTCTGAGTCCCAGTTTCTTTATCTTTCAAATGGGCTACTATTTGTCTCATAGTGTTTTGTGAGGTTTAAATGACATAATGTTGCAATGTAGAGGACTTGTTCTCAGATACTGTTTGGAGACTCCCAAAACTAGGGCAGGGAGAGGGTTTTGCTGTGGGCTAGAGCTAGAGAAATATTGTTTCTGCTGCTTTTGTAATCTCCCTTTAACATCATGCTATGTGGCCTACAGATAATAAACAGATGGGGAAATGGAGGCCCAAGGTGCAGTGACTTGCTCAAGATCACATAGCCCATCTCTTTCAGACATAGGTCTCCTGACTTACCAGTCATTGCTCTTCTACATCTGCTTGTCACTAAAAAATTTCTCCAAGTCAGCACATTTTTACATTAGGTGATAATAGTACTGTATTACCTACCTGAATTTCTTGAACCTAGATACAAACACCAAGGATGGATTGAGGGAAGGGTCAGTCAGCCCCCTAACCTTGTTCCCCTATCAGGTTCAGTGGAGGAAGGGAACTTAGGGCACTTCAGTAAAGGACAGGGGACCTAGGGGCCCTCTTGGATCCCTCTAGAATAACCTGAATGCATCCTGATGTTTAAGGTTTAAACCTTATCCTAAGCAATGTTGAAAGTACCTCCATTTAGCCCTGGGCTATCCTGGGCCCTGTAGGTGACATGCTAGACAGAAGCTGGGTCAGTGCCATTCCCAGGGCTAGTGGGGTAGGGATGGACCCTGAAATCATTGCATTGTGCCTCTCTTTTTCCAGACCTGAAAGCTTTGTTAACACAGGAAGCACATAGAGTTGAAATGACATTTCAATTTGAGCAAAAACTCTTTGCTGAGTAGCATTGCTGGATAATTCTATCTGCTAAATCTGGCACCCCTACGAGCAATTGAGGATTTGCTTTAACTGAATCATTTCATTTAGCTGTCTAAAATTAATTGATCAGATTCACAGGTTAATTGGCTTAGGGCTTCATTTTGTTTTGTGGTATAGACTTTGATTATCACTGGAGGTATTTCTTATGCTTGTAACTTGTTTTAATTATGGCACTGAGATGCTCAGTAAAAATAGATGGAACAGGGTGTTTCTTCTGAGAGCTGTTCTCATTTTAGTTAATGACTGCCCATGGCTGGCCACACTTTTGAAGGTCAGAAGTAGAAAAGGGCTGTGGATACCCCCTCCCTCGTACAGATGGCCTTCTGTAGTGTCTTTGTGCACAGGAATGAATGCTGCCTCTCGTAAAGGCGGTAGTGTACATGAGGGATTGTGGGAGTGAAAGGAGAGGGCGGGCAAGGCAGCATAGGGACAGCATACTACACCAGGCCCACTGCTCACTGGGCCAGGTCAGGCTGTTTGGTGTTCACCTAGGTAACCTGTTGCCAGGAAGATGACAATAACTTCCCATGGCAACATTAAAGCAAGGTCCCTGGTATTGCAAACAGGGCCAGAAAAGTCTGCCCTTCAGTAGGCCTGCTGCTTAATGAGCATGCATTTGTGCTGCAATCATTTCCGGAAGGGTGGAGGGGGCAGAGGGCATTCACCAGCTTCCCAGCCTCTCCATCCAGCTCCTTGACAACCCCACTTTTTCTGCCCATCTGTATACCCCAGAGCTGCTTGTTTTTACAGTTGCTTGTTTTGAGGTGATTCTGTGCTTTCTTTTTTTAATTTGTAGACGGACTGAATATTGTATGAAGGAAACTCCTTTAGAAATAGGAGATATACAACCTGCCGGGGACTTTTCCTGTACAGATGGCCTTTCATTATCCCCTTGACTCAATTTCTTCACCTGTAAAAGAATCAGCTCCCATTTCCTAAACTTGACTGGACTTATATGAGATCACACTGCCGAGTCACACTTGCTGTAACTAACTGTTGGTCTTGAAATTCAAATTCGGACACCCTGAATAATGATACTATCATATTGCCTGCCTCATGAAGAAGTCACTTTTGTTTCTAAGTGCTTAACCCTCTAACAGTAAATCTTGTCCTGTCCTGTCCTTGAAAGGTCAGCAAAGCAGACATGGTGGCAGCATTCCAGGTAGGATCTGAGGAATCAAAGAAGTTCCCAAAGAAAAATGTTTTTCTCTGGTGTTTCCTGAAATTCCACCTTTTTGTAAAGCACTATTTGAAGATTTATGAGAATATGATTTCTCATGGGAAGATAACTCCAATCGGGTGTAACCTGGAAATTATGGGGAATGAAAGCAGGTGAAACAGAAAGGTTCCTCCCATCTCATTGCATCACAGTCATGTCTAGAGCAGCCCTTCTTTAAAGTCTGAGAGAAGTTAATAGCATTACTTGAAAAAAAGGCCTCATAGTCAAGTTCATTTGGGAAACATTAGGTTAAATCAGGTTGAACAGGTCTCTTTTCTGCAGGTCTTTGTCAGAGACTTAAATATTTTAATGCACAGTGTGAATCTCATTATGCAATATTCCTCAAACTTATTTGACCAAGAAACCATATTTTTTCCCACAGAGCAGGAGATCTATTGTTCAGTGGATTGAATTTAAGAAACTAGCTCAGAGCAGTTTTGAAAGGCCTTTGATCAAGATCTTGTTCTGTCATTCTTTACTGCTTAGAAAATGCTGGAAATCTCTCCCTGTCTCTTAAGATTTTATTACTTGCTGATTCTTAAGGAAACTGAAGTCAATTTTTAAGAGAAGGCTTAGTTTTTTAATTTGTAAGATGAGAGTAACAATAACCTGTCTCATAAAGTTGTTATGAGAATTGAAGGGGGTAGCTCAGATGAAGCAGCGGTCACAGAGTACACAATGCTATAAAGACTAACAAGGAGCTGAAAAGACTATCATTGAACCAAGAATCCCCTGATGTCATAACAATAAAAATTGTAAACAAAGAGAAATATACTGCCTATTCCAGAAATGTTGATACCACCACGTATAAGGTTTAGAATACATGGTGTCTAGCACCTAGTAAATGTTCAATATATTTAATGAATGGATTGATGGGCTTAAGAATGCCTAAATATACATCTATTCTGAATGCAATCTTTATCAATAGGGACCACATGAGGATGACTCCTGCATTAGTTACAGTGGCTGAAAGATTATAGAAGTTTCTTTCTACCTCATCTAGCAGTCCAGAGATGGGTGGGCCATGTAGGGTGGGTTGACTGGTCTCTGTCTCAGGAAGTCATCCAGAAACCCAGGTGGGCTGGTCTGCTCTGCTGTTTCAACATGGGGCTTCCATCTTTGGGCACAAGGCTGCCACAGTTGTCCCTATTTTCAGCCAGCAGGGCAGGGGAGGGAGGAAGATGAGAGTAAGTGGCTTTGTTAAGAAGGTTGTAGACCAGAACATAGTCGCATGACCATGCTTGGCTACAGGGAAGGCTGTTTGGCCAGCCAGGTGCTCAGCTAAACCTTGGGGGGCTTTTATCATTAAGAAGAAAATAATGATGCATATGGAGAGCCAGTTAGCAGTCTCTGCCTCAAAAACTAGATCAAGGAAGGTGCTATCAGTAAACATTGATCATTACAGTCAAAGTGTTGATCCTTTGGTGTTGGGTTGGAGTATTATCTTTCATTTCAAGTTTCTACTTCTACTAAAGATTTAGGCAAGCTGGAGTGAGTTTGGAAGACTTAAACCAGGATAGTTAGTGGTGAGATGAGACTACAAAGTATATGAGAAATCCTTGGAGGAATTAAATATATTTAACCTGGAAATGAGAAAATGTAGGGATAACTAGATATCTGTCTTTAAATGCTTAAGGACTCCCAAGTTGAAGAATGGTTAGGATTGTTCTATATGGCTTCAAGAGATAAGAGACAGATACTCAGACTTCAGTCCCCATATGCTCTTCCTCCCACCCCCTTGCACCACTTTACAACCCAGCCATTTTGAATGTCTTTGTGCTCCTGTAATGAATTATATTTTTCTCACTTCTAGGCCATTGTCCCTGTGTTCCCTCTGTCTGGAATACTCTTGCCCCGTGTCTCTCTTCCCACCATATCTTCATCTGACTTCATCTGACCATCTCGTCCTTCAGATCTTACCTTAGACATTCCAAAATTTGAGAAACCTTGCTTAACACTCCAAGTCGGTGTTTAGTGTCTGCCTTCTGTGTTCCCATGGCATCCCACATTTCCTCATCGTAACCTATCAAAATCTATCATAATTGGGCAATAGGTGATATTTACCACCAACCACTCTCGCCTAAGCATAGGCTTAGGGGGTTTTCCTGCTGCTCAGTCACTTCTCCGGAGGTCAGGAGTTCCACCTTCTGTTTTAAGGGACCAATGAATGTCCTGAGATGTTGAAAAGGGAGAGTGAGGGCAGTTCTGTAATGGTAGTTTGAATGGTATAGTGACCTCCCAAAATGTGCACCTGGAACTGTGGAGTGTGAACTTATTTGGAAGTAGAGTCTTTACACACATAAGTTAAGATGAGGTCATATTGAATTAGATGGGCCCTAAATCCAGTGACTGGTATCCTGATAAGAAGAGGAGGGACACAGAGAGACCTACACAGAGAAGAAAGCCACGTGAATATGGAGGCTTGTGAAAGCCATGTGAATATTAGGGTTATGTTCCCACAAGTCAAGGAATGCCTGGGGCCTCCAGAACCTGAAAGAGGGAAGGGGGATCGTTCTTCTCCAGAGGCCTCAGAGGGAGCGTGGCCTGCTGATACCTTGACGACGGAACTTTAAGAATCAATTTTTATTGTTTTAAGCCACCTCATTTGTGGTAATTTGTTAAGGTAGCCCTAAGAAACTAATACAGATGGCCCAGGGCATGGGCCTTTCTACTAGATCATCTTAGGGTGGCATGCATGTAGCAGTCAGTAGAGGGTAGTGACCATTCAGCAGTGGGAAGAATAGCTAATGTTATCCTTCATGTGAGTAACATGCAGTGCTTGTGCAAATGGCAATGGGTGATTTGTATGTACTGACTTAGCTCCTTCCTGGCTCACCTGGTGCTTGTAATGGGTGATTATGAAAAGCTTCTCACTGTTGACTCCAGTTTTTCCAAGTTATCCTGAATCCAGTTCCTTTTCTCAGTAAGCTCAGCCACTTCCCAGGTACCGCCTTTTATTTCATCTCTATTTTGCTTCCCAGCCCAGATGCAGGTCATTTAATTTCCCCCAGACCTTAGCCTGGATCTTTCTCTTTCCAATCCACTGTCAAAGGTCTAAACTCTACACTAATGGTTCTTAAAGTGTGGTGCCTGGACCAGTAGCAACAGCATCACTTGGGAAGGTTTTAGTAGTGCAGATACTCGGGTTTATCCCAGACGTACTGAATTAGAAATTCTGGGTGGATACCAGTAATAGGTGTTTTTGCAGTCCCTCCAGGTAATTCTAATAATAAGCACCAAATTTTGAGAACTATTGGCCTCTGCCTTGCTGTCCTTGAGATCTTGCTTTTTGATTTTAAAGAGCCTTTTCTTCTCTTGGCAGAATCCAGACCATATGAATTAAAATGGTTTGGCTTTTGAAACTGTTGTTTCTTCTGTGAGCTTACATTGGATATACCAAAAGTAAGTTTTAACCATTTCTGTCTATTAGCATTTCTGCCTATTAGCATTTCTGCTGGAATAATCCTCATTTTCATTAAGGATATGTAAAAGCCTTTGGCTGACTTGAGGAAGGGTGTTATTCAGAGAAATATGGAAAAGCACAAAGATTAATAGCTCAGTACAATATCTCACTGCATTCATTTATTCATCTGTATCTCTATCTAGACTGTAAGCTCTTTGAGGACAAGGATTATTTCAGTCTGATTCACCATTGTGTCTGGTCACTTGTTGAACAGGTGAAAAAACTAATAAATTATAAAAATTGTGAATTTCCCATTACTGGAGGAGTTTAAACACAGAGTAGATGCTACTGGAGGGATATTGTAGAGGAGGTTCTTGTATCAGATGAGTGGTCACATATGATGGATTTTAAAGTTCTTTTCCACCCTGGAATGCTGTAACTCTTTGTTGTAGGATCCTGCAGAGATAGAGAGCAGAGCTTGGTACAGTGTCTAGCTCATTTTAATTGATAAATGCTTTATAGCCTTTTGACTTCTCTAGTGAGGTGGGTGGGGTTACAGTGACTCTATTATGGGCTGCTGGTCACCGCTTAGTTCTAGAACAATTTGTGAAGTGTTAGAAATACCCATTGAGAAATATTTTACCATTCAGCGGTATATCCTCCCCCCACCCCGGCCCGCCCCCCCGCCTGCCGCTGGCTGTCACATTTGTAAATTTGGAGGATTATTCTTGCTTTGATATTGAAATGTTAATTATCAGAAACAAGCTGAAAAAGAAAGAGTAAGAAAAAGAAATAAAAGAGTAAATGCAAAGGTGCCCTGGCTGGTTTTATGCAGGCCTGGGTTCACAGACTCAGAATGTTATTGCTAGAGGGGACCTCAGAGAATTTTTGGTTTACATTCAAGGAAACTGTGTCCCACAGAGGTGGAAAACTTCTTGACCCCATACAGCTGTCTAAGTAGAGAATATATTGGGGGAATGAAAAAGGTTTCAGGTCATTTCTTTAAGTGTTAAAATTGTAGCTTGGCAATAAGACAGGATTTGAGAGTCTTATTCCCCACTGGAGGCATTTTGTGACAAATGCTGTTGGTAGCTTGCCTGTGTTCCCTTGGCACTCACCTCACAAACTATGGTCACTGGAGCTCAAGGGAAGCAGGCACGGAACTGCAACTTGTTAGCTTGCCATTGATGTCCTAAGAGCCATAAGTGTCATACTCCAGTTCTAATGGAGTAATAATAGTGAATGTTTATTAGATGTTTACCACATCAGGCACTGATCTAAATGCTGTATGTGTCTAAAATTTTTCCCTCTATGATAAAAACAATTATTATCATCCTCATTTTACAGATGAGAAAACTGAGGCACAGAAAGCTTAGGAATCTCATCCAAGGTCACATTGCTAAAGATAAGCTATAGCAGGATTCCAACCCAGGCCAACAAGACTTCAGGATGATTCCCCTATAAACTCCTTAACATACATAATCATGCTTGGTTTCAGGAGTCAGAAGACTCAATCTTTCTTGGACTCAGGGCTTGGTTTCTCTAGGTTCCCTGCTTCACAGAGGCTGATCTGCCAGTGGAACATGCTTTGAGGTGGAGCTACAGTATACCTGTATATACAAGCAAGAAGGTGGGAGGCAGAATGGCAGGTGAGCATCCCTGGATTCTACCCCATGCTGCTGTGTTTCTGTGACTTTCTGAGATGTGAACACTGCCATCTGCTGCCATTTAGAATGGGTCCTTTTCTGGCTTTAGTCAACTGAAACCCTAGGAGGAGCTGTGGCCAAGCCATTCTTTAGGGACCACAGCATCCTGTGGGCTGCCTTGGAGAACCCAGAGGAAGCTTGGAGAGGTCTTTGTTCTCTTGCTTCAGCCTTTTCAAGCTGCAACGGGTGAGTCAGTCTCAGGCCTCTGGTCAGACTCTATGGAACACAACTTACTGGCACTGAAGCCCAGAAGTAGCAGCATCCAAGGCTCTTCCCATCAGTGGACCACATGAGTGGAAACCCATATGTGCTGGGCTACATGAGCATTGCATTGATATCAGTGATGAGTGGGGAGAGAGTGAACAACCCTCCAACATGCCTGCAACATGAGTCATGTGCTCATGGAGTTTTCTTCTTCCTACTTTCTCTTTGCCCAGAATTCCTCTGAAGGCCTAGGTTCATGATGTTATTCAAGTGGAATTTGACTTGAATAGTTAAACACAAAACATTTAATTCCACTGGCCTTCAGGCACATTGGCCATTGACCACAACCCTTAAGTTTACCAGGAAGAAAATGGTAGATAGGAGGAAGCTAGGCCCAGGTTAGGGAGCCACATTGTCTTTGTGTCACATGTTATGTGAGGCTGTTGCTTGTGCACAACTCCAGGGGCACCATTGACATTGACTGCAAAGTGGATGGTGACCCCTGGAGTTGTGCAGTGTGGTGACAGTAATCGAGCCTTTATTTAGTGAGTTTGAAGGCCCTATCCATCCAGCTTCACAAAGCAGGAAGTTCAGATATATTTGTGACTCTTTCTTTTTCATCCTTTGTATCACCTGATTCTGCACCGATTTCTAATCCCCCCCCCCCCCCAACAAGCAATTCTCAGATACTAGCTGGGTGTCCTACAGTTCAGCTCAGTTCTGACATTATCTACCTGGAGATAGAGTCATATCTCACATGTTGTCCTCCCATACACATTTCAGATGCCAATCACAAGTCCAGGTTGCTACCTGTGTATCTGACTGACTAGCTATAGATCAGAGTTTCCAATGACCCACTCCTTGGGTTCTATTAATTTGCTGGAGTGGCTCACAGAACTCAAAGGACTTTACTTTCTAGATTCTTGTTTTATTTTAAAAAGATATAACTCAGGGACAGCCAGAGGGAAGAGCTGCATAGGGCAAGGTGTGGGGAAAGGGCAAGGAGCTTCCATACCCTCTTTGAGAGGGCCACTTTCCCCCAAATCTCCATGTGTTCACCAACCCAGAAGCTCTCTGAACCTTGTCCTTTTGAGTTTTTGTGGAAGCTTCATTACATAGGTGTGAGTGATTATATCATTGGCCATTGGCAATTGATTCAACTTTCAGCCCTTCTTTTGTCCTCAGAGGTCTGGGATGGGCTGAAAATTCTAACCCTCTGATCATATGATTGGTCCTCCTGGCAACCAGCCCCCATCTTTAGGTGCAGTCCAAGAGTCGCTTCATTAACATAACAAAAGACACCATTATTACTCTCATCAGTTAGGAATTCCAAGGGTTTTAGTAGTTATGTGTCAGGAAAGGGGTTGAAGACCAAGTGTATGTTTTGTTAAAAGATAAACTGAGCATATTAAAAAATTTAAGAGTTTATTTGAGCAAAAATATATTTGGGCAATGCCAAACCAAAAGTGGTCAGGATTGCTCCACAAGCAGGAACTCAGGGAGAGGGTTTTATAGTCACCATGGCATTAGGGTCACATCAGTCTAATTGCTTCTCTGTTAAATTAATTTAACAGTTTCCCCCCTTTTTTGTCATCCTCTCATACATGAGAAATTGACCAGAAAAATTGGTATTAGTGCCATTCTCAGTCACCATCAAAGTTGCTTTTCCCTCATTGTGAAACTCAGGTTATGATGTCAGATACACGGGAGAATGGTTTTTGCTGTTCATCTCATTGCTCATCCTGTTTTCTGTTTTTCCAAGTGGAGTGAGACCATCTGATAATAGGACTGCTGATGGCGATGCTACAAACATTCATTTAAGATCTTTGAGAGAACATAGTGTACCAGGGAGACTATAATGGTAACGGGAGAATACCAAGAGACTGAAGTATACTCCTCAGCCAGGGCTCCCATAAACCAAATCAGTTGGTATCAAGTAAAGCAAATATACCTGAAGGGGCATCAGCCTGTTTAAGCTAATTGGCTTGTTTGTTAATTTCTTGTATTCACTATAATACCTGAGGTACAGCAGGAGATATTTGCTCTGGCATAGACGGCTCTTCATTCAGCCGATAAGTATCTAAAGCGTTTATGTCATCTAAAACCAACTTAGCAAGAAAGTCTTAGCAGGACCTTAGCAATAGATTCAGCAATAGTTTACAGAGTTAAGGAGCATTGTCTTCCTGTGCATTAATAAAGAGAAAAAGCAAATAGGGAAAAAGGCAAAAAGAAAATTTTCATATTGGAGATGAAGATCTTGATCTGTGATCTTGGGAGAACTTGTCCACCTCAAGATACTGTCTACTTCGGGGGAGGACCCTCCCTCATCAGTTTTAATTTAATATGTGGAGCTGGTGTGCAGTTCCCAGAGAGAGTCAAGAGGAGCCCTTTTTAAATGGGAGATGTGGACCCAAGACTCAAGTGCCTGAAATTTGACTGCCATCTGGGTAGTGAGGAGAACCTGGTATGATTCCTTCCAAGGTGGTTCAAGGGCAGTCTTTGTTTTTAGTTATTCCACATCAGAAGAGTGAGAGAAAACTGGAAATATTAGTTTGGAGAGATGTAGCCAGATATTTGAGAAAATGTGACAACTTCAGGATCTAGTTCAGTTTATAGGTGTATAACAAAACCTCAAAGACAATAAACAGGACTAGACTATGATATCCACAAGATTGTGTTATAATTTTCTACTGAAATACAATTTTTTCCTCTATAATCACCTTAATTTCTATCAAAAATAATCATAATAAGACTAATTTGTTTGCATAAATAGTCCAGACTCATTAAACTTGGCCTGATTTTTTACATAAGAGCAGTAGGAACAGTCATTGACCATATATGCTATTTTAAAATCTGCTTTGCTGAACTTTTCAAAAGGAATCTTAGATTGGAGTTTTAAAAGCCACTACAGGCTAAGAACCCAAGCCAGTAATTCACCATCAAACATCACTTGCAATACCTATAGATTTACGTGAATTCCTCTCTTCTTGTGGTCCAAAATATCTCGGGGTTTCTGAGCCTGTCAAGTGGTGACCTTCCTTACTCACCTGGTGAGGCTTCTGGGAACCCTGCAAACAAGGAACCAGGCCAGTTTTCCTAAGGGGCTTTTATTTGCTCCATTAAGTCAACTTTAGTTCCTTAAAATTGTCTGCCCATATCTGATTTTATGCATATTCTCCAATATGACATTCTAGTCAAAGCTTTGGTAATATAACCAATGTTTCCAATTTTGCCCTGTTACAGGGAAAACAGATTCTTACTGAACTTATGCAAATAACTGTGTAGCCATGAAAATAAGAATAGAGTTTCTGAATACTGGAGGGATCAGGTAGGGAGAAAAAGATAGTCATCTTTGTTCAAAAAAGTATGTTTTACCAGATTGCTGATAGCTTAAGATGAAAGAGAAAAAAAGGTTTCCTTAAATCTGGGAAAACAAAACATTAAAGAACCACAGTGTTTCAAACAAAAGTCTTAAAATTTATAATCATCCTCATCAATACATTTAGCCCTATGTAATTAATTCTTGTTGATCTTGATCTTTTGTTAGCAGTTTTATGAAGCCATCAGTTTCTCTATTAGCTTTCTGCAAATTCTTACTCAGTTCAGTGGTATAATCTGAAAGTTATCAGAAACTTGGATTTGTTAAGAGTCTTTTCCATGAGTCTCCCTGAAGATGAAGTACTTTTGCAGGAACATTTTTGCAAAAGCATCAGAGTAAAACAGTTACTGTCTGTAAGTGGCAAAAGTCTTAAAAATGGCCATCGTTAAAGACTGGTGAGAGTTCCTTATGCTGTTGACAAAAAAAACTTGGTTATTTCTGTGATATACAACATTTTAAGTTAATAACTAGAATCACAAGTGACAATATTATACCAGGACATACAAAATTTCTAGGATACTTATATTGATAACCTATATACATATAAATAAGACATAGTTATTACTTCTTATTTGACAGTGCTCCCCATGTAATATAACATACCAGATAAGCCTAATTAGTTTAATATCTCTTTTTTTTTATAAAGAGAGAGAACAAATCTTTTGAGGCCTTGCAGGGTCCCTCTGCAGAATCCCAAAGTAACTTTCAGGTCAAAAAGACTTAATTTAGAGTTTGATTTTGGGAAGTTTGCAAAGATATCAAATGGTTTTAAACGCTTGACTAAATAGGATTGCAGATCATTATGAAACAATGTACTTAGTTATCTGTTTAACCAAAGCAACAAAAAATTTTAAAGGCAAATACAGGTTACATAGTTGTGAGCAAAACTTAGCTCTTTTAGTATTGAGAAGACTCAGTTTTCTTAATTGAAGACCTGATAAGGACAGTACAAAACACAGGAAATTATTTTAGCAAAACACAAAATCTTTGCTTTCTAGGCAGCTTACTTAAAAGGTAAAGGAAAACCATTCACAGTCTCTTCTTATAAAGAGCAGAACAGTAGTCCAGGAAAATTTTGTCCTCTTGGCACATGAAAGGAAATTAAGTTCTACTTTTATATAAGTATACTGTTTTAGGACAAAATTACTTTAATTGTTCTTAACAAAAATGCATCTCCATACTTCATACATTTTTCTTAGTCAAAAACAGATCTTACTTTCCTTGCATACAAAGTTGTTTTCCTTATTATTTCTAGTGCTTTTTATTACACATTAATTAGAATTCTTAGTCCTCAGGAACCTTAATTTCAGTGAAAAGTAAGAAGTAAGCAATTGTAAACTGTAACAGCAGCATTCTTTAGATTGCAAATTTATGAATACAGGTTTAATAATTTCTAGAAGCATATGCTTCCTCACAGCATAATTTTTTAGTGAAGCACTAGCACTTTTACTAATAGACCCAATTATCTTTAGTTCCTCTATAATAACCCAAAAGTAGATAAACCTACGTTCAGTAATTAATGTTTCAGTGTTATACCTTATTTGGAAGTGATCTAGATAGTCAATGAATATTCATCATTTAACTTATTTCAGTATAGCTTTAAGATTTCAAGTTACCAAAATGATTTTGGAAACCTTTTCTTTTTTTTTATATATTGGAAACTATTTTTAAGTAAATATATCATAAAGCATAATTATCCTTTAAAGCTTCATTTGTAAACTTTTATGTTACTTATGTTGGGGAGAATAGATTCTTGCCTCATGCAGAAAAGAATTCAAGAGCAAGACATGGTAAAGTGAAAGTAAGTTTATTTAGAGAGATACACACTCCACCGACAGAGTGCAGTCTGTCTCTCTCGGAAGGGAAAATGGCTTAGGAGATACGCACTCCATAGGCAGAATGTGGGCCATCCCAGAAAGGTGAGAGGGAGAGAAGCTGAGAGGTGTGGAGTGTTTAAAGTAGAAGTGGATACACAATTCATAGACAGAGTGCGGGCCACCTCAGAAGGTGAGCACGATGTAGCGAGAGAAACCACGAGGTGCCAGAGTTAGGTTTTATGGGCTTGGTAATTTCAAATGCTAATGAGTAGGAGGATTATTCCAACTACTTTGAGGAAGGGGCAAGGATTTCCAGGAAATACCACCCCCCCCACCGCCCAATTTTTGACCTTTTATGGTCAGCCTAGGAATTGTCATGGCGCCTGTGGGCGTGCCATGAGGCTCAAGGTCTACTAGAAGTCAAATCTTCCACCATCTTGGTTCCAGCCAGTTTGTCCTCTCAGTTGCTGTGTCATTCCTTCAACGGCTGTGCCCTGTCCCTTTTCCTCCTACTTCACTTACATCTATTTAATTTATTTGTTCTTAACAGTTATGTTAAGATTACTCATGAAAATTTTATGAGATATTAAACAGCTCACCATCATCTTATCTTTCTTGCTGATAAATTCTGTACCAGAGATAACATGAGCTTTTTTGACTTTAAGTAAACCTAAAAAAAAAATTATATTTAATGCTGATAACTCTAAAGATATACCTGTTTTAATTAACAAACTGAAACTATCTTTTATGTACCAAAGATTATCCTAGACCATGTGAGTTGAAAAACATTTAGATTAGTGTTTTACTTCTGAAAATATACTTAATTTATATAATACTTATTTGTCCTTAAGCCAATTAAATAGAGCTCTTTATAAACTAATTTTAGCAATACCATCCAGGGGTAGAAAAATATTATATATCTGTAACATATGTATGTTGACTGAAATAAAAGCGCAACCTAAAAGTTGAGAGTTATGTTTTATTTGGTGGGAGGACTTGAGCTGGGATGACAGCCTCTCAGATCGCTCTGAGGGACTGCTCCGAAGAGGTAGGGGAGGAGCTAGGATATATAGGAGCTTTACAACAAAGACCAGGAGTTGGAACAATAAAAGATTACTTGTTATCTAAAGAAAAACAGGCATCTCAAGTTAAAGAATTTAATGCTTTTTTATGTATGGGAGGAAGCAAACATTTGGGCTCATTGAATTCATTCCTTTGACAAGCATCTAGCTATCTAGGGCCAGTATCTTGTCCTTTATTATCCTGAGTCCCCTCGTAGTGCACCATTGTGAGTGGCTGCAGAGGCTGGGCTGCAGGCTTGTCTTCACCGGGGTAGAGTATTTACATGTCAAAGGCACAAGGAAAGAATGCAGGTTCCTTCAAGAAGGACTTTGTTTCTACAAGCCTTTTGAGGTGAATAGGGAGGCCTGGTAAAAAGGATAGGTGGGCTTTGAATTGTTTCTAGGGCAGCATTTCCATTCTTACAAAGACTTGATGAGTAAGACAAGTACAGTTGTTTTTAATTCCTTAAAGAATTGGGTTGAGCCTAAATGTTACTAAGGCTGACCCATCCAACTACATTATCTTCAGTTTGCTTCTTTATGTTGGGGAAAAGATCTGCAACTAATATGGAAATCAAAAATTCCTATGTTCTAGATTTAGAGCTATTTACCTTTGAATATTTTTCTTCTCTGGGTAGTTTCATT
Organism: Camelus bactrianus; assembly: GCF_048773025.1. Taxonomy (NCBI): domain Eukaryota; kingdom Metazoa; phylum Chordata; class Mammalia; order Artiodactyla; family Camelidae; genus Camelus; species Camelus bactrianus. The sequence goes on from NC_133542.1 coordinate 30,771,633, forward strand.
TCGCTTAGGGGAGGAGATCTAAAAAAAGAGCAAAACAGAGAAACCTCTTTCCTGTCAGGCTCTGAATGAATATCAACTTCCAGTTTAGCCAATTTAAGACCTTAGAGCTTCTTAAAAAAAATTCTTTCAAATATCTTGTCAGTTTTCTTGGTAGTATTGAACCACTCCATGAATATAAGACACATACCCAAAGAGGTACTATCCTCCCAATATTCAGGGCCATGCCTAAAGAAAAGCTTAGACGATTCCCCTGAGAGCTGGCAGCAGTGAGTAAGACCCTAGCCACAAATGGAATGCAACCCACACTTCTGCCCAGCCATATTTTGGGAGCCCCCAACCTGATGGTTACCAGGACAAGTTCTCAGGACACAAAAATGAAACAAACAAGAAGCTGTCCCTGAGATAGAAAGGACTGACATCCAGTGGCTATCCCAAAGCAAATTTATGAGTCACAGTTCAAAGACCTTATTCTCACAAATGTTTTTTTCCTGCCAATCTGAATTTGGAAAGGAAGGGACAATGTGAAATTTTACCTTCCTCTCTTGACCAGGCACCACAGAAGAAAATAATTTTCCTTCTACCTTTTATGGTGAATGCTTGGCTCAGACCCATTTTTCTCTAGAGTATCTTCTAAAAGGATAAGCTTATCTAGGTTAAAAGTTCTCCACTGTGGCCACTGTAATTCAAGATTATCTTTGGTAAGTTTAACCTGCTTCTTCAGCTTTAAAACAAAATTTTATTCACCTGAGGCTTCACGTTGGTTCCAGTCCAGCTTAAGTGGATCCAGTCCAACCCCAGACCCAGTCTGGTTTCCAAGTCAAATGCAGTCTGACTCTGGCCAATTTTGGACCCCGTCTGGAAAAAGAAACATGCTCAAATAAAGTCTGAAAGTTCATAATGCAAAAACTGTAGAGCTAGGATCTGAGAGGTACTTACCCACCACCTCTAAAAGCAGCAAGAAAACAGCAAAGGGCCTCAGCAGACAGCTTCTGTGGGGCCAACTGGCATCCTTCAAAGTCCAACGATGACCCCTATTCCTGGGCCCTCAGATGTCTACCTGCAATCCCTCAACAGATAAAGTACATTCTTTACTGGGCATGTTTGCCCTAACACACTAATAGACCTATGTAATGCCTAATCTCACAATTGCTCAGGCTGGTTTGTTTCAGCCCACCTTATCAGTCATAAACCCTAATGCCCCTTCTTGGACCCTAAACTAGGTCACCTCAACCAGTCAAAAACTTGTGCAGTATCTGATGTAACCGTCCCTAATAAAAGACTTCAGTAACCGACCCTCAGGGCTCACAAAGGCATCTCATCTGTGGCCCACTGTTGTCTATGGCAGCGTAACCTAATAAACTCTATTCGCATCCTTTGCCTTTGGTAAATTCCTTTACCCTCTGTGACACAGGCCCACCTTGTCCCTTGACAGCTTCCCCTGGTTGCCTGTTGCTCCTCGGGATCATGGGAGGGGGTATTCTTCAGTTCCCTCTTCTGATATCAAAACTGTTAAAATGTAAACTGAGGCATGTTAAAAATGTTAAGAGAAAAAGAATTTTTTTTTTTAAATGCTGAGTTTATTTGAGCAAAAATCAATTTGAATTAGGCAGCACCAAACCAGAAGTGGTTAGGAGCACTATACTAGCAGGTGCTTAGGGAGAGACTTTTATAGACTAAAGGCAGAAGAAAAGTAAGGAAATTATTGATTGGCTATAGCTTAAAGCCTAGTTGGCTGTTAATGATTAGTTGTCCTTAGTGGTTTTAATTTTGTAACCTTGAGGCATTTATAGGCTTAGATTTTGGTTTGCTTACATAGACTGCAACGGCCTTAAAGCCACATCAGACTAATGGCCTCCTTGTTTAGTTAATTTAAAAAAATTCTTAGTATTAATCATAATGTCATAGTATCTGATTCGTCTCAAAATCTAAATCCCATTTGAATCTGCCTAGTCTCCTCATCTCCTCCAGCACTTCTCTATCCTCTCACTTTTGTTGTCCCTCACTTAAACTACTGGAGTAGCCTCCTAACTGATCTCCCCATGTTTCTCTTGATCCTTCTTAACAAAATGCAAATCTGATAATGACATTTCAACCTCCTTCTTTATCCCACTCCCAACCCCAACACTATTCAAATGATTCCTCTTTGCTCCTCAGATAAAGACCAGAGGTTTGAACATGGCCCCAGGCCCTGATATCTATGCTCTGCCACCTCACCATAACCATCCTGCTCCCTTTGCTCTCTCACTTTCACTGTTCTGTTCAGGTCCTGGAAACCTGCTGTTCTCTCTGCCTAGGAGACACTCCCTTCTCATCGCCACTCCTCTGCAGCATTAAATCTCTTTCATTCCTCATTTTTAGCTCATGCCTCACTTCCTCATCAGACTTCCTTGATGTGAATCACGTTGTAACCTCCATATGTGATTATCTGTTTTATGTCTTTCTTTCCCATGTGACTCTAAGCTATATATCTTGTTTAGTGCCGTACCCCCAGTGTCAGCACAGGATACTCAATACATACATCTTGTTGTTCAAGGAATTGCTTTGCCCTTTGGTGGGAGAAGGGAAAACTGTCACTGTGAGAGGACAGGCAATCCCACAGCCACAGATTCTTCACACCAATGCCAGCCCCTCTGTCCTCCCAAACCAAGCCTCACACCTCCTCTGCTTCAAGTGCTTCCAGCCTGAGTACATTTCCAAATCACTCTTGTTCTTTGTCCCCACTGTAGTTACAGACTCTGTTTTAAAAAAATTGTTGTAAAATGAATATAACATAAAAATTACCATTTTAAGTGTATAGTTCAGTGGTATGAAGTATGTTCACATTGTTGTGCAACCATCACCAACATCTGTCTCTAGAACTTTTGCATCATTCCAGATTGAAACTCTGTACCCATTTAACAATAACCCCTCCTCCCTCTTCCCCTCGGTAACCACTATTCTACTTTCTGTCTCTATGATTTTCACTGCTCTAGGTACCTCTGAGTACCTTGTATAAGTGGAATCATACAATATTTGCCTTTTTGTAATTGGCTTACTTCACTTAGAATAGTGTCTTCAAGGTTAATCTATGTTGTAACATATGTCAGAATTTCCTTCCTTTTTAAGACTGAGTAATATTCCACTGTAAAAATCTCTCTCTGTATTTATATATTGCTCTATATATATCACATTTTGTTTATTAACTCATCCACTGATGGACATTTGGGTTGTTTCCACCTTTTGACTATTGTGAATAATGCTGCTATGGACATAAGTGTATAAAAATCTGTTCAATGGACTCCATTTTTAATGACATGCTATAATTGTAAGATCAAACGATGATATCTCCCTCATCTTGATGTAATAAAGTCTTGAATTGAGTATTCACTTTTTCCCAAAAAGTATTAAAGTCTTTCACTGAGGTGGCTCCAAGTTAGACATTCCCTTCTCTGAGAAATTAAACATGCATGGAGAAAGTCTGTGCCCCAAATGGCACTTACTCTTGGATGAGGAAACAGGTTCTGTAGAGTTCTGAATGCTATATTATGTATTGAAACTTACTCAGAATTTAGAGGAGACAGAAATCAAAGTGGGCCTGAGTGTTAGAGAGGTATGTTCATTTCCTATTGCTGCTGTAATATGTTACCAAAAACTTAATGACTTAAAACAACACAAATTTATTCTCTCTGGAGGCCAGAGGTCTACACAGGGCTAAAGTCAGCATGTTAGTAGGGCTGTTTCCTTCTAGGGGCTCTGAGAGGGAACCGTTTCCTTGTCCTTTTCAGCTTCTGGTTACCTTCTTTATTCCTCAGCTTGTGGCCCTTTCCTCCATCCTGAAAGCGCATCACTCTAGTATCTGCTTCCATCACTGCATCTCGTTTTCTGAATCTGACTCCTCATGCTTCCCTCTTAGGGCCATAGTGATTACATCAGGCATACATGGATAATCTCCCCACCTCAGGATCCTTAACTTAGTCACACTGCAAATTCCCTTTTGCCATACAAGGTAAAAATTCACAGGTTTCATTAGGATGTGGGCATGTTGTGTATGTGAGGGCATTATTCAGCCTACCTGAGAGGCTTCCTATAGAAAGCTGTGGGCTGGCCTTAACAACTGGCAGGCCCTGTAGGAGAGGTGGGTGAAGACAACATTCTAATGAGGAGGTAAATGTGTGCTGTGCAGTCTGCCCCAAACTAGACAGTAGGCTTTGCAGGATCTTCTTTTTCCTGTGTATGATTCAAAAGACATATATGCAGGGCCCACTGTGAGCCTGGACCCTCATTATTGTACTTGTTTGAGTATTCTTGTTTTGCAAGTGCCCACTAAGTGTTTCTGACCAGTGAGCAATGCCCGGGTCCCTGGACATATAGCAGCAGTGGAGACGACTGGCATTGAATGCTCACAGGTCTTCAAAAAATTCACTCATCATCTACATTTATTGAGCATCTCCAAGTACCAGGCGCTATGTTAGGCTTTTGGACACAGATAACTGACATGTAGTCCTCTCACCCAGAGCATCTTTTCCTTTCTTAAGCTTCATATCATGAATAGGACTACTTTTATAATTGAAAAAAAATAAAAATAAAACAAGGTATTTATCTGAAAACTAAAGGAGTTGCTTTTAATGTCAGCTATATGTGAAAGTAAATCTAAAGGGTGCTTTGTCCCGTTTTAGTGCAGATGAAAGTTTGAGAAGGTTGAAGAAGCACCCTTTGTTTTGCAGGTGATTGCAGAAACATAGGTGTTTTCTAGGAAGGGGATGCATATCAGAGATTGGACAGTGACCAGAAGGCTAAATGAGGACAGGCTTTGAGACATGGGCTTAGTAAAAATTCCTAGTAGGCCTTGAAAGTCCATCACAGATGCTGATTTAAAGATGAACTGTGTTGTTCCTTAAGTCTTGCTCTTTTTCATGCTTGCCCAAATGTTATGCCCTAGCACATTTCTCAGAGTTCTAGTCACCACATTAGGGGGTCCTCTACTCTTTAAAGTGGTTTCAAGGGGAACTTGTCACTCATCAAGAACACACAAACAGCCCCAGAATAGGTCCTGTTCTGGCCTCAAAAGTAAAACATAAAGGAGAAAAAATGTGATTGGGTCTGCAGTCTGGAAAACCCAGATCTATGCATTTAAAGGTCAAGAGTATGCTGAAGAATACGGGCTTTTCAGTCACACCAGTTACATTCAGTTCACATCCCAGCTTAAGGATTTACCCACTGGGTGGCCTGGGCAACTTATTTAATTTCTCAGTGACTCCATGGTCTTGTCTATAAAGTAGGAACAAAACTAGTACTCATAGCATCAGGCTGTTGTTGAGGATTAAAGTATTTAACATATTACCCAGTACATAGTAAGTTCTCAGTAAATGTACTGCCATTCAGTGGGTAAAGGTGCTATTTAAGCTTATTGGTGTACATCTTTTAGTTTTTAAAGCAAAGTAAGAGAAAATGATTTCCAAAATTAGTCCTCTTTTAAACAAACTTGAGCAAATCACCCAAAGCCAAAACAAATCAAGTGACTTACAGAAAGGGGGCAAACCAAATCAAATGATTTACAGAAAATGATGCTTACTGACTCATTTGCAGGCTTCCTGCTTCCTTGCATTTTCCTTAACAATTTATTTGAATCCTGGAATATGTGTACAGATTGACCTCAGTCTCTTTATGAGAAGATATTTCAGAATCCATATCTGCTGCCAAACTTATGTCAAAGGAGGGGGAAAAGTTTGAAACAATCAAGAAAGAATATTAATCAAAATAATAGCTACTATAATACAACTAACATTTGTATTTCCTCTTATGGTTGACAAAGAGCTTTTTCACCTGTTTTACTTCAAAATAATCCTGTGATGGATTCTGTGGTATCTATGGTGAGTGTTTTTATTAATTTGATTTTACTGATGAAAATACTGAAATCAAAAGAAGTTGAATAACTTGTCTAAGATGACACAGAAAATAAGTGGCAAGGTTCATAACTCCAATTCCTGTGCATTTAGAAAAAGTCAGCATTCTGTGCTACTAGCATCACTATGAAGTAATTTAAATAATAGTAAACACACCCTGTTCCATGTAGCCAGATGAGTGTTGTTTTTCAGAGGTCACTTTTGGGTGCTGTGAGCTATTTTGAAAATGTGGCTGTTTTGCAAGCATTTTTGGATGCTTTTCCAGTTACCACACACATACACACACACACATTAACATTTCATTATTTTAAAATTCCTTCCCATTATGGATCCAAAATGCCCAGTAATTCATTAACCTTGGCTCTAAATTACTTTTTGCTGTTTTCAAAACTAAAATTCACCCTCTTCAGATGCAACTTGAGATCAATAAAGATACTCAAATAAAATCCACAAGCTCTAATGATACATCCGAAAGATTTTAAACCAGAGTAGCCTTATTGGAATATATGTGTCACTTCCTCAAGGAACTTTTTTTTTGCCCTGGGAGGGGGTGTTTAGGTTTGTTTGTTTTTAATGGCGGTACTGGAAATTGAACCCAGGATCTCCTGCATGCTAAGCACACACTCTACCACTGATTTCCCTCCCCCCCATTTTTTTCCCCTCAGGGGGCTGTTGTGACGGGCATCCCTTATTTGTGTGCGAAAGTTCTGATATGTGTGTTGAAACACAACGGTCATATACTTTATGGTTGTGGTTTTAGGAAGTCAATAAATATCTCCCTTTCTTCCCCACCTGAGTTCACTACCGGTTGAGAAATGAGACAGGGAAAATAGACAGATGGAGATCAAAGTGTGAACTTCATCACTGATAAGATGGGAGAACTGACTTGAGAGCTGTGGCCAAAAGGGTTGCCAACAACTCAGCCCAGAGTTAGAGACTTTCACACCAATCACAGCCCTCACCCCCACCCCCAGGGTGGAGCCTGTCTCACTACTGTACCACACTGTAGAGGGGCAGAGCATAGCGGAATGTCTGAATTTTGCAGCCAGACTGATGAGAGTTGGTGAAGGATGGAGGGCAGAGAAGGGTTGAGTGCAGGGGGCTAGGGGGTATGTGTGGGGGAGGGGCAAGGGAGGGTTAAAGAGGAGAGAGAGAAAGAGAAGGAAGAGGAGGAGGCAACCATTGCGACTGAAGCTTGGATGTTGACTTCTCCTAAATTCACTAATCTGTTAAATCATTCCTCCTCCTTCCCAGGGGAAAAGTGAGTAAGAAGTAGGGAGTGAGGCCAAAAGTGTTACAACAGGAAAACTGAGGTTAAGTGGAAAGGGGATTCCTATCTAGCATTTTCCAGGTATTTATCTACTTTAATGTGACCAGCATTTCCAAGAGTTAGAGCAGTTGGTTGAATCTGCAGATGCAGAACCTGCAGAAACAGAGGACCGACTGTACTACACCATTTTATATGAGACTTGAGAATCCTCAAATTTGTTATTTGTGTCAGGGATCCCTGAGACCAATCCCCCTATGGATAGTGAGGGAAGACTGTATAGATAATTTCTAAAGGTAATAAGGAGGTAATAGGAGAAAGAATTTGAACTCAGGCGTAAATACAAAGCCCGTGTTTGTTCCAATACATCAAGAAGTACTTTAGATCATGCGCAGGTAATTGCTGTGTAAAGTAGTATGTGATAACAGCCTAGAGATTGAAGAGATCGTCCCATTTGGGAAATCAGGGAGATATTTTGGGGGAATGTGGCATTTGAAGTAGGCATTGTGTAGGATCTAAATACTCAGAAATGAAGAAAGAACTCTCTGGGAAGAGAGAATTGCATAACCAAAGATACGGTGATGGGAAAATATCAGGCATAGATGAGATAATTGAGAACAGTGCACGTGGAAGTCATACTGGGTTGGGATTGTATATTAGGGTAGTGTCATTTTCAAAGTAGAAAGAACAGAAGTGAGCAAACAATTAAATGTGAGGGGTTGGGGAAAGACCAGAATCAGACCTAATGTCAAAAATTTTAAGCCTGGGTGACTGTTAAAGAATGATGATGGCATTAAAAATATACGAAAAGTCAGTAAGAGACACTGGTTTACAGTTATTTATCTTCGAACTTGTTTAATTGGATGTACTGTTCAGTAGAGAGAAATACTTATTTTCAGGATTCATTCACTCATTTCAAGTAACAGGTCTTATTGAGTCCTTATGATATACTAGAAGCTAGGAATTTAATAGCAGTCAAACATACACATGGTGCCTACTCTTGAGAAGCTCACAGCCAGGTGGGTGGGGGGACAGATCACAAACAATCCCATGATGTGAAATTACTACTGTGGTAATGGCTATAACAGAGGCATACAAAGTGTTTGAAGTTTTATAATAAATAAGGGGGTCTTACCTGGCTATGAAGGTCAGGAAATACCTGATGAAATGACACCTGACCTGAGAGATAAATAAGAGTTAACTGGGCCAAGAAGAAACATTGCATTGTAGGCATGGGGACATTCACATAATGGAGTATTACACAGAAATGAAAATGAATGAATCTCTGCCACTCACAGCTACCCACAACTATATCTATGGATGAATATTGGCAACATGATGTTGGGTGAAAAAAAGGATGTTCTATACTTTAGTCATATAGGAGTATACATATATTTGTTTTCATATTCTTTTTTCACCATAAGTTACTGTAAGATATTGAATATGATTCCCTGTGCTGTACATTATAAACTTGTTTATTTTATATATGTATCAGTTAGAATCTGAAAATCTCAAACTCCCAATTTATCTCTTCCCACCACCTTCACCCCCGGTAACCATAAGTTTGTTTTCTATGTCTGTGAGTCTGTTTCTGTTTTGTAAATAAGTTTGTTTGTCTTTTTTTTTAGATTCCACATATAAGTGATATCATATGGTGTTTTTCTTTCTCTTTCTGGCTTACTTCACTTAGAATGACATCCTACAGGTCCATCCATATTGCTACAAATAGCATTATTTTATTGTTTCTTATGGCTGAGTAGTATTCCATTGTATAAATATGCCACAACTTCTTTATCTAGTCATCTGTTGATGAACATTTAGGTTTTTCCATGTCTTGGCTATTGTAAATAGTGCTGCTATGAACATTGGGGTGCATGTGTCTTTTTGAATTAACGTTCCCTCTGGGTATATGCCCAGGAATGGGATTACTGGATCATATGGTAGGTCTATTTTTAGTTTTTAGAGGAATATCCATACTCTCTTCTATAATGGCTGCACCAAACTACATTCCCACCAACAGTGTAGGAGGGTTGCCTTTTCTCCATACCCTCTCCAGCATTTATCATTCATGGACTTTTAAAATAATGGCTGTTCTGACTGGTGTGAGGTGATACCTCATTGTAGTTTTGATTTTCATTTCTCTGATAATTAGTGATACTGAGCATTTTTTCACATGATACCTTTTTATACTGTTTAAAAACAAGAAAAACTAAACAATGTGGCACTTAGATACACAAATATATGTGATGTTTTAAAAAGGCAACAAAAAATAAACACAAAATTTAGAGTCAAAATTTGGAGGAGGAGTGGTGGGGGAAGGGATGAGGAAGTTCATAAAGGGACATGTAGATTTTTGGTGATTTCTAGATACTAGGGTGGATGGGGCGTTCTAAAAAGCTCGTTATATTACTTAAAATAAATAAAGAGCACTGTGCATCAGCCAATTTTAATGGTGTGGTAAACCAAGAATTACAATTAATCCAATTTTGGGCACCTGAGTTTTTTTTTTTTGTTTGTTTGTTTTTAAGGGATATAGAGAACAAGAGTAGTGGTTACTAGTGATGGGGGCAATATTGGGGTGGGACTGGGAGGTACAAACTGGGTGTAAGATAGGCTACAGGGATGTATTGTACAACATGAAGAGTATAGCCAATATTTTGTAATAACTGTAAATGGAGTGTAACCTTTAAAATTTGTATAAAAAATAAATAAGGGGATTATGCTGAATGTTGGGGACTTAAAGAATATCACGATGGTTGGAATAGAAAGGCAGAGGGGGACAGATAGGAAATGAGGTGGCACAGATGGCTGAGCTCTGAACCATGTCTTGCAGGCCTTTTCAGGGAGTTATCCCTTTATCCCAAGAGCTGTGGGAGCTACTGAAGGGTTTTTAAGCAAGTGATACGCTTCAAAATTTGCATTTTGAAAAAAATCACTTTGCCTTCAGTGTAGTGACCAAATTGGAGAGAGGCCAGAATGTGGATGAATCACTTAGAAAGGTTTGTCTAGATGTAAGATAGTGGGAGCTTAGGATATGGTGGGTGTTGCAGTGGTAGTGGTGATGATGATGATGGTGGTGTTGATGTTGGTGACGGTGGTGTTGGTGTTGGTTGTCGTAATGGTGGTAGTGATTATAGTGGTGCTAGAGGTGATAGTGGTTTTAATGTTGGAGAAAGAGCTAAGTGGACAGATTTGAGAACACATAGGAAGTAAAATCTATAGAATTTGGGATAGATGTTTGATATATGTGTAGATGGAGAGGAAGACATCAAGGATAATTCCTAGGTTTTGGGTTTGTCAGTAAAGTGGGGATAAGGCAGGAAAAATAAGTCAATAATTCAGTTAGAGGCATGCTGAATTTAAGATGCTTTTTCAGGTTCCACCTCTTTCTTAGCTCCTTTCCAGAGATGATATTCACTTTCCCCTTTGTTGCCTAAATGAGAGCTCAGAAACTTGAATTCTTTCTGGGCCAGGCAGGTTACTGGAGTGAGTGAAGCAGACTGAGTCAGAGAGACATTCAGAATGGTGAGGACTTTAGTGACCTGTAGAGAACATGATCCATCAAAGAGGAGGTGGTGGGAGCTGTGACTTAGCCCATTGGGAGGCTACATGTTGTAGACTCTTGATTTTTCAAGAAAAGTGAAAAAAATCATGATTTTTATGATTATTAGTTAGAAACTAATTCAACACTTAAATAACAACAAAAAACCCTACTGCAAGGGCCAATCCTGTGGGTGGGCCAAACAAAACTAATCTGTGACCCATAGGTAGCTAGATTAGAATTTTGGTTCTAAATCATTCATTTGTATTAATTTATTCATTATATTATTGACCAAGTACATTTCAGTGCTTTATTGGGATAGAAATTTTCTGATAATATAGCACTGTTAAGAGCTATTTGCATTTCAGTTTTACCAAAATGTACTGTATACTCAATTTTAAGACATTATTTTTTAATATTTGAAATTTTCGTTTTGAAAAATACTAAATTCTCAAAAAAAGTTGCAAGAATAGAATAATAATTTCTTCACCCAGATTCACCTTTTCTAGCATATCTTAACATTTGACTTAACATCTCTTCCCACCACTTCCTTGGCCCCTGCCCCCCCACCAACTGAACCATTTCAGAATTAGTTACAGACATCATGACCTCTAATACTTTAGCATGTATTCCCTGTACAGTGACATTCTCTTACATAACCCGCAATGCAATGATCAAATTGAGGATTGAAAATAATACTATTATCTAATATATAGTTAATATTCAATTTAGTTAATATTCAATTTTGCAGTTTTTTTCTGATCCAGAATCCAAGGTGAATCACCCATTGTATTTGGCTGTCATGTATATTTAGTTTCCTTTAATCTGGAACAGTTCCTCATGTCTTTTATGACATTGACATTGTTGAAGAGTACAGGCAAGCTGTTTTATAGAATGCCCCTCAATGTGAGTTTGCTTGATTATTTCCTCATCATTAGACTTAGGTTATGCATTTTTGGCAGAAATACTGTGTATATATTGTTGTGTCCTCAGTGCATCACATCAGAGGCACATGATGTCACTTAGATCATTTTGAGCAAGTTGTGTCTGCCAGATTTCCCCACTTACAGGCACTTACCTTATCCTCTTTGTAATCAGCAAGTAATCTGTGGGGAGATAGTTCAAGGCTCTGCAAATACTCTTTTCAGCAACACACTTTCACCCAGTAGGTTTAGCATCCATTGAAAATTCCCATCTGAATCTATTCCTATTATGGGGTTTGCAAATTTGTGATTAAAAAACAAACAAACCCCAAACCCCTAAGTTTTCTTCTACATGTATTAGCATTCCACTGTAAAGAAGAGCTTTCTCTTCCCCTTGACTTATTTACTTCGTCTATCTTTTTGCGTCTGTATAGCTACTTGGATTCATTTGTAGCCAATGTTTTCTAACCTGTTATTGTTGTTTTGATGCTAAAATTGCCCACAATTGGCTAGTGGGAGCACCTTCAAGCTGGTTGCTATGTTGACATCTCTCCATCAGTTTTTGAGGATTTACTTTGTTGTGGCTCACTTTGTACTTTCCCCATCCTACCCCTGAAATCTGCCGTTTACCCAAGGAGCCCTGCTTCCTTTTAGTGGGGAATGTATTTAGAACCAAAATCAGAGACTAGGGGTACTCATCACTACTGAAATGTCATTGATCCTAGGTGCTTTCAGGGGACAGAATAGAGGGCTCTTCATTGCTTTCCCTCAGTCCACAGATGCATCTCCTTTCTCCCACACTGAATACAAGGCTCCTAACAACATTGATATATTTGCTCATTTAAAGAATGAATTTTAAAGCAAAGGAGCTTTCCTCCTTTCCTCCCTCCTTTCCCAACTGCTGAGATGATTTATTTTGACATTCCTGAGTTCCTATGGTTTTTTGTAGTTTATTTTTTTTCACATTATAAGCATGTTCAGGTTTATCTAAGTGTGTCTTTGCAAAGATTTCACCCTGTAGAAGTACTATATTAATATTATTTATTATCAATCATACAAAGAATGATACCTTGTTTTGAGTGAAGCTAAAATGAGGGTTGTTGATAATAACTTCCATCTGCTTGACAGTTTACAGCTTCCAAAGTATTTCTTTACATATACTATTTCATTTACTCGTAGTGGTTTGAATTTTTTAGGTCCCAGACAAAATGAACAATACATAAACCCAGAGCTTCTTGAGTGTTTCACATGGTAGGACTCAAGTAATATGTGCTGATTTTTAAAAAGATACATGTAGAATCTATGGTGGATGAAAACAGTTATATAAAAGCATGAATAATTCTCAGCAATAGATGATCTAAAAATGCTTATACTCATATCATCATTTCTTACCATTGTTATTTTGTAGGATTTGTGTCTTAGACTGATATTTTAAAAAATATGTCCGCTTCCTAAACATACACTAAAATACAGATGCCTTTAAAGCAGTGGTTTTCAAATGTGACTCCAATCATAGAATTGCTTGGGGAGAGATGAGTGAGGGCTGCATCTCTCACCATCAAATCAGAATCTTTAGGATAGGCATCAGTACTTCTTAAAACTGCCCGGACAATTCCAATTAGCAGCCACTACGCTGGTAAGGGAAAGCTGTACTAAGCTTTGGTGATAGTGGCTTAGGTCACAGCTAAACTCGAGGGAGCTTGATCTGGGCCTGATTTCTGATTTAAAGATTGGTACTTAAAGTATGCAAGAATGTATTTTGAGCTTGAACTCACAGATGAAAGGCACTGAACATACTCTTATTTTTTTCACTAGCCAGCCGTATTTTCTTTATTCTAAAATTTACATGATTTTTACATTTCTGTGTTTCTGAAATATGTCATGACCTAAAATTAAGGGTGTGTGTGCGTGTACACGCATGCCCGTTTGCACATGCACATACATGTGTTGTAACATTCTAAAGCCATATCTAGAGCAGGGTTCTTAAACCTCAGTGTGCATTAGAAATATTTGGAGTACTTGTTATAAATGTGGAATCTTAGACAGGTTTCAAGCCTTCCTTTTGAAAGGGCCAGGGTTAACCAGCACGCTAAGTAACTGATTTACCAGGTCCTTGGACTTGGCTTTGAACAGTGGTTTTCAGAAAGTGGTCCTTCCCTCTTCCTCCCATGCACTACCATGTCACCTAGGAACCTGTTAGAAATTCATATTCTCAGGCCGTACCCCAGACCTACTGAATCAGAAACTCTGGAAGTGGGCATCAGCAGTCTGTATTTTCACAGGCCCTCAAGAATTCTAATATAGGATAAAATTTGAGAACCACTGTTTTGAGAAACACTGCCAGGGTTTCTCATGCTTCTTGGGTGAGAAGCATCATTTAGCATACTTAAAAAAACAAACAAACCCAAATCTGGGCTTCATTGTGGATCTACTGAATTAAAATTACATGGGAAGAGGTGGGTAATCTGTATATGAACAAGCTTCCCAGGTGATTCTTTTTTTTTTTTCTTTTACATTTTTCACTTTTATTAGGTAGAATTGTTACAATTTGACTGCACATATACAATGTATTGCCTATAAATACATATACACAATATACTGCACATATTTTTAACAATTTACATATATGTACTATACATTGTTTCTAAGAACATTTAGAGCTTTAGCTTTTTAAACTTACATAGTTATCAAAAGAATAAAGCCAACCACAAAATAAGAATTAATTCAAAAAGATACATACACCCCACTATTAACAGCAACATTATTTATAATTGCCAAGATCTGGAAGAATCATAAGTGCACATCAGTAGATGAATGGATAAAGAAGATGCAGCATATATGTAATGGAATACAACTCACCCATAAGAAAGAAGGATATTTTGCCGTTTGCAGCCCTTCATTCACTTTTTTTCCACTTCAAAAACCAGAATTTTATAATTGGCATAAACGTTTCTATTGCATCAAAAACAACAAAATACCTAGAAATAAACTTAACCAAAGAGGTTACCTATACTCTGAAAACTGTAAAACATTGGTGAAGGATATTGAAGATGATACAAAGAATTGGAAAGATATCTTGTGCTCTTGGATTGGAAGAATCAACACTGTCAAAATGGCTGTACTACCCAAAGCAATCCACAGATCCAGTGCAACCCCTGTCAAAGTACTCACAACATTTTTCACAGAACTAGAACAAACAATTCCAAAATTTATATGGAACCATAAAAGACTCCAAACTGCCAAGGCAATCTTTTGTAGGTCTTTTTTCCCCTCTCTCTTGTTTTTCCTCTCTTTTCTTATGGTTTGATGACTAGAGAAGTTCCTTTAACATTTGTTGCAAAGCTGGTTTGGTAGTGCTGAAATCTTTCTAGCTTTTGTTTATCTGTGAACCTTTTGATTTCTCCATCAAATCTGAACTAGAGCCTTGCTGGATAGAGTATTCTTGGTTGTAGGTTTTTCCTTTTCATCACTTTAAATATATTGTGCCACTCCCTTCTGGCCTGTAGAGTTTCTGCTGAAAAATCAACTGATAGCCTTATGGGAGTTCCCTTGTATGTTATTTGTTGCTTTTCTCTTGTTAATTTTAATATTTTCTTCTTATCCTTAATTTTTGTCAATTTGATTATTAAAGCTTCCTGGGTAATTCTTACCGTCAAACAAGCTGGGAAATACTGAGATGGAAAAGCCAAGGATTTGCTGCTTCAGAGTCTTATATTCCATATTTAGGTTTATCTTCAGTTTTGTGTTTAGCACCACAGGGAAATTTTCTAACAGCCTTATGAAGTGGATCACTATTATCAAACCCATTTTATAGGTGACAAAACTGAGGTTTAAATATCTTAAAAAGCAAACTAGGTCATATAGATCATAAAGCAGAGAGACTTAACCCAGGAACTTTTTGAAACCAAAACCTTTGTTCTTAAACTGTTCTAAGGTAACTGCTTGCAAATCGTCGTCGTTGTTGTTGTTATAATGTAGTGTAGCCTTATAGATAGATACTTGCCCAGTCATTCCTTGGGTCAGTATATAAGAAATGCCATCTGTAATCCCAGCCTAGCTTGCAGACTTTCATCCCCACTGGTTCTCAACATGAATTGTTCCCTCCAGCAAAGCTGTTTTACTCCTCATCCTTGACTGCCCTTTGCTCACTCCTACCTTTATTGCTGTACTCACTGTACTTTTATTAATGAGAGCTCTCTGAGTCTTGTTTTCCAGGCCCCTTAATTACTTTCTTCTTACTTCTCCTCACAAAAGGACTGTCCCTCCTCTTCTCTAATAGTACAATACCTGGCCATGCCTCAAACCTCTATTTCAGTCTCATTTCCCCTGTGAAGAACCCTTGACCTCACAGGCATCAGTGAATTCCCCTTTCTGTGACTCACAGTGACACTCTTGGCCTGCACCCTCTGTTTGGTCCCCATCATGGAGTACCCTGCTTAGGCATTTTAATCTTTCATCCAAATTTTAAGGTGCCACTCTGTCCCTGGCCAAGTAGTAGGAGTGCTAAAATATCTGTTGACCTGTAATAAAGTCAAAAGACCCACACAAAATGAAGATGGATTTTAAAAGTATGAAAGACAAGTTGTGGAACTTTCTAGGATAATCTGTGATGGGGTTAAACTGACTGTCATGTGAGCTGTCATTGAATTCGAAGGGTATTTAGATGAATTTAATGATTATTCCTTAGAATTTAGTTTGTAGGACTCTACCCTCTCTTCCAAACTGAGAAAAAGTTGAGGAAATCATTTTTGGTGGGGGTGAAATGGCAGTGGAATTGGGAGAGGGAGTGGAGGTCTGGTGTGTGTTTTGTAAAAGGGAATGGCTTTAATGAAAAAATAAATTCCATTGTGATCATCATTTCAGATGAGAAGTACTTTCTTTTAAAAATACAGTGGGTAATGCCTATTCTGGTTCCCTTACATATGTTAGGGTAGTATCATGTTTTGGACAATAGCATCCTATGAGGTAACACAAGACTTCTGATCTGAAAGTTTTACATTCTGCTAGTCCAGACCTGGAAGAACATGTCCAGGTACCTCTGAGCTGGCGTCATGGCCAACGCTGGTGAAAGGGTGCCACCTACTGACCAGCAGTAGTCACACTGTTTCCTGCCAGTAGCCTCACATTTGGTTTGGCTCAGAGCTCTTGCCTCAAAGAGGATGGTGTAAGAGACCCAGGGAAGTTGTCTGCTAACACCCACTGTATTTCATGGGGAGGTTCATAAGGGCATAGCCACATAAAGTGAGGTATTCCAAGTGTATGTACTCTGTAAGAATCTCTTTCAGGAAAGGAGTTCTCCTTTGAAGAAAAATAGCAGCCTCAGTGCAGAAAATAACAGAACTAATATTTGGTTGAATGGTGTTGTATAAAGCTATGGTTCCATCACATGGATTTCAAATACAGTTGTGTTGTTAAGGGGTGGAGGGAACAGAGAGTGAAATTTAGGACTTAACTCTGATTTAGAAGGGTTTGAATCCATTAAAGGTTAAAAATTTTTTTCATTTAAAAATAAAATTTTATTCTCTAACATATTATTAAATGGGGAGTTTATATATAAAAAGTTTTACTCTTTTTATTTAGTTTATGTTGATGGAAATGATGGGACACTGACAGAAAGGGTACCAGTGTCTCCTGGTAAACCACTCAGTGTCAAGCTCCTTGTCTAGGCGATGGCCATAGTTACTTGTCTTCTCAAGACCGTGCTGGGTCATTTTGAAAAGTACATTAGAGGTTAATAAGGTAGACGGATAGGATTTGTTTCCTTCACCAGGAAAATGCATTCGAGACACATGATTGCAGATGTGAGAAAAGCTACTTCCTAAATCAACTGAAATCTCAATTTAGATTCTTTTGCTTCTTTGGTGGGAGTGGCATCTTAAAGAAAAGACACTTTGGTTGAGTCAGTACACAAGGAAATGAGAGAGTGGAAGGATCATGAGAGAAGAGAAGGAAATGTTCCTATAGCAGCTGGAGAAGGACTTTATGAGCTGCATCTTGGCAAACTGGCTTTTGGGGGCTTCCCACTATCACCCTCAGCAGCCCTTAATCCCTGGGGAATTCCAGCCCTCTGGATCCTGATAAACAAAGTCACATTAAATTTAACCCTCCACTGAGATGCACTCTCAGGAGGGTTTCACCTCAACTAGAATGAGAGGAAGGGAGTGCTGCTTAGCCCAAAGAAGTCGTACTAACAGCCAGTGCTTACTGGTATCAGGCACTGGGCCAAGTGCTGTCCACAGATCAACTAACGGGTGCTCCCTACAGTTCAGTGAAGTAGGAATATTATGCACTCAGGGATGAAGACTAAGAAACTTGCTAATGTCCCAGAGCTAATGAGTGAGAGGGCTGAGGTCTGAATCCAGTTCTGCCTGACTCTAGAATAAGTGTTCTAATCCATGTGACATTTCAGAAATTGCTAGTAGAATTATCTTGGAGCTAGAGAAGCTACAGAAGACCCATGGCTCACCTTTTTTAGATATAAGAGGCTCTCCTGTGCCGTGGTTGACAGAGAGCCCCCTAATTTCTTTTCTTTTTTTCTTTTGACTGAAAACTGTAGCTTCTCCAAAGTTCTAGATTAACTGAAATGAAAAAGCAATACTTACCTATTGATGTGAACATGCTTGTGTATGTATGTGTGCACACATGTACATGTATATGCATCTTTTTGCATGAAGTGGGTTTGCTGAACCAAGAGTAGAGACGCTGAAGCAGTGGAGAGCAGTAAGCTACACAGTTCCAGGAGATGGACCCTGAAATAAAGAGCACTGGACTAGAAGTCAGGCGTCCTCGATTCTAACTCTGGCTCTGCCACTTACTACAGCAACAACAATAATAGCAGCAGCTAACATCTGAGTGTTTACAATGTGTCAAGTACATTCCAAACATTTTACATGTATTAATTTACTTAATCCTCATGACCATCCTATGGATAAGTGTATTATTATTCCTATTTTAATGACGAGAAAATTGAGTTGCACAGAGGTTAAGTTACTTGCATGCCCTAAGTCATACCAGCCTAATAAATGCTAGGAATTTGGCTTAAACTCAGGCAGGCTGGCTTACTACAGTAACTATTATGTAATATTGTCTCTCAGCTAACTGAGTTGTGTCAGTTAAGCTTTTTGGGCTTTAGTTTTCCCCACTTATAAATTCATATCTTTTAGTGAATACTGAGTTCCAAGCTTGTGTAAGACCTTATAGCTCAGGTAGACATGGAAGATCCCATGCACATAGATGCCACCCCCCAACACACACACAGAGTGCAAAATGCAAAGGAGAAGGAGTCCACATGCGGTTGGCATCACCAGGGAGAGCTGCAGGAAGACTGGGCATTGGAACTTGATCTTAAGCCTGGATACTGGGCCAAAAGGGGCATCCCAGGCAGAAGTAAAGTTCAAGGTGACTTTGGGGACTCTAGTAACTAGTCCATTTTGACTGAAGAACAGGGTATTGGGCAGAGGACACTGCCAGAGGGAAAGGGATTAAGGACCCACATCCAGGACCATTAACTATCTTACATGTAAGTCAAATTCATGTGGGGAGAGACTGGAGGCAAGGAGACCATTGTGGTGGTCAGAAAACTGAGGATCTTAAGTTGGGTGGAGGAGGCAGGGATTTAACCATGGGGATTGATGCCAGAAACATCAGGAAAGTGGGATGGTGAGGCTGAGACAGGATAGAGGAGGTGGTACAATGAGCAGAATGGCTAAGTGAGAGGTTTAACCGTGGCTTGCAAAGAAGCACAGTTCAATTGCTGACTTCTTCAAACTAAGAAGTCCATTTCTGTGGACTTTGTAGGCAGACATGCTTGATCAGAGCTATTAGATTTATGTGGCTGAAGCTCAGAGTAATGATCTTTGGAGGGATATGATAATGATAGGTGTATGCCAGGCATTCCTCCATCTGCAGTATCTCTAATCAACATACTCAATATACTAGTGTGTAGCTTTCATTTTAGAGGATTTTTCCTTCCCCAAAGAGGCAGGATAGCACAGTGCTAGGAGGGGAGACTCTGAAGCCAGAAGCCTAGAAAAAGTAGAGGAGCTACTGACTAGTTGTGTATCCTGGACAGGAACTTTAATCTTTCTGTACCTCAGTATATGCATGTGTAAAATGGGGTTAACGTCACCCACTTCATAGTACTGTTGTGAGGTTTAAACAGATTAATATATATATGTGTGTGTGTGTATATATAAATATAAATATATACACACATATAAATATATATATATAATGCCTGGCTTAAGTAAGCACATAGGAAATATTGATTATTCCTATTGATGAGCAAACTGAGGAGCAGAGAGATGAAATGACTGGTTGAGGACACATAGCAAGCAGAGGCAGGATTCAAACCCAGGCCCATCCATAAGTTCTCCTTAATTTCTACTGTGCCGTGCTGGATTGAGAGCAGAACCCTAAAAAAGATGAGAAAATAGTGAAGAGGATAATGGGAAAAGCACATCAGGTAGCAGAAGAATGAAAAGGAATACAAGAAGGAACAAAAGAAATTATGAGGAAGAACAGGAATAAAGAACTTTAAAAAGAGATTCAGTATTAGGATGGTGGAGTAGAAGGACCTTAAGCTCACCTCCTCTCATGAACATAAGAAATCAAAACTAACTGCTGAACAAGTATTGATAAGAATGTTTGGAGCCTACCAAAAAAGACCTACATCTAAAGACATAAAGAAGGAACCACAGTGAGACAGTCGGAGAGGTGCACTCATGCTATAATAAAATTCTATATCCACCAGGTGGGTGACCCACAAATTATATTGCAGAGGTTCTCCCATAAGAGTGAGAGTCCTGAACCCCATGTCAGACCCTCAAGCCCAGGGGTCTATCATCAGGAAAAGGAGTTTCCAGAGCATTTGGCTTTGATGGCCAGTGGGGCTTAATTGCAGGAGCCCCACAGGACTAGGGGAAACAGAGAATACATTCTTAAAGGGCACACACAAAATCTCATGCACACAGGGATGAAGGGCAAAAGCAGTAACTTCGTAGAAACCTGGGCCAGACCTACCTGTGGGTCTTGGAGAGGCTCCTGATGAGGTAGGAGTGGCTGTGGCTCATCCTGGGTGTATAAAATCTGGTGGCAGACATAACAGGGAGTATTTATCTGCATGAACTCTCCTCAAGGCTGACATCTTGCTTGGGTCATTAGCACCAAGACCTGGCCCCACCTAACAGCCTGTAGGCTCCAGTACTGGGATCACTCAGGCCAAGCAACTAACAGCAGACAGGCTGCCTTATAGACTTCCTGAGCCCACAGCCACTTCTAGACATGCCCTAAACATGACCCTGCCCACCAGAGGGGCAAGATAAGCTCCACCCACCAGTGGGCAGGCACTGACCCCTCTTGCCAGGAAGCCTGCATAAGCCTCTAGACCAGTCTCACCCACCAGGGGGCAGACACCAGAAGCAAGAAAACTATGATCCTGCAGCATGTAGAACGAGTCCACAAATGCTGGCCAGGCTCTACTCTGGGACCAGCTGACCCCTGGACCTTGGGTGATGAGAGGGGAGTACATTGCTGGGATGCATAAGGCATCTCCTACAGAGGGCCATTTCTCCATGGTCAAGAAACCCAATTAACCTACCACATACATAAAAATACTTAAAAATTAAAAAAAAATTCTAAATAGAAATTTAGACAAAATGAGGCAGCAGAGGAATGTGTTTCAGACAAAGGAATCAGATAAAATCCCAGAAGAACTAAGTGATGTGGAGATAGTCAATCTACTTGAGAAGGAGTTCAGAGTAATGATCATAAAGATGATCAGAGAACTTGGGAGAAGATTGGATGCACAGAGCAAGAAGTTAGAAGTCTTTAACAAGAAGTTAGAAAATATATAAAGAACAACCAAACAGAACTGAAGAATACAGTAACTGAAATGAAAAATACACTAGAAGGAATGAATAGTAGACTAAATGATGCAAAAGAATGGATCAGTGAGCTAGAAGACAGTAGTGGAAATCACTACCTCAGAACAGAAAAAAGAGAAAAGAATAAAAAGAAATGAGGACAGTTGAAGAGACCTCTGGGACAACATGAAGTGCAATAATACTCACATTATAGGGATCTCAGAAGGAGGAGAGAAAGGACCTGAGAAAATATTTAAAGAGATAATAGCTGAAAACTTCCCTAACCAAGGAAAGGGAACAGTTACCCAAATCTAGGAAATGCAGAGCGTCCCATACAGGATTAACCCTAAGTGGAACACACCTAAATATATAATTAAAATGACAAAAATTAAAGATAAAGAGAGACTATTAATAGCAACAAGGGAAAAGCAACAAGTAACATACAAGGGAACTCCTGTAAGACTATCAGCTGAATTTTCAGCAAAAAGTATACAGGCCAGAAGGGAGTGGCATGATATAATTAAGTGATGAAAGGGAAAAACCTACAACCAAGAGTATTCTACCCAGCAAGGCTCTTTTTCAGATTTGATGGAGAAATCAAAATGTTTACAGACAAGCAAAAGCGATAAGAATTCAGCACCACCAAACCAGCTTTACAACAAATGCTAGAGGAACTTCTCTAGGAGGAAAAGAAAAGGCTACAACTAGAAAGAAAACTACAAAATGGAAAATCTCACTGGTAAAGGCAAACATACATTAAAGGTAGGAAATCATCCACATAGAAACTAGAAGGAAGGTTAAAAGAGAAAAGTAGTAAAATCATCTGTATCCACAATAAGCAGTTAAGGGATATAGCCACAATTAAATATAAAATATATAAAAAACAGTAATCATGAGGGGAGGAGCATACAAATGCAAGGTATTTAAAATGCATTGAAATTGAGATATCAGTAACTTAAAGCAATCCCATATATATATAGATTGCTGTACCAAAACCTTATGGTAACTGGAAACTTAAAATCTACAATATATATACACACAGAAAAAGAAAAAGGAATCTGAACATAATACTAAAGATAGTCACCAAATCATAAGAGAAGAGAACAAAAAAAGACCTGCAAAACAAATCTAACACAATTAACAAAGTGGCAATAAAAACACATATATTAACAATTACCTTAAATGTAAATGGACTAAATGCTCTGACCAAAAGATACAGATGGGCTGAATGGAGACAAAAACAAGACCTGTGTATTTACTGAATATAGGAGACTCATTTCAGATCTAGTAACACATACAGACTGAAAGTGAAGGGATGGAAAAAGATATTCTATGCAAAGAGAAATCAAAAGAAAGCTGGAGTAGCAATACTTTTTTATGCATCCTTTAAAAAAATTATTTAGTTTTTAGTTTTTTGAGGGGTGGAAGTAACTAGGTTTACTTATTTGTTTTATTCTTGGGGGACGTGCTGGAGATTGAACCCAGGACTTTGCATATGCTAAGCATGCACTCTACCACTTGAGCCATATCCTCCTCCCTTAGAGTAGCAATACTTATATCAGACAACATAGACTTTAAAATAAAGATGGTTACAAGAGACAAAGAAGGATACTACATAATGATCAAGGGATCAATCCAAGAAGATCTAACAATTGCAAATATATACACACCTCACATAAGAGCACCTCAGTATATAAGACAAATGTTAACAGACATAAAGGGAGAAATTGACAGTAACACACTAATAGTGAGGGACTTTAACACCCCACTTACATTAATGGACAGATCATCCAGACAGGAAATCACTAAGGAAGCAGAGGCCTTAAATGACACATTGTACGAGATGGACTTATTTATAGAGCATTCCATCCAAAGGTAGATTATACATTCTTCTCAAGTGCATATGGAACGTTCTCCAAGATAGATCACATGCTGGGCCACAAAGCAAACCTTGGTAAACTTAAGAAAACTGAAATCATATCAAGCATCTTTTCTGACTACAACACTGTGAGATTAGACATCAAATACAAGAAAAAAATGCAAAAAACACAAACATGTGGAGGCTAAACAATATGCTACTAAACAAGCAATGGATCATTGAAGAAATTAAGGGAAAAAAAGAAATACCTAGAGAAAAATCAAAATGAAGACAAGATAATCCCAAACCTGTGGGACAGAGCAAAAGCAGTTCTAAAAGGGAAATTTGTAGCAATACAAGCTTATCTCAGGAAACAAGAAAAATCTTAAATAAGCAACCTAACCTTACACCTAAAGCAACTAGAGAAAGAAAAACAAAACTCAAAGTCATAGAAGGAAAGAAATCATAAGGATGAGAGCAGAAATAAATTGAATAAAGAATAAAAAAGAATAATAGAAAAGATCAATGAAACTAAAAGCTGATTCATTGAAAAGATAAACAAAATTGATAAACCTTTAGCCAGACTCATCCAGAAAAAAAGGGAGAGGGTGCAAATCAATAAAATCAGAAATGAAAAAGGAGAAGTAACAACTGACACCACAGAAATGCAAAGGATGATAAGAGGCTACTGTGAGCAACTTTACACAAATGAAATTGACAACCTAGAAGAAATGGACAAATTCTTACAAAGGCACAATCTCCCAAGAGTGAACCAGTAAGAAATAGAAAATATGAACAGACCAATTACCAGTACTGAAATCCAGGCACTAATTTGAAAACTCCCAGCAAACAAAAATCCAGGACCAGGTGGCTTCACAGTTGAATTCTGCCAAACATTTAGAGAAGAGTTAATGCCAATAATTCTGAAGCTATTCCAAAAATTTCAGAGGAAGGAACACTTCCAAACTCATTCTATGAGGCCACTATCATCCTGATACCAAAACCAGACAAAGATATAACAAAAAAGACAAAATTATAGGCCAATATCAGTTATGAACATATATGTAAAAATCCTCAGCAAAATACTAGTAAACTGACTCTAGCAATACATTACAAAGATCATACACCATGATCAAGTGGGATTTACCCCAGAGATGCAAAGATAATAAAATGGACCCAAATTGGAAAAAGAAGTAAAACTGTCACTGCAGATGACATGATATGATACATACAAAATCCTTAAGGTGCTACCAGAAAAACTACTAGAGCTCATCAACAAATCTGGTAAAGTTGCAGGATACAAAATGAATATACAGACACTAGTTACATTTGAATATACTAACAATGAAATATCAGAAAAAGAAGTTAAGGAAGCAGTCCCATTTACCACTGCATCAAAAAGAATAAAATACCTAGGAATAAACCTACTTGAGGAGTCAAAAGAACTGTACTCAGAAAACTGTAAAATAATGATGCAAGAAATTGAAGACACACATACAGATGGAAAGATATACCATATTCTTGGATTGGAACAATCAATATTGTTAAAATGGTCATACTACCCAAGGCGTTATAGAGATTCAATGTAATCCCCATTCAATTACCAACGGCATTTTCCACAGAAGTGGAACAAAATTTTTTTTTTATTTGTATGTAAACACAAAAGATCTCAAATAGCCAAAACAATCTTGAAGTAGAACAGAGCTGGATGAATCATGCTCTCTGACTTCAGACTATACTACAAAGCTATAGTAATCAAAACAGTATGGTACTGGCACAAAGACAGATCAATGGAACAGGTTAGACAGCCCAGAAATAAATCCACATCCTTATGGTCAATTAATCTATGGCAAAGGAGCTAATAATATGCAATGGAGAAAGGTGGTCTCTTTAATAAGTGATGCTGGGAAAACTGGACAGCTACATATAAAAGAATGAAATTAGAACATCCTCTAACACCATATACAAAAATAAACTCAAAATGGATTAAAAACCTAAATGTAAGACTGGATACTCTAAAACTCCTAGAGGAAAACATAGGCAGAACACTCTTTGATATAATTGTAGCAATATATATTTTTTGATCTGTCTCCTACAGTAATGGAAATAAAAGCAAAAATAAGCCAATGGGACCTAATTAAACTTAAAAGCTTTTGCAGAGCAAAGGAAAGCATAAACAAAACAAAAAGACAATGGAAGAAAATATTTGTAAATGGTGCTACTGACAAGGAATTGATTTCCAAAATATACAAACAGCTCATACAGCTTAATATCTAAAAACAAACAACCTTCAAAAATAGTCAGAAACCTAAAGAGACGTTTCTCCAAAGAAGACATACAGATAGCCAACAGGCACATGAAAGGATGTTCATCATTGCTAATTATTAGAGAAATGCAAATCAGAACTGTGAGGTTAACACCTTGCACTGGTCAGAATGGCCATCATTAAAACGTCTACAAATAATAAATGCTGGAAAGAATGTGGGAAAAAGGAACCCTCCTACACTGTTGGTGGAAATGTAAATTGGTGCAGCCACTATGGAGAACAGCATGGAAGTTTCTTAAAAAACTAAAAATAGAGTTACCGTATGATCCAGCAATCCCACTCCTGGGAATATATCTGGAGAAAACACTAAATCAAAAAGATGCACCCCAGTGTTCATAGCAGCACTGTTTACAATAGCCAAGACATGGAAGCAACCTAAGTGTCCATCGACAGATAAATGGATAAAAACGATGTGGTATATATACAACAGAATATTACTCAGCCATAAAGAAGAATGAAATAATGCCATTTGCAGCAACATGGGTGGACCTAGAGATTATCATATTAAGTGAAGTAAGGCAGACAGAGAAAGACAAATATTATATGATATCACTTATATGTGGAATCTAAAAAAAAAAGATACAAATGAACTTACTTACAATCAGGAAATAGTCTCACAGATTTAGAAACCAAACTATGGTTATCAAAGGGGAAAGGAGTTGGGGGGCAGATCAATTAAGAATTTGGGATTAACATATACACACTACTATATATAAAATAGATAACCCAAAAGTCCTACAGTATAGCACAGAGAACAGGAACTATATTCAATATCTTGTAATAACCTATAATGGAAAAGAATTTGAAAAACAATTTATGTATGTATATGTATAACTGAATCACTTTTCTGTACACCTGGAACTAATGCAACATTGTAAATCAACTATACTTCACTAAAAAAAGAACTTAAAAAAACCTTTCCTGTTTTTCTGCTTGTTAAATTGAGATAGCCTAACTGTAAAAATTAAAACATCATAGAATTAAATTCCTGTGATCTAACCACCTCCTCTGCTCCCCTGTCAGATAGTCACAGCTAGCAGACTTTGAAAAAATAAAAACACAGGACTTTATATAGTATCATAGAAAGTAGGGGAGACAACTGAAAAAAACATGGTTGACAAAGTTGGATGCAGGAGAGTTATGGCCACAAGGCTTGGTGTTGGGGAGAGCAGAGAGGGAATATCATGGTAGGGGTTTGAGTGGCAGATGATGCAGATCTGGTAGTTTAATTTGAAATGAATCTGGTATGGGAGGGAGGGGGCAGAGGGCATAGACAGGTCCACAGTAAGGGTGCTGAAGTGGAGAGGTGTGGGGGTAGGAAACTTTGGGCTATAAATCTCTTTGGGAGTCTCATGAAGCTTAGGGATCTCTTTTCAAAAAAAAAAAAAAAAGGTTTTAATGCCTAAAATAAAAGACTTGAGATTACAAAAGGTTATCTTTTATCCACAGACCTCTTAGCATTCAGAATTCCTATATGGACACATCCAGTTTTAAGATTTGGTATTTCAGTAAAGTCTCCATCCTTAGAAGCTCCCTTTTGCCCTCAGAATCCTCTAAATTCTGTCTGCATAGAAACCTGAAGATACCCCTAGAATGCAGAAAGAGTCCAAATCTCTGGCTCCAGACTGATTTTGGATGAGGGCTTAACTTCAGGTGGTCTGGATACCCTAAAATGTAGAGAAGTTGGGGTAAAACATCAACATCACACCTCCGTTTACTAATTTCAGAAGGATTTTTCCAGAGTGGAAAGTGCTTTGGAGACTATATGCTGATCAGATCCTCGTAATGTTCCAAAAAAATTCTGTTAAGAACCAGAGGCAGGTAATCCCGATTTATTGACTCATTGCATGAGGTTCTTGGTATATTCTACATGCTTGCAGGATAGAATGGCTGATGCGCTTCCTTGTGGGGTTGGATCCATTCCCCCATCCCCAGATGGGCATATTTGGGGTTTAAGTTTGCAAATAAAATTCAGAAAATCACGAGTGACTCTTCTTGCACCAGGTGGAGGGCAAGGGGAAGGCTAGCAGCAGGCATTACCCAGGGCGAATTCATTGGGGCAAATACACTAGAAAGGTGAGTTTCTGAGATTTTTTAAAAAATTACCCATTCAATTGGAAATTGGCTGGGCTTGCCTATGAAGTCATTATTAATACAGTAGAGGAGGGGTTTACATAAAATAATCTCATTTACTGTTTGATTATGTTTTTATATTTTTCCCCAGGCCACAGGAATGTCTATAGGAAAAGGGTTTTTCTACTTCTTGCCCCATAACTTGAAATGGAAATCATCATCCTAACTACATCCATTGCTGGAAGTACTATTTTGGGTTGGCCCTGTGTAATGTGAAGTGAAGAGGAAAAGTGTGTAGCTGAATCCCGATATAGAAATCTAGACTTAAAAACATTCTCTGATGGTTTGGCATCTGTAGGATAAATTGGTCATAGTTTTCAACAACTCAGATCAAAGCCAAATGCTGTTTGCATTGAGACAGTGATTCAAGGACCATGTCTTATTTGGTTTCTTTGAAAATAGAGCACAGGCATTTTTTCATACTTTCGAGAGAAGTGTTTTGGCTGCCAATTTGTGCCTTGTAAACATTATTGTACCCTAATACAAAGTTTTACCTCTTGTCTCAAATGTCTTTTTTGTAGTTATTCCACCATCCCCAAGCTGAGCGGCCTGTTGCATTGAGGGTCTCCTGATGTAATGTAAAGAGAAAAAAAAAAAGGCCAACTGGTAAAGATAAAAAAGAAATGAGAGTAAATAAAACACATATGGAACGTCTACTTTGAGAATTAAAATGTATACGAGCATGTATGCAAATCAGCCATCCAAATAGAAATCTCGACTGGGCCAACCTTAGGCACAGTTGTGATGGAGGAAAGGCCTTTCACTCCCCTTACCTAGATATTCCTCCATCACCTCCACGTCTCTTCTTTCTCAAGCTACTTTTGATTGTTCCCAGTGAAAGAATCAGGATTGCCTGGTGTCAGTACTTGCTTCGGGACTCCTCCATCTGCCAAGCATGCACTTCCTTTCACTTCTACTGCCCTTCAAATGCCTGTGTCCTGTGCCCCTTTTCTGTGGGCCTTGCTGTTAGGGAGGAGCTCCAGGGGTAAATGAGTATTAAGTGTGTATTATACATACTGGCTCTGATGTAGTGGGAATTACGAGAGAGCCCAGTTGTTAATTGGGGACTGGGGTCACATACACAAAAAGTTAAACAGCATGGCAAGATAGAGTAACAACTTGGAGATGATGCAAGCTGATTTTATCTAGCAAATGTACATTCAGTGTGGCAGACACTGTTCTAAGTGCTTCTCAGATATTAACTCATTTAGTCTTCAAAACAAATGTTTTAACTCATTTAGTCTTTAAAACAATGCTCTGATATTAGTACTATATTCATTTCTGTTCTACAGATGGAGAGACAGGCACAGAGGTTAAGTGACTTTCATAGAGTCACTCAGCTATTAGACTAAATCCCAGCAGTTTGGCTCCAGGGCCTGGGTCCTTAAATCATCTTGGTGCAGCCTCCCCAGCTTTAGGAGATGAATCCCAAGTGCGAGACACAGGCAAGGGCTCTGAATTTGACAGCAGAACCATTCTAGGTGAGCTGGAGAGGTCAGAGAGGGCTCTATGACAGTGGCTGCCCATTACAGTGATCTGGGAAGTTTAAAAAAAAGGTCCTACAGTTTGATTACATCCATCTAATTAAATCACAGCCTCAAGAGTTGAGGCCTGGTCAGTTATACAAATAGCTTCTCCACGTATTCTAAAGGGCAGTCAAGTCATCATGGGAACCACTGCAGGGAGAAGGCACTAAAAACTGGATCCTGGAGAGTGGGCTGGAGCTCAAAAGGTAGGAGGAGAGAGAGGGTGGTCAGGTGGGAGATGGAGAAGCAGAGAAAAAGGTTCTTCCTCTTTCTCTTTGCCTCTTCTCTCCCACCACCATGCTTTTGGATCTTCCTCCAGCTACCATTCCTTTTTTCTCCTCTTTTCAGACCTCATCGTCCCCTTCTTTCCTTTGCTTCTGTCTTCCTCTCCTGTCAACCCCTATATCCCCTTCCTTCTTGTGTCCTTCTGCTGCTCAGTCTTTTCCAGTTCATGACCTTTTGGTCATGTCACTTAACATTGTCCCTCCTTCCAGCAGGAGGTGAGCAGAGTAGAGGCTTTTGGGTCAGTTGTAAGACCCATTCATAGTGCTCCTGAATGGAATTAAAGGAAAGTCTGGAAGTATAGACCCAATTCCTAAATCTTATAATTAATGTTAAATATTGGTAAGGAACTGTATTCTGTGGGGACCTAGAGCATATCGTGCCTGGCTCTCAGGGTGAGGGCAGAGAAGAGAGCTTGGAAGTGTACTAGTTTTCTTTTGCTGTTCTAACAAATTACTCTCAATATAGTGGCTTAAATAACTTAAATTCATATCTTACAGTTCTATAAGATAGAAGCCTGACCTGAGTCTCACTGGCAGGGCTGCATTTCTTTCTGGATGCTCTAGGAAAGAATCTGTTTCACTGCTATTTCTAGCATCTAGAGCCTGCTTACACTTCTTGGTTCATGGTTCCTTCCTCCATTTTCAAAGCCAGCCAGATAGCATCTCTCTGGCCCTGCTTCCACAGTCATCTCATTACTTTCTCTGCCTTTCTTCTTCTGCCTCCTTTACTACTTGTAAGGGCTCTTGTGATTACACTGAACCCACCTGGATAACCCAGGATAATCTCCGTATATTAAGGTTATTTTACTAGCAACCTTAATTTCATCTGCATCTTCATTCCCTTTTGCCTTGTGTCCCAACATACTCAAAATTCCAAGGATTTGGATATCAACATTTTGGGAGGGACATTAATCTTTCTACAACAGAAAGCCCCACAGAGTAGGAGGAGAAGTAAAGATCATTTCGTGTAGACAGAACAGCAAATACAAAGGCTTGGGGACTTTGGAGAGTGTTGAGGTAGGTTTTGAGGAACTACTGTTCAGTGTTGCTTTGTAGTGTCATACAATAGGCCATTACATGTACCATTT
This sequence comes from Camelus bactrianus, assembly GCF_048773025.1. Classification (NCBI taxonomy): domain Eukaryota; kingdom Metazoa; phylum Chordata; class Mammalia; order Artiodactyla; family Camelidae; genus Camelus; species Camelus bactrianus. Next base: position 30,802,324 of record NC_133542.1, read on the forward strand.
ATAAAGTATATTTTGTTCTTAAATTTTACATATAATGATGTTCACCATATATCTCAGCAAAACATCTTATAATAAGCAGTACTCTGTGGGGGCAGTGTTGCAGCTAAGGGCATGCGCCTTGGAGTCATGGAGGGTAGGTTCAGGTCCCACCTCCACCAGTTACTAGACGGATACCTCTGAGGACTAAATGAGATCAAGAATCTCAAGTACTTTGCCATACTTAAACTGTGTCTTAAGCTAATGATGTATAACTTGCCATTCTCACTTTTCCCCTTAATGTCCACTTCTTGCTGGAAAAAAAAAAAAAAAAAGAAAAAGCAGTGACAGGAAGAACATTTCTGACCTATGCAATCTGCTGAGATAACATCATTATTCTCAGGCTCAAATTATCTAACTGCTGGGCCCTAAATTCAATCTGGAATCTAAGGACTCTCTGCCCCTGCCGCTTACGTCAAATGGTATCTATAGCTGAGTTTTAAATGACATTTGGTTAGGAAACAGAAAAGCATGAGATTGGAGGAGGGGTGTTCCTGGCTGAACTGAACCTTCTAAGGTAGAGTTAATAACAAGAGCAACAACAACAAAAATGAGTGGGACTCAGAGATGCCTGGATACAAATTTGTTTTATATCTGAAAGTCATTCCAGGAAAATCTTGGTTGTGCTTTGGGAATGAGATAAAGTCAAATTTCAATAGGAATTTAGGAATGCATGTATTTCCTATTATATGTTGAGTTCTGGGACTACATTTGTTAACCAGTAACTGAGGACACGTAGAAATGGCCTGGCTTTTCAAGTCAGTTGTCTGACAACCAAATGGATAAACTATTCTAGCTGACCCCCCAAAAGTTGACTGGCTGGTCTGAAAGGGCGCATTGTATAATTACTGTGGAAGTAGAATGTTTCTTGCTTAATATTATACTGCCAAATGGTAGGACTATCTTGAGAAGAGCATGAGTTATAATTTATTTTTTTTAATCAGTCTAAAATGATATCACAAAAACTACTTAAGTAGTTACTAGGTAGTGAGTGCCTTTAAATTTGTCTTGCTTATCTTTCTATCCTCCATGGTGCCTTATAGAACACCATGGGTACTTCCATAAGTTGTTGTCAGCTACCTAAAAAAGAAAGGGATCTACTTACTGGCTCCTACAAATGAAAAAGTCTAGATGTCAGACAGAGATCAGGTGTGGTTCTACTAGGGCTCTGGCCCTTGCTTTCTGCAACGTATACACCCTGCCTTCCACAAAGTATCAGCTCTCTTCAGGTTGAGAGGAAGACAGCTTCACTTTCGTCTCTTCACAACACATAGAAGAGGAAAGGCCACCTTTTCGGTGGCTCCCTAGAAAGAGGAGAAGCCACTTTCCTTAGAAACTACCAAAGAAAATTCCTCTCATGAGAACATCTCACTGGCTTAAATTGGGTCACATGCCTATCTCTGAGCCAATCCCTGTGACCAGGGATTTCCTTTTCACATCTTATTGGCCCAAATTGGGTTGCATGCTCATCAATGGACCAACCCTTATGGCCAGTTGAATGTCATACATTGATTGGCTTAGGTCTGGATTTATGAGCAATTCTCTTTGGCCAGGGGAGGGAGATTTTCTCAGAGTCATTAAGCCCATTCCGGGAGCTGGGGCTTGGATACATTTCCCTTGAAGTATGTGGGTTGTGTCCCTTATCAATAGAGGAAGCCCCTGGTTGCATATATGTGCTGACTAATGTTGCAATTCCCATTCAGTTTTTGCAGTAACTCAGGTAGCTGAACTGATGTCCCTAGTGGTCCAGGAACCAGCTCAAGCTTTCACAGTAAGTGGTGGAGTTAGAATTTCTAGGTTTTCTGATTCCAAAGTGCACCCTCCTTCTAACACACCCTCCCTGAGTGAATGAACAAATAAATGTATGGTGGAAGCAGAGCCCCCTGCCCTGAAAGAGTAAAAGAGTAATGGTTAATGTGGGAGAATATTTCTCTTTGAAGCCTGGACAATAATATAACACTTCTCTCTGCTGTACAGAACTAAAAGGGAATAGAAGTGTTTATACATGTAAAAATCTCCTGAGTGCTTCAGAGTCATAGGGATTTAGAATTTGTAGAAAACTTTCAAGTGTATTCAAACCCCTTTACAAAGGTATTTGGAACTTGAGGTGAGTTGGGGGAAGAGTCCAAAAAGCTACTGAATCACTTTTTTTCAAAGCTTAATTCTACCCAAAACTTGTTCATTGTTCTCAGTTATCCTGATGGTGTCCTAATGCTGCCCTGCCTTCTTTATTTCCTCTCATTTTTAAAACATTCATTTTCCTCTCTGCATCCTCATTCTGTATTTTCCCTTTTTTCTGTCCATAATTTAGTACAGATATTCTGGGAGGAGAGTGGGGGCTGGGGAGAACACAGGGTGTGATGCAAATGAGCCGGTTTGGAGTGGTGTAAAGGAGGTAGTGGGGTGTCAGATAAGTAAAGATCATCTTGGCATTGGAGAAGGAATTTCACCTTCCTGATTCTAAACATTGCACAGAGACTGTGAATTTTCTTCCACAGGAAATAGGAAGTAATATTTTAATCTTCAGTTAACAGTGAAGAGCCTCGGGGCACAGAAAGAGAATGACAGGTATTTAGACTCTTTTAGAGTATTGAAATGATTGCACATATACACAAAGACAGTGTATATTCACCAATCTGAAAGTAGGGAAACATTCTTTCACTTCCTCATTAATTCAGACATTCACTTAGCATTAATTACTTTCTAGTGCCCAGTGCTGTTAGGCCATGAAAGACTTATGAAGAAATGTAAATTCTGGCCAGTAGAAGGCAGGTATAGAAGGCAGTTACGGCTAAGATGGCATCATGACCGGGTAATTAATTTTACAGTGCCATATTTAATTGCCCAGTTTGGAGTTAAGTGAAACTGGAAACTACCACAGGAAACTGGCTGCCTGTGAAACATTCTGTGTATCTAATACTTTATTTTTGTTTAGGTAAACTCTTTGTAGATATCCCTTAGTAATATGTCAAGAAATATCCTATCAAACTTTGTAGAATATAAGATGCATCTCAATTGGGTGTATATAAAATAGGAAGAAAAATTTTACCAGTGAGAAAAGATAGAGAGACTGTATAGAGTAAAATATTTCACATTTAGGTCAGTTGCATGTGGAGTGATACATTTTAGACTCTGATTTACAGTTTTGACCTTAGAAAGGAAAAGAGGTATGATGCTGTGGACGTAATGAGTATAAATAATAATTTTTAAAAATTGCATGAGGTGTAAGCAGGAGAGTCTGGGATCACTGCACTTGTGGCAAAATTAGTAGAAAGATCAACTTAAAAGTTTTATTAGGTTATCAAGCACTGATAACATTCCACTATTTTGTACTACTTGCTTAGGAAGGTAAAATGGAAATTTTTCATCTTACATATTTATAGTTCCTCTCTTTAAGTTGGCAAACACTGACTTTTTCCACTGCATTTCTACATAATTGGACTCTTGCCAGCTCGTGTGTGTGTGTGTGTGTGTGTGTGTGTGTGTGTGTGTGTGTGTGTGTTAATAGCTAGGGATACTATCACTGGTGGTGTTAGCTCAACTTATCTGCATTTTGGAGTCAAAACTCTCTCTAGATACTTTATAGGAGTATGAACCTGATCATTGTTCTTTGTAAGTTTATAAGTGATTTGCTGTCAGATCACTCAGACTAACACAAATAACAGTTTTCCTGAAGGTTTGCAATTAGGATGTTCTCTCCAGGAGTCCACTGTGTTCCATTGCTATATAGCTTTGAGATTGTGAATGTTCCTATTTTGTACTCTAGCTTTGTATGAGCAGATACACAGGACTTAGCTCTTTGTGCCCTTTCTGGTGCTTATTACTCTTCTTGGAATGGTTTTCTTTGCTTACCAATTCTCTACCCATTCTCTGAAGTTCAGCTTAAATAGCCAAGCTACTTACCCCATGTTTTGTAGTAGGAAATTATTCCTGCCTCCTCCATACTAAGTTGTGCTTATCTGACATTGATCACAAGATACCTTGTACTTTACACACTTGCGTTGTATTCTGCACACATTCAAAGAGCATGCATGGTTATCTTGTAGGGGAGCCATGTTGAAAGAACTAGGGGCTTCTAGACTGGCGAACCTCGCTCTGCCTCCCACTCTCTTTAACTGTTTACTGAGCTTCAGCTTCCTTTCATCTAAATAGGAGGCTGCCAGTGGCTATCTCATATGATTGCTTTGATGAGACAACATATTCAAAGAGTCACCATTTCTTGAGTGTTTGCTATATCCCAGGCTCTGGGCAAATGCTTTATGTAACATCCTCCCATGTAAAATGCCTAAACGTTAACTTTTTTACCCTCAATCCTGGGACAGAGTAGGTACTCACTGAATATTTCTCAAATGAGAACTGGACTTGAGCTGGCAGCAGGGCTCTGTCTGCTGAGTCAGCTGTCCTGAGTCAGCAGTTGAGATGCGTACAACTAATGACTCCAGAGAGGGAAGATAAAACTGGGTTGTAGTTCCCACCTATCTGGCTGAAAGGCTACCATGGTGTGATTCCTAAGAAAAATGGAGAGCTCATGGGGAAAGGAGAGTGTCATTTCTGAACTGCACTATTTCCTTTCCCACCTTCTCTCATTACTCTTCCCAACCCCCACTCCTGTTGACCATTTCAGTCCAGAAGAGGTACAGATCTCATTCTGAGTCACTCCATGGTTATATTGGAAACACTGTATTTTTACTATATCCCATGGAATATGGACATTGCAGATCTACATCCCTGGCCAAAAAAAAATAAAAGTCAGCCAACACATTGTACCTGTTTAGTGGTAAATGTTTTGGGAATGTTAGAAACTCATGAAAATACCACTTCAGTCAAAAATGACATTCCCACCCTTGGGCTTTTATAAATGAAGAGAATTTTGGGGATCTCCAGGTTGATGACTCAGAACTTTCCTAGTGTTTTATTTCCATGAGCCATTGATTAAAGTAGGGTGTAGCACTATATTTTTCTCTTACAACTAAGCTATTCCCATCAAGTGGGAAGTTTGCGAAGCTTCTGCAACCCACTAGGATATAATTTCATGCATCAAAACTATTGTATTTGAAATGATATTTGAGGGACTTTGGACAGGTTTTTTGCAACCTCCACTAAGGCTTCTCTTGTTCTGGGGAGCAGTCTGTACAGTATGAGAGTCATGATGAAGAGAATTTCCTGTGATGCATTGCAGGGTCAGTGTTCCCATCTTGCTCTGCTCCTGAAGGCTGGAGTTAATGAGGAGGAGTTTTTATGTGAATGTCAAGCATGTTGCAATAACTAGCCACAATGAAATAGTCATGGCAACTTCCACCACTTGGTTTCTTTGTTTTTGTGATGTTGCTGCATGCTTCATTTTATGAGTATATTCTTTTCTTATGTGTGGTTGAACCCATCTATTGCCATCTTGGGCTTGGATGGTTGAAGATCAGAGGGAGAAACTGGAAAACTGACAGAATGACATATCCTAAGAACTTATTACTTTATTTCCCTCCCTCCACTTCTGCTGACAAATATTCTGGTGATTAATACTCTGATGAGTTTGTGTCTTTGGGAAAGGGAAAAAAATGCTTTCCCTGAAGGAATCTTGAAAAGCAGATCATAACGAGACATAGGAAGTATTGTGAAAACTGGACTTTTTGGTGACGTCAGTATCTTGGATATAGACCAAATTCTAGTAATATTTCTGAAGTAAGAGAAATGAAAATTGTTAACAATCTCTGGCGAGTCATCTGTACTTGAGGGCTTTTATCTGGATCATAGCATCTACTAGCTGAATGGTAATTTATATTTGAGTGAGAGCCCTGGAATAGAATATAAGGACTGGTGAAATTCGAAGTGTCTTGAGGTATCCTCATTCATTTCATTCAGGAAGGTGAATAATACTATAGAAACGCCTAACTGGAGGATATTGTGTGCTTTGTATAAATTGACTCCGAAGATGGAATTCTGTGCATCCGTGGCAGTACATGTATGGAACCACTAATAGTTGGCCTTCTGGGGCTCTGACCAACCGAAGCAGAAGGGCAGGCGTCACAGCTTAGGTGGAGTATGAAGCTGAGGATGTTGAATTCTTAAAAGAGTATGGTCCACTATATAGATACAACATACGCAGGGAATATGCCTCCATTCCTAGCAGCCCGTGCTAGAATTTTACATCTTAGTAACACTTCCATCACCCTCCTCTCTTCTTTGCTTATTCTTTACTTTAAAAAGTTGCCAAGGGCATCTTCACTTATCCATTTCTGAAGTTATGTGCATCTAATACTGTATATTATTAGAAAGACCCTTTTGCCATTTTTCACTTTTTAGTTTTTCTCTCCTTTTTATTACTGGGTATTGTTTTAAACTTGTTTACTATTTGACATGAACTCTTGTAGAAATGCTAACACTTTTTCGTGTTAAAAAAATAAAAACAACCAAAAAACCCCCCAAACCCAAAAAACAACAGTTCAACAAATAAGGCCCAAGAAGGAGGTGAAGTATCTCTCTGCTGTTACCCTGTTGTGGAGTTCTTCGACTCCCTGGCGCACAGAAAGGAGTGTATGCTTGAAAGCGTTGAGAGAGAGACACAGCTCGGCCTTCGAATTGGCCAGCCTGGTGACCAGAGAGCCCGCCCCCACCCTTCCTCCCTCCCCCTCCATAGCTCACACTCAGGAAGCAGCTGGCTACAGGCCGGCCCTCGCGGCCGCACACACATCCACACTCCTCGCCGGGCCGCCTCCCTCCCTCCCTCCTTCCCTCTTCCCCTCTCCCTGCAGCCGCGTCCACACTGCGCCGCCCGGGCAGCCCAGAGCGCGGCGCGCACGGGCACCAGCGCTGGGGCCGCCACCGCTGCCCCTCCCCGCAGCCCCGTTCGCCGCCCGCAGCCGTCTAGGCTGGCACCAGCGTTTCCCCGACGGAACCCGCCGAAAGCAATTAGCCAGAATCCCGCGCAGGCCCCCAGACGCACCCCCCCGGCCCAGGGCGAGGATGAGCAGGACGGGCGAGGCACAAAGTCGAAACTCAACTTTTTAAAAACAACATGTGCGTGTGTATGTCTGTGTGTTTGCGGGGGGGGTGGGGTGGGGTCAGAATGAGCTGATGCCGAGGGTCCAGCCACCCCCCTTCTGCCTCCTCCTCTCCCTGCCGCCACTGCCCTCGCACACGCGCGCGCGCGCACACACGGCTCTTGGGCCGGGTTTCGGCGCTCGGTCCCCCGGCTTGGATGGGAGTTTTCATTTCCGAAGGAGGCAAAGCCCGTGGAGCGCGCTGAAGGGCTGGAGCCTCAAGTTTTTCCTCGCCAGCGCTGGCCGCCCTCTGTCACTCTCTCTGGCTGGCCGGGGGAAGGGACCCGAACGTCAGGCTTTGTTGTGGAAATCCCGGTTACCTGGTAAGTGGATGCCTTAGGAACTTTGCTCGCAGGCGAGAGACGGGAGAAGCCGGGCGCTTGAGAGTGTGGGGGAGTTACAGTGCTCAGAGACACGAACTAGGGGTTAGAAATAGTGCTGGACGCTGAGCTGATGGTGTTATCGCGGGTTTAAGAATAAGCGCACCTCAACACCCGGATTCTCTAAAAGATCTGTTTACTGAGACAGATAGCAACCCTCAATTAGGAATCAAGCTGTGTTCTTGTCTGTTGCCTAAAAGCGTCCAGTGTAGGAGATGGAAAGGGAATAAACAAGGTTTTAAAGTTTTTCTAATTAGGAAGAGTTTTTTGTTTTTGGCTTTTCCTCTAACCTGCAGGGTCTTGAAGGCTACAAAATCAGGGCAAGTTACAGGACTCAAGGGAATGGTCCTGCACGCCACTCGTGAGTCCCCACTGAAGGGGAACTTAAGAGAAGTGGGACTTGATGGGGTGACGAGAGGTCTCTCAAGCGCACACGGGGCTATAATTGCCTTTTCCAGTTCCACGTGTTTGTGGAGCTCCAACGAAGGCTCTTTTCCACCCTGTGTCTCACCCAAGCCGATATACCTCCCCATTGCTCCGGGAGGTCCTCGAATTGGGGGTGCGTTAGCTTCTCGCAGGGATGGGTCCAGAGACTCGAAGCCGCCGGGTCTATAACTATGACCTCCCACGCCGCAAAATGCGCGGACAGTTTGAGGCGCGCACTCTACCCACCAGGTTTGTCACCTCGCGTTTACATTTTTATGGAGCCCGACAAAATGTCAGCGCTGTTTGGAAAATGTCTCAGTACCTGCGCACGGCTCCAGTCACTATAAATGACCCTGTGTGTGTTTTGAAGTCGCCCGGGGCCGCTCTCTGGAAAGCGTGAGTGAGCAGCCGGCTTTCTCCTAGACTCACACCTTGCCGCGAGCGACGCTTCCAAGTTACTCATTGGAGCTAACAAGTCACCTCGGTGATGAGGAAGTCACCCAAGTGTCTGGAAAACTTGGCCCTGACGGATTTGTCATCCTATGGATGATTCAATTAGGTACCTGTACGGAGAAACTTTGGGAAAGGTTGTTTCTGGCTTCGCAGGTCGCGCCCTCGACTTCTTGGCGGTGTTTAGGAGGCAAGAAGTGAAAGGAGACCAGAGGATTAGGACACTAGTTCGCTGGGGGCTCCGGGCCCTCGCCGCGGGTGCGGCGCTGGGGGCGTGCCCCCGGGGAGCTGCGAGGGAGAGGGGATATGGCTTCCCTCGGATCCGGGCTTGGGCCGGACAACACTCAAGTCTCTGCCTCTTGGGCTTCCCAGCTGCCGGCCAGCGGCGGCGCACATTCGGCCCGACCTACTCGGGACAGGGTTGCACAACAGGAAGCCGGCACGAGTTTGTTTTGCTGCGCTTTCTTGTGGACAAGGCCGAGGGATGGGTCAGAAGCTGCTAGGGAGTGATGGGGTCGCAGCAGCGCGTCCCCACCGGGCTCTGTCGCCTCTGCTCCCGAACCGACCCCCTCGCTCCGCGCCAGTGAGCCCAGGAGGCGCGGGCCTTGGATCCCCTCTGGCCAGGCTAGGGGGCTCAGCAGCAGATAAGGGCTGCCCTTTTCCTGTCCAGCCCCATGCGCCTTTCCCCTGCCCGGCGGGTCCCCAGCACCTCTTTCTGTTTCAGCCCTCCTCCAGGCTGGAGAGCTACCCCCCGCCCCCCTCCCCCCCCAATCTTGATATTTCTCAACCCCTTGCTAGGCTTTCCGGGCATCAGCTGGGCCCTCATTCCAGCGGCATCTAAACGGAATCAGGGGGTTGGGGTGGAGGGTAGTTTCGGAATCTCAGGGACCAGAATCCTGAAATTGTGGCCACCCTCTTACAAAGAGGGCTTTGCACCTTCTACCCACCTACTTCTAGGACATCAGCATCTTCCCAGAATTTGGGTCTGAGGCCCTGAGGCCCTGAGGCCCTGAGGCCCTGGAGTTTGTGAGGAGAGGGGTGTTCTGCAGCTCCCCCCAGTGGACCAATTCCCTTTAGGTTGTGAAAAGAGGGAATCTCAAGTATATACTATAAGGCTATGTGGGATTTGGGCGATCACCTACGGATGAGGAAACTGAGACCCAGAGACTTTTAGTTTTGCCCAAGGCCTCAAAGTCAGTTGTCACAGATGCACGGCAAACACTCAAGTTTCCCAGCACCCAGTTCAGAGAGCATTTCTTGGCCTGAAGGTGAACTCAAGACAAATGCAAAGTCTCATTCTGTCCCGTCTGAAAACTTCGTTGAGTCATGATTTTTGCCTTGGGAGTTAGCCAGATGTCTGTTTCCCCCTCTGTCACATTTACCACTGGACCCCACTTTTTACATAAACAGGGAACAGTTGTTTGTGTGTGTGTGTGTGTGTGTGTGTGTGTGTGTGTATAAAATTGATTTGTATTGGTTTAAAATTTCCCATTCCTTCTTTTCTCCCTCCTCTAAGTTTGCTTATGGTGGTGATGTATGAAACAGGTGCAACCTGCAAAGATTTGTAGAATAAGGATCTACCACAATAAACGTTGTTGGGGGAAATTTTGAAAACATTTAGAGATAGGAGTGTGTGATATTAGATATTATTTTTGCCATTGGGAACCGCTGAAGTTTAAGGATTGCCTTTGAATACATTACAGTTTTCGTATGTTTTCACTAGTTGTTTATGCAGCCAAACTAGCCCTAACACTACCTTGGAAAGAAAGAGTGGGGGTATTTCTTTTCCAGTTACTTTGAAACACCTTTCCTTATTGGTAGTTGAAATCCTTTCCTTTGTTGCTCAAAGGAATCAATAATCCTTCAACCTGCACAGTTAAATCTAATTGCTGCTACAACTCCTTCTCTTCTTGGTTCACCTTAGACTGGTTTGAGAGAGTATCTTTTCTCTGATCCCTGATCCCATCCAATTTCCTTAATAATAGTTTGTCAGAGGTTCAATACTTGGGTTTGGTTGGTTTGTTTGGGAGGAAGTGATCATTATTCCAGAAAGGAAAAGCAGAATTTTGGGGATGGGGGTGGACTCCAGGGTCTACCTAGTGGGTGACATTCCTATTAGGCCAAAATAGGCAGGATGGGGAGGTTAAATAATAGCAAGTTAATGTTTTGTACCAGTCCTGACTTCATTTATGTGGCAGAAAGTGGTCTTTCCATCTTTTCAAAAGAGAGCTCAGTGTTCTCAGTCTTTTTTCTCAGAGAGTTCTTTCCTGCTAGTAAATTAAATCTCAGGACATTCTTTCCAGTGTTGTCGCTCTCATATTGTAGTTACTGATTTCTGGAGTTGGAATATTAATTTGTAATTCTTCCAAAATATAGAAGGAGTACTTCTTGAAAGAGATAATTCAGAAAGTGGCATCATTATCTTCCTTGGAGAAGTCATTTTTCTGTTTCTGTAATTATTTTCTGTAGAGGATATTATATTATAAAGAAGGTTGAAATATAGGGCTTAACTAACTTTTCATGAAGTTTGGTTGGCTCATAGACAGTGAGGACTGAAAATACAATGAAAAATTAAATAAATGGCACATATCAATCTGTGCAATAAAAATGTGCTGCCTTACTCATTCCAGGAGGATGAAACTTACAATAAAAATCTTTAAATTACATTAACACATAGTTTGAATAAAAGATGTTCAAGTTCCAAGTTTTCCTAGTTTCCCACTTACTTTAATTTAGGCAGAGTTGACACAAGAGCCAAGTTAAAAAAAAATAGTTTCTAAAAGTTACTTTTCATTTATAGTTATTACGAAGTATTGACTATATTCCCTGTGTTGTACAATACATCCTTGAGCTTATCTTACACCCAATAGTTTGTACCTCCCACTCCCCCACCCCTGTAGTTTCCCTCCCCACTTCCCACTGGTAACCACAAGTTTGTTCTCTATATCTGTGATTCTGCTTCTTTTTTTTTCTATTAAATCCACTAGTTTGTAGTATTTTTTAGATTGTACGTATAAGTGATATCATACCGTGTTTGTCCTTTTCTGACTTACTTCGCTTAGCAAAATGCCCTCCAAATCTATTCATGTTGCTGCAAATGGCAAAATTTTATTCTTTTTATGGCTTAGTAGTATTTCAGTGTGTGTGTGTGTGTATCACATCTTTATCCATTCATCTGTGATGGACACTTTGGATTGCTTCCACATCTTGGCAATTGTAAATAATGCTGCTATGAACATTAGGGTGCATGTATCTTTTAGAATTAGTGTTTTTCATTTTTGCAGATATATACCCAGAAGTAGAATTGCTGGGTTATATGGTAGTTATATTTTTAGTTTTTTGACAAACCTCCATACTGTTTTAGGTGGTGGCTGCACCAGTTTACATTTCTACCAACACTGTGCAAAGATTTTCTTTTCTCCACATTCTTGCCAACATTTGTTATTTGCTTTCTTTTTGATGGTAGCCGTTCTGACAGGTGTGAGCTAATATATCACTGTGGTTTTGATTTCCATTTTCCTGATGATTAGTGATGTTGAGCATCTTTTCATGTTCCTATTGGCCATCTGCATTTCCTCTTTGGAGAAATGACTGTTCAGTTCTCCTGCCCATTTTTTAATGGGGTTGTTTCTTTTTTTGATGTTGAGTTGTATGAGCTGTTTAAATATGCTGGATATTAACCACTTATACAAAAGCCAAAATTTTTATTGAGATAAAATAAAATACTGATACAGAAAAATACACTTATCTTAAGCTTGATGAAAATTCATCAAGCTGAACACAACTGAATAATTAGCATCCAGATTAAGAAATGGAACAGTGTTAATACCCTAGAAATGTCACTCTTACTCTCTTCTTGTCACTGTGTTCCCACAACGCTTCCAGTCACTGTGTTCTCCTCGAGAATAATGACTGCCTTAACTTATTATATCTAACAGATATAATACGTTTGCCTGTTTTTAAATACCTTATATAAATGGAATAATTCAGTGTACACTCTTGGGTCTGGCTTCTTTCACTGATATAACAACCTTTCAATGGGTCAAATAGTCTGGACTCCCCTTTAAAGTTTGTGTGGACAGTTTGGCTGGCAGAAATTAGTTGGTCAATCATTACTTAGTATGATAGAATTAAGGAAAAACATGAATGAAATAAAAGTCCTATTCTCTATCCTGATGACTGTCTGATTAGGGAGACTAACCAGACATGAGTGAAAGTATACTGTGAAGCCAGCTTAGGGTGAGCAAGGAGAATGCTGAGGAGCAACTTCTACCATGACAACCCCAAATGCATTTGGCAGTCTCTCTGTTAGAACCAACAACTCCCACAACAAAAGAAGTGCCTGGTCTTCGTACTGAAATGTCTACATTTGTTTCGTGGCTTTTACCTAGTATTTTTCATTGTTCACGAGTATGCCAAGATAAAGGCAAGAATAATGTGGCTTCTCAGAAGAGTGGAATAGCATTTTCGTGCTGCTTTTTTCCTAATAGAGAGAGGAATAGATTAGAAGGAATAGATCAGGAAACATGCAACTGTAATTAAACTGGTTCCACGAGACAGAGCATAGGGTTCATGATTGTAAGGTCACACCTTACTTAGACTATATTTATTCTGGCAATATGGGATAAATATAGGATATGAATATATAAATATGTAATTATATGCTTCATTTATGCCATACTTTACAGTATAAAAGAGCAGTACAGAATGATAAATATAAATATAATAAACATGTGCACATATGTGTATATGAAAAATCTTTATTGTACATATAATATGAAAAATATAAAGATATAATATAAAATAATCTATGTACATGTAAGAGCTATGGAGAGTTCAGAGATAAATTAGACATAGACCCCAAACTTAATGAAATTAGAATTTAGACAGGAAGATGAAACACAGGGAAATAAATACAAGGCAATGTAGAAAGTTGTGAGTGTTAAAAGAGGGGGTACATAGAGTAAAATAGTTAACATCTCAGATCCTTCTGTGTACCAGGCACTGTACTAAGTGAGTAACATGCATTATCTCATTTAATATTCTGTAATGCTGTGAACTAGGTACAATAGTGTATGTCTCACCATTTTACAGATCAGGGACATAGCGATTAATAGATGATCAGGGAAGACCAAAGGTGCAGTGGGCCCAGAGGGTAAGTAGGATCTGGATTTAGGGGAAAAAGAGGGCAAAAGGAGGGAAGAGGGGAAAGACCATTCAGGTGGACTCTAAGGCAATATGTAGGATGAACAGAAACAGATCCAATTATGTTCTACTTTGGTAAGAAAATCAGGGGATTTGTCTCTAAAACTGGATCATGAAGGCTCTAATTAATTGAGAGCAGACTTGAAATAAAGAAAGCTGGCAGGGCCATTTTTGTCTGACATCTCTTCAAGGCCAAGAACGGGAGCAACTGCACACTTTTTCAGGTGTAGCAAGCTTTACTGAGCTGCAGATGGGCAGATAGAATTACAGTGCAAGGTCAGACCCTGTCCTATGCTCCTTGATAAAGAGATCAGATGTTCTGAATATCAGTTATTTCTGAAATTCTGAGCCAGATCTATGAAGTTTCGTTTCTAGGCCTACTGAATACTGTGCACAGAAAACTAACCAGATGCCAGGGCAGTGTATGAATTCTTGTTATTCCTGTGTGTGAAGAAATGGATTAATGTTTTCCCAACCTTTGCAGCATGACCAATAGATTCCACTTCTGTCTGTAACTTGACTGAGTCATTCATGTAGGGCTTTTTTTTTTTTTTTAAATAAATATGTTGTCATGTTGGTTAAGGGCCTAGTCATTGTTGTGGACGTTCATACTTCTGCAGTGATGTCAGTGAACATAATTTAACTTGTATAAAACTTCTGTCTACCAACAGCTAAAAATAGTTACATTGGTCACTTTTAAGCAATAACTAACTACACTGAGGGAAAGAAATCACTCAGTTATACATGTGATAGAGACATTTTAATATACTTGAATATTTGGTTTAGTGAGTGCTAAATTCAGTTTATTTCTAGAATCTTCCATAGGTAGATGTTTATTACTCTTTAGAAAGGATTGTGATTTTTAACTTTGCAAATAGTTACTCACATCTGCTGAGTAGTTATTTATACACACTAGATGACAAAGAATGTGCCTTCATTTGCCATCTTTTACAACCTATGTATCTCCTTGTGTGAGGATGGATTTTTTTTTTTAAAGAAAAATCTCCAACCAGTTACTTTTCTTTTATATTTCTGAAGAAGCCTTTGTGTCTTAAACCATAGCCATGTGCTGTTCACTCTGTGCAATTCAGGTAATTAATTCAGTGGTGACATCATAGGGAATGTGTTCATTTTTCCATTTCAAATTCCTCTTCATAGGATCTGATGGTTAACTCATATTAAGAACACATTTGGAAAACTCAATGCTCAAAGGCAGTTATGTGTTAATTTAAACTTTCCCACTTTTAGCATTTAAGAGTGAAGTTTTATTCTAGGGAAGGTCGTTCACCCTCTGCAACAAGGAATTTCTAAAACTGTCAGTCATATTGATCCTGATTCTGTTAGTCAGTTGGCTAATTGATATTTATAGAGCACAACTGATCAATTGATACTAAATAAAAGGCAGAGTGAAGGATAGCAATTGTAGGAGTGTAGCTTTGTGTTACTTAAACCTTATTTTTCATAAAGCTAAAAATGTCAAACATTTAGAATCTTCTTTTCATTACAGCTATATTTTGCTATTTGTTTTACTTTGGCTGTTTAACTCTGTTTGTATCTACAGCTGTTCTTGATAGGTACCTGGGCAGGCAGATAGTCCAAATGCTTTTATAACAGTGGCTTAATGCTTTTTTGACTGTAACCCATCAGAAAATATATTTTTCATTTTACCCAGAACACACTATATACATATAGATACGCAGACATGTATACCCACAAATCACTGAAATAAAATAGTTCTTAACCATTAATATATTTGATGCACATTGATAGCTTCTATTTTATTCTAGTTGGTTCTGTTTCATTAAAAAAGGCTTTCGCCATTGAGTAATTGATTTCAGGCCCACAGTGGATTGCAACCAATTTGAAAAACACTGCTTTAGAAAGAGTACTGTGTTAAACAAAGACCTAGGAACTTATGGCTCATACTCAACTGGGTCCAATACATGGACCAAGGCATGGTTACCTTTATGAACTTACCTATGTTAGTCTTAAAAATCTTTTTGGTTCCAAGTTCATTCACATTTTGTGTGATTTCTTATGCTGACCAAGGAAATCCCTAAGTATCCTCTCCCTTGCCATTTTTGGTAGGGCCACGTTTTTCTAGAACTGCCTGTACTCATTGATGAGTTAAATGACTGAGGCAAAGTTGATGAAACACTTGTAGGTAATTACCTCTAAAAGTAGTGACATTTAGTAAGTTGAGGAATATGAGAGTTGTGTAGACGCGTTGGAGTGTGGAAAGTGGATTTTAAAAGAGGTTACTGATCTTTTAATATTGCCCTCCAGCAGGACTTTTCTGAAAGTTCTGAATTTCTTCTAGAAGTCTGTAATCACTAGAATTGTGTGGAAGTTTCTTAATGCTGCTTTAAAATTTTAACTTAGGATTGACTGACTACAAAATAAATCCCTGCGTTAGATTTGGTTTCCTTTATTTACACTCCCTCCCCCTTCCCTCCCTTCTTCTTCCTCTTTCTGTCCCTCTCTCTCCTTCCCCTCCCCTTGCTTTCCTTAGTGTACTGTCCATATTTACTGCCCATATTTTTAATATAGCCACTAGCTTGATTTTAAAAAGTCACTGCCAGATATTTTACTCCATAAACTTAGGGAAGATTATTTTTATTTTTGAGAAAATTTTATATAAAAAAGCTAAAATGTGTATATCTCTTATTCGATAGAAAGGGATTGGAATCCACAAAACAAAGTCAGGAATTCTATTAGATGGGATCCATAAGTTCATTATATTATCTTTATGGAGTGGTCTTCGGTAGAATGGACTTGAATATTTGGAGGGGACACTAATTTGTCTTCATATTTTTAATTGGTATAACTCAAAGCTAAAGCTGTTTGATTTCATTTTATTGGTGATTATTATTGCTTGAGAATACCTGTCCATCTTAGTATTCAAAATAAACATGTTAATATTCTTGGATTACCAACATTAAACCTTGGAACTGCCCAAATGGCTATATGGTCTATATGTACTAGTTACCAGGTGTAACCTCCCTAAGTTTCCACTCCACATCCCAGTGATGTGGAATTATTTCAGCCTTGTTTCTGTGTAGCTTCTGTTGTAAAGTCTGTGAATCTGTCAGTCTCAGTGAATAAAGTTATGAAACCACAGAACTGATCAACTATATTTTGTTGTTGGTTACTTTATCATAATATACTTTCAGTTTAGAGAAATGATATTGTACACATCCAATGCATTTCCTCTATAATATCCTCCAGCTTCACAGGCACATGTTTGCACTTTCCTTTTGTTAAAATTGCAGACAAGAATAATTTTGATTTATTGGTGACATCTAATATAACTGTGTTTATATTGTTGCCAATAAAATGACTTACACGATTGGTTTTTGTTTATACAATCTTTTCTGGTGAGTCAGTCACCTGTGTTAGGACAAGGTACATTCTGCTTATTAAAATGAACTCCCAGGATCTAAGAACATTCAGCTCTATCTGTCCTTGATTGAATTGCAAAATGTGCTTCACACCGCAGCCGTGCATGAGAATAACTTATATTATCTATCAATAGGCTTTTCATTTCTATATTCTTCTGGCTGCAAAAGCTGTAACTAGAGAAACCCATGGGAATAGCATGGGTCTATTAACGATCAAGGCAGTAATGTTGAATAGGCAGTGTTAATGAAATTATACAATCGTTAACCTGAAGGGAGAAAAATAAAAAGAATCAATAAAAACTTTTTCAGATGGCTGAGATGTACATGTAAGAAGCCAGCCCAGGAGCAGTACATTTGCTGACCAGTATTTTGTGTCTCATTATCAGATTTGCTATTCAGTGTAAGAAATGCTTGTAGCATAAGGAATGGAAAATGTAACAAAGGCTAAATGTAGCCTAAGGAAATGAAATGATGTATGAAAATTAATTATTAACTGGCTCATCAGATGAATTATGATTCTAGATGAGTCTATTAATAATATTTACTAAGAAGGGGCTTTTGGCTGTAAATAGACATTATGGAACTTGTATTTTTGGAATTTTCTTGAATGGGTGAGTTAACATTGTTTGTTTAATCTTTTAATCCACAAGAACAGTGCCTGGAGCCTTGGGTAGAAGGTAGAGTCATGATTTTGTATTTTGATTAAAATCATAACTTTTCCAGAAATCTAATGAAATTATTATCAAATGATTTTGTGCCTTGGTTTCCTTACGTGTTAAGTAATTTCCTTTCTGGCCGAACTTAACGGGAGTGTGCTTTTTAAGAGTTTGCAAGTGGTCAAAAGGAAAGACTTATAAACTCATGTTCACTCATAAAGAAGAACAAGTGAACATTTTCATTGTTTGAACAGAGTATTAAAAATCTAAATGTATCAATATGTTAGACCTAAAGTACCATAAATTTATACTTCTGGATGTTCCTTGCTTTTCTTCTTCTTTTTTTTTCTATTGATAGCCTGGGGTAGATGGAAGGCCAAGGAGAAAGTAATACTGGAGAACTTGATTATGTTTTTAAGTAGAAAGATGCTTTTCTGGTGGAATCTTGCCAGTTAGGTTTTGATACTGATTAGTTGTTATTTTACTTTTTGGCAAAGTGTTGGGAAATTTAACCCCAGTGTTCATTTTTCAAGGTGAGTGTTGTCTTTCAGCACATTGCTGACATGAAAGCCTCCTATCAGCTCTTGCTTAGATGGAGTCGATAGAGATTACTGTTATTTTTGCTTTTGTATCTATGCAATCTCCTTGATTTAAGTGCCATAGGTATAAAGTCTACAGATTTATCCTTCATCATAGTAAATGGGTATTTTCCGTAGTTTTCCTTTTCTTAATTATCTGGAAGAACGAAGTTTCAAGAGAGGGTAGTGATTATCACCAAATTCTTCATTTTATGAATGAACAACTGTCCAGAGAAGTTATAAATAATTTGCCACAAGTAGAACTCAGGTGTCCTAAATTCTATTTGAGTATGCTTTTCCCTCTGACTCAGTGAAGATGTGTCCCTCTTAAAACTTAGCTGTTTATTCCTTTTTTGTTACTAAGTAGACTTAGAATGATACGGGATCATTCAGACTGGCCAAAAATGCTATAATACAAATAGACAAAATTGATTTTTAAATTTTGGTATCTAATGCTTGAAAAATATATTGGTATAATTAATGTGAAAACTGGATTATTAGGCATGTTTTCTCATACAATTTGTTATATTTTTGTCTTGGGGCTGGTTTTCCTCAGCTCACACACCATTGACCTGTTGGTTTTTCTTTATGGTATTAATTACTTTACTTTCTGGCTGTTGCTTTTTCAGTAATAAAATTTAAGTGCATTTTTGTTGTTGTTTTTGCTTTCAACCTAAAGCTATTTAAAAGAGGAGTGTGGTTTATAAAAAAATAAATATCTAGTCTAAGATAGGCAAGTATGAGTGTGTGATAATTAAGTTCTCAGTGCTTTAATTATATTTCCTTCTTACACACTCACCTTCTTAATGATCTAACCTAATGTTTTTATCCAGATTTTTGATGAGAATTCCTGCTTGTGTATGAACTTGCTGCCAAAACTGACTCCCTTATTTTTAAAAACCTGGATATGGGCATAGTCTGCAAATCTGCAGACACTTGTCAGTTGGACCATGGTCTTAGTGGCTCATATTTCCAGTTATGTTGGATAATTCCTCATTTTCAACAAATTGCCAACGCAACATATTTATTTTGCCTTTTTTTTTTTCTTTTTTTGGTTAGTACTGAATAAGTGCTTTCTTCTGCAGGGTTCAGAGTGCTCAGAAAACACTATTTTATCAGTGAGTGGCGATAGATGGGCAATATCATCTGGCAAAGCACAGAGACATTAAATGGCTATTGCCCATAGTCAACCAGTGAATCAATAGACCAGCTAGTAATACATTTGAGTTCTTCTAAACCGACATAGCAGAAAAGGCATTGGAATATTTCCAGCATGAAAAAAAATTTTTACAACTAGTCTGATACCAGGGTTCATTTCTTATTGTTCCATAAACAAATTTAAATAATGCAGATTTGGATAATCTGAATTGGATTTATCTGTTCCTTCTTGGCAGCTTTATGTAGTGAAGGGAAGGACAGGAGTGAGACCTAGGATCATTACTGAGGACTAGTTGGTACGTCAGTATTAAATGTGACAGACTGATAGAAGTTGTCGTCTTCTTTTTTTTTTAAATGAAGATACTGGACATTGAATCCAGGACCTCCTGCATGCTAAGTATGTGCTCTACTACTCAGCTATACCCACCCCCTAAAATTAATTTTTTTAATTTATTTTATTTATTTATTTATTTATTTATTTATTTATTTATTTATTTATTTATTTATTTATATTGAGTAATAATCATTTTACAATGTTGTGTCAAATTCTAGTGTAGAGCACAATTTTTCAGTTATACACTCTACACTGAGCCTCCTGTACTTGGATATCTGATTCCTTCTTTAGGTTTGGGAAGTTTTCAGTTATGATTTCTTCAAATACCTTTTCAGTCCCCTTTGTTCTTTCTTCCCCTTCTGGAACCCCTTAAAATTCTTAATAAAATGGAGAATTGGTAAAGATGAAGAAAACATTCCAGATTTATATTGTTGATAATTTTTGAAGTTCCTAAATGTATGGGCACACAGTCAACTTTGTAGAAGATACAGTGAGTGCTTGACTTGAAAATTAAATACTACAGGGTTCCCACCACTATCTGAAAGTAGAGCGTTCTTATGAAACCTTTCATCAGCTGAAATCGCAAAAAGTGAAGAAGCAGTTACCTTAGGACACAGATTGCTGAGGGATACACAAAATAAATCAAGATAAAGCACAGATGCTCACAGACCCGGTTCAGAGTTGTAGCAGCTTGAAGCTGAGGTGCTGAGTGTAGTTCCCAGGGAAGGAGCTTGTTGGTGCCACTCTCGCTGCTCAGGGTGAGCACTGCCACTGTAAGTGCCTCCTGCAAAACAAGTGCTGAACGCTGTTTTTGCATTTCACCTTTTTTCATAAAAGTGGAAATTCTCGGATTTCTTTTCTTTTCTTTTCTTTTTTTAAACATTTTTTATTGATCTGTAATCATTTTACAATGTTGTGCCAAATTCCAGTGTTCAGCACAATTTTTCAGTCATTCATGGACATATACACACTCATTGTCACACTTTTTTCTCTGTGAGTTATCATAACATTTTGTGTATATTTCCCTGTGCTATACAGTATAATCTTGTTTATCTATTCTACAATTTTGAAATCCCAGTCTATCCCTTCCCACCCTCCACCCCCCCTGGCAACCACAAGTCTGTATTCTCTGTCTATGAGTCTATTTCTGTCCTGTATTTACGCTTTGTTTTTGTTTGTTTGTTTGTTTGTTTTTGTTTTTTAGATTCCACATATGAGCGATCTTATATGATATTTTTCTTTCTCTTTCTGGCTTACTTCACTTAGAATGACATTCTCCAGGAGCATCCATGTTGCTGCAAATGGCATTATGTTGTCGGTTTTTATGGCTGAGTAGTATTCCATTGTATAAATATACCACTTCTTCTTTATCCAGTCACCTGTTGATGGACATTTAGGCTGTTTTCATGTTTCGGCTATTGTAAATAGTGCTGCTATGAACACTGGGGTGCAGGTGTCATCCTGAAGTAGGGTTCCTTCTGGATACAAGCCCAGGAGTGGGATTCCTGGGTCATACGGTGAGTCTATTCCTAGTCTTTTGAGGAATCTCCACACTGTTTTCCATAGTGGCTGCACCAAACTGCATTCCCACCAGCAGTGTAGGAGGGTTCCCCTTTCTCCACAGTCTCTCCAGCATTTGTCATTTGTGGATTTTTGAACGACAGCCATTCTGACTGGTGTGAGGTGATACCTCATTGTAGTTTTGATTTGTATTTCTCTGAGAATTAGTGATATTGAGCATTTTTTCATGTGCTTTTTGATCATTTGTATGTCTTCCTTGGAGAATTGCTTGTTTAGGTCTTCTGCCCATTTTTGGATTGGGTTGTTTATTTTTTTCTTATTGAGTCATATGAGCTGCTTATATATTCTGGAGATCAAGCCTTTGTCGGTTTCATTTGCAAAAATTTTCTCCCATTCTGTAGGTTGTCTTCTTGTTTTACTTCTGGTTTCCTTTGCTGTGCAGAAGCTTGTAAGTTTCATTAGGTCCCATTTGTTTATTCTTGCTTTTATTTCTTCTAGGAGAAAATTTTTGAAATGTATGTCAGATAATGTTTTGCCTATGTTTTCCTCTAGGAGGTTTATTGTATCTTGTCTTATGTTTAAGTCTTTGATCCATTTTGAGTTGATTTTTGTATATGGTGTAAGGGAGTGTTCTAGCTTCATTGTTTTACATGCTGCTGTCCAGTTTTCCCAACACCATTTGCTGAAGAGACTGTCTTTATTCCATTGTATATTCTTGCCTCCTTTGTCAAAGATGAGTTGACCAAATGTTTGTGGGTTCATTTCTGGGCTCTCTGTTCTGTTCCATTGGTCTATATGTCTGTTTTTGTACCAATACCATGCTGTCTTGATGACTGTAGCTCTGTAGTATTGTCTGAAGTCTGGGAGAGTTATTCCTCCAGCCTCTTTCTTTCTCTTCAGTAATGCTTTGGCAATTCTAGGTCTTTGATGGTTCCATATGAATTTTATTATGATTTTTTCTAGTTCTGTGAAATATGTCCTGGGTAATTGGATAGGGATTGCATTAAATCTGTAGATTGCCTTGGGCAGTGTGACCATTTTAACAATATTGATTCTTCCAATCCAAGAGCATGGAATATCTTTCCATTTTTTAAAGTCTTCTTTAATTTCCTTCATCAGTGGTTTATAGTTTTCTGTGTATAATTCTTTCACCTGCTTGGTTAGATTTATTCCCAGATATTTTATTACTTTGGGTGCTATTTTAAAGGGGATTGTTTCTTTACTTTCTTTTTCTGTTGATTCATTGTTAGTGTAAAGAAATGCAACTGATTTTTGAACGTTAATTTTGTAACCTGCTACCTTGCTGAATTCTTCAATCAGCTCTAATAGTTTTTGTGTGGACCTTTTAGGGTTTTCTATATATAGTAACATGTCATCAGCATATAGTGACACTTTTACCTCTTCTTTTCCAATTTGGATCCCTTTTATTTCTTACTCTTGCCTGATTGCTGTGGCTAGGACTTCCAGGACTATGTTGAATAGGAGTGGTGATAGTGGGCATCCTTGTCCCAGATTTTAGTGGGAAGCTTTTGAGTTTTTCACCGTTGAGTACTATGCTGGCTGTAGGTTTGTCATATATAGCTTTTATTATGATGAGATATATTCCCTCTATACCCACTTTGGTGAGAGTTTTTATCATAAATGGGTGTTGAATTTTATCAAATGCTTTTTCTGCATCGATTGAGATGATCATGTGGTTTTTGTCCTTTCTCTTGTTGATGTGATGTATTACATTGATTTGCGTATGTCGAACCATCCTTGTGTCCCTGGGATGAACCCCACTTGGTCATGATGTATAATCTTTTTTATGTGTTGTTGGATTCTATTTGCTAAAATTTTGGTGAGGATTTTGGCATCTATGTTCATCAGTGATATTGGCCTATAATTCTCTTTTTTTGTAGTGTCTTTGCCTGGTTTTGGTATCAGGGTGATGGTGGCTTCATAGAATGAGTTTGGGAGTATTCCCTCCTTTTCAATCATCTGGAAGAGTTTGAGAAGGACTGGTATGAGTTCTTCTTTGTATGTTTGGTAGAATTCCCCGGTGAAGCCGTCCGGTCCTGGACTTTTATTTGTAGGGAGGTTTTTAATTGCTATTTCTATTTCCTTTCTAGTGATCGGATTGTTCAAGTGTTCAGATTCTTCTTGATTAAGTCTTGGTGGACAGTATGTTTCCAGAAACTTGTCCATCTCCTCTAGGTTATCCAGTTTGGTTCCATATAGTTTTTCATAATATCGGATTTCTTTTGGTTAGCAAAACAGGTATTTATGTAGTTCTTTTGTAAAAGTGAACAGTGTAAAGTGAACTTTTGAAAAGCAAGGGATACCTGTACTTCTGATTTTCTAAAATGATAAAGGAAAAAACTCTTTGCAAAAAAAATTTGCCCTCCTTGATATCCTGTCCTTGATGATTTATGGAGCATTCATCTGGGAGTTGAGTTGGAAATATTTGCCTAAGAGTTTGAGTGGCTCATAGAGAAAAAGTAGGAGTCATCCAGTTGAGGATATCTGGCCATTACTACTTTGCACTCAGTCTGTATTTCTTGTGTTTGTTCAGCTTTGACTTCTTTCCATGACTATCATGTCTATATAAAAGAATACAGATTATGACTGTGTCAGTCATTTATTTGGAGTAGTGGCACTTAGTCAAGTCGTTGTATACTTTTTGGGGAGCTATTGATTAAGGGAGGAAAAGGTCTTTCCTAATGATTTGTAACCAGGGAGTGCTGACTGACATTATTATATATGGATGGATGGTGATGTTTTGTGGCCAGATCACTACTTTTGGTTCTCCCTCTGTCACATGAGGAAGGGGGTGGTTGGATAGCAAACAGAAGCTTCATGTGTGTGGTGCATGGTGAATGTACTCACCTTTAGAAACGCTGTTCTGTCCTTGTGCTTTCTGTGAGGCATTTTTGCACAGCACTTTCTTTTTCTAGGGTCTTACTGGAAGGTAAGAGTATTGTGATGTTAATTCTGTTTCCATCCCCATAACTCAGGATCAATATGGGACCAAGACTGCTGTGAATATTTGGATATATGGATGTACGAAGCCTTTGTGAGATTCCCCAGGCCTATATTTTTATCTTTCGTAAATCTACGGACTGTGAAAAAGTTGCTCATAGAGTGAAAAATCTGAGAATTTTAATGTCCTCATAATCTCACTTAGAGGTTATATCTGCTTTTTGTTTACTGGAACCTTCAAAGCACTAGTCTCACAGCTCATGAAGCTGATGGTTTTGGGTTTCCCAAGACACACTGTAGCAAAAGTGAACTAGTCCAGACAGATCCTCTAGGGAGCAAAATAAGTTTCATTTTGCAAGCCGGCACCAGTAGATTGGTTGTAGTTGCCAAGAGCACTATATTGATAAGGGATTGGTGGCAAAAAAAACACAATGCAGTGATCCATAATCCATGCCTACTGTGAATGCAGAATGGGAGAGTGCTTGCCAGTCAACCATGTATGTATTCTATAACCCTCTTATACGTAAAAGACCCATTTTGCTGACGGTGCTTCTTTTCTTCCTGATGTGAATGGTACAGGGGTTGAAAACTTACTGTAACTTATTTTCGTTTTTACTTTTAAAAATGCCTGCATTTATTTTTTTAAACAGGCTAATAACCCACCATGGATAACTTATTGGACTTTGCCTGAAAGGAGTCATTATTGTCATTGGATATTTGACCACCCTGGCTACAGGTTTTTTCAGAATGAATGGAAGGTCATGCAGCATGAATCTCCACCGGGCATCAGGAACCCCTCAGGGGCCTGGGATGGTCAGTGGTCAGCACATTCCTCCCATCCGAGCCCACTCAGGGACTTCTGGCCCATCATCCTGTGGCAGCACACCGAGTCCTGCTATTGGAAGCCTTGCTAACAGCCTCCATCTCAAGATGCCCTCAGGAGGAGGGATGGCTCCTCCGAGCAACATGACTGAGAGCCCCATCCATCTGCCTGCCTTGAGCCCCAGGAGACAAGTGCTCACCAATGGGAAGCCACGATTCCAAGTTACCCAGGCTGGAGACATGTCAGGGACACACAATTTAAAGCCAAAGCAGCAGGAGTTTGGAAGCCCTTTTCCTCCAAATCCTGGGAAAGGTAGGATTGTTTTCTGGGATCTTTTAAATGTGGATGCTTTTTTCTCTTTCTACTCTCTTCTCTTCCAGCAAGTCTTATGGAAAAATACATGATTCAGTGTTAGGGTCAAACTTGATGGTCTCATCATGATATCCAGCTTTGACAGAAAGAATGTGAATGTGGATGTGTGTGAAGGCAAGGGAGCCACATTAGTAAATGTGACACCTCACGGGACTATGAAACAGAATGGAAGATGAGATAGAAAGGTCAGAAACAGGGAGGTAGAGTTTGTGGTGGTGGAGGAAGGGCAAAGCAAGTTTAGAATGATTCTGCCCTCGGGACACACAGAGCTCACCCTGGTTCACCAGGACCTCCATTCTGCAGGCCAGGGAGGAGATGGGTGGCTGGAACTGTCATTATGTTAGTTGGGTGCTAGAATAAAAGTGATTTGGAGGGAAAAGGATTAAAAAGGGAGAAATTTTAATAGCCAATAAAATGAGGAACTAGTACATAAAAATGGTAAAAAGTTATTCTAAGAGCAGAACCTACGATTTTTATAATGTAACTAGTGACAATAGAAAAGGAAATGAAGAATATAATGAAAAGATGTATTTTTGTGCTTATAGAGAACTAGAAAAACTTGTTAATTTGAAATGCAGAGAGAATGCTTTTAATTCAGTAGTGTTTGAATTATTATACATTTTAAATTAAAGAATAATTATTGGAGAATAACAGATTATTTAAATGACAGTCTCTCTATAGAAACTGATGTTGACTTATTGCTAATGATATGTCTATTTGGACTAGAAGATGAAAGAATATGTATCCCACGTAAAATATAGCTTTGTTATGTAAAATAGTACAATTATATATTCTTTTAGATATTTTAAGCATTTAGGTTAAATGTTTATACACCAAATAAAATTACTAGCAGCCCTGTGAATAGCCATTTACCCAGTTAACTCATAGCACATCCAGTTATAGTGAATAATGATTTATATCAGGCAAGTAGCCCCAAAGTTGGTTGTTTTAGTGTTTGTATTTCTGTGTATGGAGAAATTGATATAAATGAGTAGATTTATAAAGAAAATACTAAACATGTGTAACTTTTTTCCTTTAAAAATTTTTTCTATTTTGATCTAGGTTTGGTTTTAAGTTGTTTTATTTCTCAAAGCTATTAATCTTTAGTGTAAGTATAGGAAACATTTTCCCTGGGGGCTGCATCCACAATGCTCTGTCATTGTTGGGTTGCTATGTTCATGGTGTGGCAAACTAAGTTTCTTAATGTCAAGCTCATGTGTTTGTATATTCAGGGGCTGAGGCCAGTGAAATCTTTCAGCTCATGCTTGACTAATGAACTGTAGCTTGCTTTTATATATACTTGTGTTTGAAATCCCGACTGGCAATAATAATGGTCATAATATTAATAACTTTCATTTATTATATCATAACTCAGCATGTACCAAGCACTGTGTTAAGTGCTTTCCAGTACATAGGCTCAGTTATTCCTCACAACAGCCCTGAGTTGTAAGCTATTGTTGATGAACTGATAGGGGAACTAATGTCTAGGAAGAGTAAGTGACTTAAGCACTACCAAGGCAGTAACTGGGAATGCTGCCTTAATAGTGACTAGAAGTGGGTATAATTATAATCATGGTTTATAAAAAATGCTTCAGGTACTTAAGGAATAATGAACTCTCAGGGTTAATACATCTTGGAATTTATGTAAAAATCAGCACTGCTTCCTGATTTGCTTTTTGATTTTCTGGCTCCTTGCTCAGTTTCCAAGCTTGTAGTGCCTATTCTGGATCTACATGGTTGCAGCATGCATTCACATGGATAAGGGGGTTGAGGACAACTGTATTATTATCCTCCTTGGCCTTGCAGCTTGGATAACACCTGTGGTCTGGGTGGTGCTAGGAATGGCTGGATGTGTCCCTTTCAGATCTTGGTTGACAGTTCCTAAACTAGGCCAATAACTGGTTGAGAATGGTGATCTTGGGCTGTTTGAACTTCACCCAATTATTTGCTCAATAAATAATTATTGAGTATATATTGTAGGTAAGCAACTGTTTGTGGGATATAATAGCCAGTAAAACATAGTCCAGGACCTCAAGGAGTTGAGAATTCAGTCAAATAAGTGGATAGTTAAAATAAAGCACAATTAAGGCTCTGGTACGGATATCTCAGGGTGTTATGGCAATATTTGGAGGGGTTTCCAGTCTGTGCTTGAAAAGTGGATCTGGGAGGAGAATATGATATCTAGGAAAACACCTGAAGGATGAGGAGCTAGCCTTACAGTCATGGGAGAATATATCCTGTGTATGTGTGTGTGTGTGTGTGTGTATCTGCATGTGTGCATGTGCATGCCTGTGAAGGAGCAGGGCTGTCTGGAACTTACTCTGGGTAGAAAGAAAAGGACACTCAAAACTTGGAGAGAAGAGATCATGGTGAATTTCATGAACTTCTACCCAATTTCACATTGTGGGGAATTGCAGAGACTGGTAAGAGGTGAGGGTGGAAAAGAATAAGCATTAGCTAGATAAAGGGTCATGAGTGACACGCCGAGGAATTTGGATCTATCTTGAGGACACTGGAGAGCTGTGGAAGGATTGTAACCTTGGGGATGATGTGATAAGCGAGGTTGACATCTCTCCCTGACTTTGCTTCTGCTTTCCCATGCATTATTGAGAATGTCATGCTCTAGAAGGATTAGTGCCTGTGACTCTTTGGGTATATTAGGGTTCTCCAGAGAAACAGAACCAGTAGGAGCTGTGTATCTCTCTGTGTATCTCTAATAGAATTAGTTACCCAGGGATTGTCACACAGACAAAAATCTGGCTGGAAGACTCAAAATTTCCAATGGGAGCTTCATGAGAAATATAAATTTGGTTGTAATGTTTATGTTTCTTAAAGATTGAGTTCTGCTCATATGAAAACTCAAATAACTGTGGTTTTAACATTGTTGGGTGTGGTTCTCAAATAGTGTGTCCAGGGCACTGGGGTGTCACAGGAAACTCAGAGGGAGCCTGAGATATTTTAAATTTTGGAGGAAACAAGGGAATATGTGACATCCCTGAACACCAGGCAAACTACTAGCTTGAGAAGTTTCATAGTTTCACTATTAGATTGCAGTATGTTACTTTTGATGATATCATATCTTTGAGAAACTATATATCTGGTATTTGGGATTAAAGAAAGCATGTAGTTTGATAATCGCCAAAGGTAGAAGTAACACAAGTGTCCATCAGTGGATGAATGGGTAAATAATATGTGTCATATCTATACAATGGAATATTATTCAGCCTTCAAAGGACAGAAATTCTGACAAATACTACAACATGGATGAACCTTTAAGACTTTATGCTAAAAACACAAAAGTGAAATATGCCAGACACAAAAGGACAGATATTGTATGATTCCTCTTCTCTGAGGTTCCTAGAATAGTCAGATTCATAGAGAGAGAAAGGAGAATGCTGGTTGTTGTGGACTGGGGGAGGAGAGAATGGGGAGCTGTTGTTTAATGGGTACAGAGCTTCTTGGGAAGATGAAAAAGTTAGAGAAATGAGTGGTGATGATGGTTGCACAACAATATTAATATATTTAATGCCACTGAACTGTACACTTAAAAATGGTTAAGATGGTAAATTTTATGTTATTTTACCACAATTTAAAAAAAAAACAACCAAGTTCTCTGAAAATCAGTGTGGAATAGAAGATGAAGCAGGGAATGTCCAGTCTGATTCTAAGGTTTGAGAAGCAGTAGAGGGCATAATTGAAACTTCCCATTAGTAACTGTGATTATTTAAAAATGAAACAAAAATGTTTTTATTTTAAATTTATGTTATTTTTTCAAATAGTTAATAAATTATTTTCAAATAGTTAATATATTATATTAATAATATATTTTATTGTTAATAATAAAATAGTACATACATACTATTAAGTTATTGACACCTGACTACTTAATAAATGAAACTGTCAGGTTGTTCCATTTGGCCTAGGGGCACCATGAATAAATTACCAAGACACTAAGAATGCCATAAACTGAGAACATTTGGGAGCCTCTGTCTTAGGAGTTCATTTTTCTCATACCAAGAGCAGGCAAGGGTAGGTGTTTGCTGCTGATGGTTAGAACCTCAGGGAAGATAGGCCCAAGATGACAGAGCTTCCCTTAGTCTTTCCCTCTTGATTGCATAATGGCTGCCTCACTCCAGCTCCCTCTGTGGATTCAGTCTTCTGAAGATAGTGAAGGAGGAAGGAAGAAGGACAAAGGCAAAAATTCAAAAGAGACTACTCCCCTGCAATCGACTCCCTTTAATTGGCTTTCCCAGGAGCCCCACTCAACTATTAACACTTAATTAGCCAATTGTACACAACTGATTTCTTAAGTAAAACTCATTCTTCATTTCTGAATAAACCTTTAAAAAATAGTTAGATTTTGTCTTATTTTGTATTATGTTCTATTGTATTTTACTTTTTAGCATTAACTTTCTCACAAGTGAGTTGAAACACTTGAAACTAAGTTGCAGACACTGTGATTCATCACCCACAAATTCGTAAGCAGTTATCTTTCATGCCATATAACTGAAACACATTAATCATAACCAAGAAACTTAGCTTTGATATCATAATAGTATTTACACACAGTTGTATCTTAGAAGTATAGTTCATATTCAAGTTAATTTTATGTCATTTTATATTTTATGTTACTTATACTGTAATTTATAATATATTCTTTTCTTTCCTCTCTTATAATCTAGCGTCCTTTGTAGCCATTTTTTCCTTTTAATCCAGGATCTAATCAAAGATCAGGTATTACATTTCATTGTCATGTCTCTTTGGTGCCTTTAATCTAGAATGGCCCTCTCCCTCTGCCATTTTTTTGTGTTTCATGACAGAATGTGTTGATATTTTTAGAGTTTAGGTCAGTTGTCTTGTCAGCTGATTACAATCTGATTTATTTGGTCATTTCTTCATGATTGGGTTCAGATGAAATATTTTTTGGTGGGAATACTACATAGGTTATTTGTGTACCACCCATTGGATTGATCCAGGAAGCCCTAAATGTTCATTCACCCTAATATTTGTGATGCTGCTTTTGGTTGCCTGGCTAAGGTGATGTCACAGATCTCTGCATTGTGAAGGACATTTTTCAAAATTAATAAATAATCATATGCAAATATCTTGTTCTCCAACGGCCTTTCATAGCATCCATTGATGATCATTGACTGAAATAGTTACTATGTTCCTGACTGCATAATGGTTATTTTCTGATTTTATCATTCCTTCTGTGTTTATTAGCCAGTATTCTTTTGGGAAGGAGAGCTTCTTTCCCTTCTTTTTTTGAGAATCACTGCAGATTGATGTATTCTTTAAAAAAAATTCACTATGCTGTAATTTATTACCATCACCATTTTTTCTGATGCTCAACTGTTCCAGATTTGGCTGGTGGGAGCCCCTTCAGGTTAGTTCTTACGTCCTTTTGACATGTTCCTATTCAGCACTTTCTTGCTTTGAGACATAACTGGATGTTCTAGGCTTACTTCTACTCCCTTGGCCCAAACCTGAAATCAGCCATTTTCCCAAAAATCTCAGGTCCTTTTTAGTGGGAAATGATATTTGGAAAACTGGATAAAAGGGTGTTCTTATGGGCTCTGGGATGTCATTGCTTTGTAGGTCCTTTCTGTGGACAAGTGAGGAAAAAAAACCAGAACAAGATAACAAGTTCCAGTTAAAAATACAACATCAGAGTTCTTCCTTACATTTCCTCATTGCTAATTTTCGGTGAGACCCTGGTTCTCAACAACGTAAGAATATTTGTTCATTTGCTCTATACTATAGCAGAGAAAAAGGTTACTTTTAGCATTGTATTTCTAATATATAGACATTTGTTTTAAAAATGATTGTTTACTTCATGTAAATTTTCAGTGTGCTGAGATAAGAATTTTTATTTTTATCGTTGCCACTGAGTGAGTGTGGAGGACATTCTGCAGCTGGCAACTTTCTGGACCTGCTAGAATGGGTGAGTATAGAATCCCAATTATATTGTGCCAGTAATGGCATTTCCCTCTACTTCCTGCTCAACAGTTACAAGTTGTAATTAGACTGGTAGAAATGTATTTTTCAGAGCATCTGGGAAATCAGTTTTATGATCCCCGCTTTAAGCACATTTGACACAGCTATTTAAATATTTAAGACAATTCCATATTTATAGTACCTGTAGGACTATATAATTGGAAGATTTTTCATTGTAAAGGTTTTTTATTTTACTTCAGGGCCTCTGACATTTCTTATTGGGTTCTTCTGTCCTTGGAGACAAAGGGAGTTAGTTATTCATTAGTGCATGTGGGTTATTCATTATTGTTGGTCAGAAAAGGCAGAATAATATCAACAAAGGACATCAGACTAATTGGGATTTTAAAACTCTTTTTGTGTCACTTAAGGCTTGTGTCTCTTGTAAAGACTTGGTCTAAGAAAAATAATGTATCGTGTGAACCTGGGAGGTCTAAAACTAATGTTTAAATAATACATCATTTTATTTTTATTTTTCATTATTTGTGGTTTGCTAATTCACTTGGTTATAACCTGGAGGTTAGGTTAGAGCTTGATTTCTTAGTGGGTCAACACGCTTCATATTTTTCTCCCATTGCTACATTATAAATTTTAAAATACTGCCACTGCTTTAAAATATCACTTTCTCATATCACTCCTTCACTTATGTTAATCCCAGGAAAAATAACAGACAATGAAAAAAAAAATCTGCTGACACTGGTGAGTAAACCATGTTGAATGTTATCATGTTAGGAACTGGGGCAAAAATGGCAATTGGGGATCCCATATTTTTTAAGAGATACAGCTTAAGAAAATTGGGGCAAAATATGTCATTACTTTTTTTTTCCACTTCTGCTTTTTAGTCATTTATATTTCCTTGCACTTCCAATTTGGCTTCCTGCAGAATTAGAGCAAATAAAGTTAATATTCCATAAAAGATTCCAAAAATAACCAAACCAGTCAGAGACTAAGGGCATTATTCCAGTTGAGGTAGCCAGAGTTTTCATTTTGTCTCGCCAACAAGGCAGGTGAAACACAATGTTTACTTTTGTTTACTCCTTGGGCTACACAGGGTCCACTTTGTATGATTTATTGATGCTGGGTGTAAATCAAATTGATGATGGATTTCCAAGTATTACTGAATGGCAGGCACGGTTTGTTCCAGTTATAAAAGTAGTTTGTCAATCTTGTAACATTCCACCTTTAAGACAATGTATTCCATTAACACCGCTGCTGTCTTCACATACCTCAAATGCTATAGGACATGAAGTTGAAATATTACATGCATTAGTTATCTCTAGTGTTTTCTGAGGCTATTAAACAGCAACAACTTTGGACTTGTACAGTACTTTGTAGTTCATGACCTTTCATATTAACTATTTCATATGATTTGATCAAAGACATCATCCTATGAGGTGGGGCAAGTGTAACTGAGCCCATTTTAGGGATGAGGAGACTGAGGCTCACTTTTCTAGCGATCTCATTTTTCATGTGCTGCATAGATTGACATGGAATTAGACTCTACAATCTGAAAGCTCCTGCTATAGGAATTCTGATAAATCTTGCCCCATCTCTCCATTAGAGTCTAAGATTGCTGCCAATTCAAAACTATTCAGGGGTCATTTTATCCATGAGCTGAGGAAATGGGCCTTTGCTCTTGTTTTGGAAAATTGTACTTGTCAGTTTTCGACAATAGATCCTTCTCAGCAGGGAGGGCATTGTCTACCTGGGCAGGAGTCAGGCAGCCTTTGTCTGATGGCCACCTGAGTGACACCAGCATATATACAAGTATGAAATCTTTAAACCCAGGCCGGAGAATATCATGAATATGAATACATTTGCTACTTCTGATGCATCAGATTATAAGGATACAATGGATGGTGACTTGTATTTAATATCTATTTTCATGGCTGCCTTATTTGAATAATGAAAGAAATAGAAGGTCTGTAATTGGCTCTGACATGCAAAACAAATTAGAAAATAAGACTTGTGGTGTAGGACCTCGACACTCAAGGAATAGTCTGAGGCCAACAGCGTTAGCATCCTCGGGGAGCTGGTTAGAAACGTAGTCTCAGGACTGCCCTGGATCTACTGAGTCAGGTCTTGCATTTTAAAATGATCCCTAGGTGATTCATATGCACAGGGCTAGCTTAAGGGCTGTGTGAACAGCGGCTCCACAGGGTCCCTTCTCAGAAGGGGTGCCCTGAGCTTGGGGTATAATGCTCTGTGGTCACTGACTTGACATTCTCACTAATTTTGTCTTTGAAACTGTTTTGTAAGTGAAGTCGGGTGGGACACTGGAGCTTGCAAGGGCAAAGGGGCTTGGAGTCTCAATTCATACATGGTTCCACATCCTGCCAGGGTAGCCACTGGCTCTCCTGTCCCCACCCAGTGTCCACTACTGCCCTCTGCCTCAGCAGGGACGTGAGCATTGGTGTGGGGAGGTCTGGGTAAGATGTGTGTGCCCCGCGTGCCCAATCATGTGTGAGGCTCTGGGCACCTTTGAAGGCCTGCTTTCACTCTGTGAGTATCTTTCAGCAGACGCAGCCCAGTGCTAAATAGAAAATTAAAAAACACCATGACAAGTCAAGAGAGAGTTGGGGGAAGAAAGGAAAATGTTGTTTTCCTGCGTTTTCAGCGAGGGACCCAGCGTTTTCATTTTGGCCCCTGTAAATTAGGCAGCTGACCTTGCAAGTGCACGTTGCAATTTGAGAAGCATTAGTATAAGAGACAGAGCATGGATGACAGACTCAAGACCCACATCTAATTCAGGCTCTTCTCGTGTGTAACATTGGGCAAGCCACTTGACCTCCCTGCCTCAGTTCCCTCACTTGTAAGGGGGGGATGTCTTATGCCCCTTTCCAAATGGGTAGGGTTGAGGTAAAGGGCAGATCCAGCCACATGTCTTTGAGTGTCCAGGACATCTCTCATTCTTGTCTTTGATTTCGTGAGACTAATAAACAAACCCGGAAATCATGGCCTGAGAGTCGAGGTAGAAGGCATGGTTCAGAATGGAAGAATAAGGTCAAAAACCAGGTCTTCAAATCTTTGGGAGTTGATGGAAAGCAAGAGTCAAGGAACTGAAGAAGCCAGGGACTGGGATTGTGGGTAGGGAGAAGTGAGCATCAGAGAACTTGCGAGCTACATGCATAGACT
Organism: Camelus bactrianus; assembly: GCF_048773025.1. Taxonomy (NCBI): domain Eukaryota; kingdom Metazoa; phylum Chordata; class Mammalia; order Artiodactyla; family Camelidae; genus Camelus; species Camelus bactrianus. Next base: position 30,836,788 of record NC_133542.1, read on the forward strand.
TTACAGGTGGTTTTGCCCACTTGCGTGGAAATTTCAGGTGCACCTGAAATGGTGGAACAGAAAATGCATTTGTTCTTGAGAGTTAAATTTGATGATAAATGTGAAAATGCATTTTACACTGCACGCTGCCAGAGACATGTAAAGTATTGTTCTTCCCTAATTACAAATCAGTGTAAGGTGGTATGGATCTCCATAAACCACAGCACCTGCTGCTGAATGGGATGGCCTCACCCCAATACTCTATTCATTCACAGACTCGTCCTTTGAAATAAAGGCCATTAGCTTAGTCGTATATCCCAAGTCTGGGCAGTATGAACAGCTACTTGTTGTGTGGATGTAGAACCCTAAATGCTCTTTGTTTTCACAGTTTGCCTCAAAAGCTGGAGAGAAAAACATTAAAACACAATAAACAAGCATTTAGGTGAAATAACATATTTTAAGTTTGTCCTCCACCTAAAGGTTTTACTTTAAATAAAGTGATCATATAATTTATCATACAAACCAGGATACTTTCAAGAGTGAAATGGGGCCCTATTAATAATTATGCCCAGGACTACCCTGGATGAACTGGGATGCAGGCAGCGGAAACTTTTAATTGAGTTTAGATTTAGCATTTTACTCAACTGCTTTAAGGTAAAGTCATTCAACCTACTTGACAGGATTAGCCCCATATAAGTTATTTCTTTCAAAATTATTTCTTGAGGTCATTGAGTGATTATTAGTATATTATGTAGAATATATTAGTTTCTTATTGTTCTAGGGTTGAAAATAAGTGAGCTAACAGTTATTTAGCACTTTGTATTTACTATAACTGTGCTTAGCTTTATGTAATTTAATCCTTCTCAGCTCTATGAAGTATCCCCATTGAAAACATGAGGGAAGGGAGGCTTAGAAAGATTAAGAAACTTCACCAAAACCACAGGGGTATTTTAGCCTATGCGTTGCTGACTTCAGAGACTTAAGTACTTCTGTAGGGTGTTGTTTTGTTTTTTTGGCACAGGGTTTGCCTCAACAGGCTAGGTTCTTGGCCTTTGAGTATGATTTCCTGGAAGACATTTTATGTCTACCATAATTTCTACTATGTGTAGTAGTGTTGTGTGTGGTATATATTTATTTTGAAAAGAACAGTGAGCTGAAGCAGAGAACCACTGTCAAGTAAACTGTTGCAGGTATTTGTGTCAATTTGTGTTAAAATTGTTCCTCCTTACTTGCTTAAGATAGTAGTTTTGGTGGCAATCAGGTAGGCAGTGTGATGTAAAATGAAAGATACAGTAATGGCTAATTTTTTTTGAGTCCTTACTCTGTCCTAACTGCTGCAAAGAGCAGAGCTGTTGGGCCATTCAACTAGAGAACAACCTGGAAGGCCTAATATGATGGCCCTGGAGCTCAGCTTCTCTTTTAATTCTTGTAACCCCACCTCCCGCCCCATATCATTAGATTAAGAAAACCAAGGTTTGAAGAGGTGAGTAACTTAGCAGCAGTCATGTGGCTAGTATGCAGCAAAGCTGGGAGTTGAATTCAGATGCTGTCTGATCCGAGAGACTTTGGTCTTAACCATCCTACTGTGTTCTGTTGGGATGAGTCAGGTTATGGGGGCTGAGCTGGAGTCCGGGGCTTTCTGTTGCAAGTGCACTGATACAGCAAGTACCTTATTCAAGACTCTTTTGGTTGCAAGTAACTGAAATACACTGTGTTAGCTTGTGTAAAAGGTGTTTCATGGCACCCAAAAAGAGGATGGACAACCAGATCTTTTGAAGGACTAAAAGAGCAAGATACTTCACCACACTCCTTCTCCGTACGCAATGTGATCTTTTATCTTTGCTTCTTTTTGCACATTACTTTATTCTTCTCCCTGCAGATTGCTTTTCTGTTTTTTTTTTAAGTGTCTGTGTTAGTCAGGGCTCTCCAGAGAAAGAGAACCAATAGGATATTTATTTATATATGTTAAAAGAGATTTATTATAAGGAATTGGCTTATGCAGTTATGGAGGCTGGGAAGTACCAAAATCTGTAGTCAGCAAGCTGGGGACCCAGGAGGCCTTGATTTTAGTTTTAGTCGAAGTCCGAAGACCTGATAACCAGGAGAGCCTATGGTGTAAGTGCCAGTCCAAAAGCAAGCATACTCGAGATCTGAGCACAGCTGGTGTTTCAGTTTGAGTCCAAAGGCTGGAAAAGATCAAGGTCCTAGCTCAAAGCAGTCAGACAGGAAAAGTGTCTCCTTGCTTGTGGGAGGATCCACTTTTTTGTTCTGTGTATACCTTCAACAGGTTGGAATAGGTTCATCCATATTGGGGAGGACATTCTGCTTAACTCAGTCTACTATTTCAGATGTTAATCTCATCTAGAAACACCCTCACAAACATACCCAGAGTAATTTGACCAAATATCTGTTCACCCTACGGCCTTATCAAGTTGACACATCACAGTTAACCATCAAAATTAACCATCACAATATCCATGGCCTCAACATGACTTTCTTCCCCAGCCCAAACATGTAATATACTCAGAACTTACGTGCTGTGAGTCAATTGATAGTGTCCCTCTATCCCATTTTTAGGTTCCTTGGGAAGAGAGTCTGGTTGGTCCAGCTTAGGTCAGGTCTGATTTCATCCAGCTGAGATAGGGAGAGCCTCATGGAATAAACACGGGTCCCACCAGCTCAGAAAGGAGAGTGTGGGTTGAATGATAACTAGGACTTAGTCTCCTAAATGAAGGTGGTTTTGGGGATATGCTTCAAATAACAGTGACATTTTCAAAGCTATCACAGTAATCATGTTCTTTAGCCAGAATGATTCCAGAGTAAGGGAGAAGATTTTGGAAGTATGACCACTAGCAACAGTTAATCCTAGGAAAAGTTATTTTTTAAAAATTTATTTTTCTATTTAAAAGGTGACCTACTGAACTGTGATTGTAATTGTGATCTTTGCATCAGCTTTTGGTCGTGGCAACTACATTTTATAAGGTAACCCATTTTTTCAGATTTTACCCAGATTTTCATTCCTGGATGTGGAAATTAAGAAAGAGCATTTAATAGTTGATCCATTAAGCATTTAGGTTTATTTTGCATTTAGAATTTAGTGAAGGGGAGGATTGCCAGGGTTCAGGTATACAGACCTATGATTTCTATTTGAAATCATCTTGAAGAACACAGCAATTTGAAGTAGTTTGGCTGTCAGATTTGAAAATTTTCAGCGTAGCTGTTTCCTGTTGCCTTGGGTTATATAATCAAAGAACATCCATTCACGATTTGAATACTCTCAGCTTTTACTCCAGTTTTAATAGGAACCTGTCAGGCACAAAACACATACAATTAATCAGTGAGTTAAATTTTTAAAATTTGGGGTACATGGATTGGGTGTTGAAAACATATTTTCTCTGCATATTTGACCCAGGTAATTTTTCCACATAGGTAGAAGCAAATTCTGTTCAATCATCTGTGCATTATTGTGGCAGGCAGACTCTAAGATGGCCCTCAGCCTTTCCCACCTCTTGGAATTCATGCCCTTGTGTAATAGCCACCTGTTGACTATAGGCTGGACTTAGGGTCTTACCTTTAACCATGATAAAGGTGCTGAAATGTCACCTATATCATTAGGTTACAAAAGATTTGACTGTTTTGCTTGAAGGCTCTTTTTATTGTCTTCTTGGTTTGTATGCTTTGATGAAGAATGCTGTGATGTTAGAAAGGCCCAAGTAGCAGATAAGAGTAGGGGCTCTGGCTAACAGACAGTGAGGAACTCAGTCCTCAGTCCATCAACCTTAAAGAAACTAAATTCTGCCAACAGCCATGTAAGGTTTGAAGCAGATTCTTCCACAGTTGAGCCCTCAGATAAGACTCTAACTCTACCTGATTGTGAAAGACCCTGAAGCAGAAGCCATATTCAGATTCCTAACCCACAGAAGCTGAGATAATGATACATGTATATTGTTTTAGGCTACTAAGTTGGTGGTAATTTGTTATATAGCAGTAAATAACTAATACAATTATTGCCTGGACTTTTCTCCCTTTTAAGAGGCACTAGAAAATTAGGCAACGTCTAGGAGCAGGTGCACAGGAATTAACCTCTGTTAAGGGCCCGTGGTATGGCAGATATGGTGATAGGCTCTAAGATTCAGCGGAGCCAACTTGTAAGGCCTTTTTTTTTGTTACCTCTATTTCACAAATGTGGAAATAAACATTCAGAGAAGTAAAATTATTTGCCCAAGTTTATGTGACTCATAAGAGGCAGAACCAGGGTTTGAAAGCAGGTCTGTCTTATTCCAGTGTCCTTGTTCCTTCCATGCATCTGGCTAATTCCTGCAAGCTGTGACAAACACTGGTGTGGCATTTTTGCCTAGAAAAAAGGATTAAACCAAGACAGTTCATTTTTAAGCATTCACCAAGTAACCAAGTACCTTCTGTGGCTTGTTGCCAGGACTCACCCCCCTCCCCCATCTTTCTTCTCAGTGATATGTTCCTGCCAGGTATTCTTTTGCTTCTGTCTTCCTGCCCCCTATTGTCATCTAAATCTGTGTTTCACAGCCCTATTTTTTACTGCCTTTTTATTATTCTCAAGCAAAATGCATAGACAGTATTGTCTACCTACACACACATAATTTTAAAATATCAATATAATTTCATAACTGAAATATAAGGGAAATAATGTATAATAAAATAAATGCATTTAAATATGAAAATGTTTCAGCACAACTATTCTAGAAGACAATGAAGTAGATAAGCTTCCACCTAAATGTGGAATTAGCTAAAATTCTGCTGATTTAGAATTGTATTCCTTGTGTTGGTGGCTCAGATATCTAGTTGCTTTGCTTTCAGTGATAGGATTTCATGAAATGGTGGACAATATTTCATAATATTTCTATCAAAACAATAATTCACTTGATTTGCACTATAACTTCATTTTAGATAATTTAGTGTTAATAAGAATCATGAAAATAAAACTGACTTAGGATCTAAACTCAGACGATTATAAACAGGTTTTTACCTAGGTGAGTGTCTGGTGAGACACTTGCAAATCATGTGGGATGTGGGATAATTTTTATTATGCGGGACTGTGTGGCATCCCTGCCTTCACCACTGAATGACATCAGTGGTAAAACCCCCAAACTCACCGAACTGAATCTAAATCTGTTTTCAACAAAAGCTGATCAACTGATTAAAGTATTATAATTTGCAGAAGTGTTTATGTTTTACTTGGGTCAATACCTTAAGACAAAGAAAGACATCATCATGGTGGAATTTGTTTGTGGCAGGTGAAGAAAGTGGCAGTGTGAGAGAAGAAAATGCCCTTTTTGCAACTCTTAAACTACATGGAATTTATTTACTCTTTATATTTTTGATTCTAGCCTTTCTTATATCCCTTTATGTTCCATATACACTTTAGAAGACAAATTATATCTCTTTCTAAGTCAAATTCTTTTTTTTAACATTTTTTATTGATTTATAATAATTTTACAATGTTGTGTCAAATTCCAGTGTAGAGCACAATTTTTCAGTTATACATGAACATATATATATTCATTGTCACATATTTTTCTCTGTGAGCTACCATAAGATCTTGTGTATATTTCCCTGTGCTATATAGTATAATCTTGTTTATCTGTTCTACAGTTTTGAAATCCTGTCTGTCCCTTCCCACCCTCCGCCCCCTTGGCAACCACAAGTTTGTATTCTACGTCTATGGGTCTGTTTCTGTTTTATATTTATGCTTTGTTTGTTTGTTTGTTTTTTAGATTCCACATATGAGCGATCTCATAGGGTATTTTTCTCTTTCTGGCTTACTTCACTTAGAATGACATTCTCCAGGAGCATCCATGTTGCTGCAAATGGCATTATGTTGTCAGTTTTTATGGCTGAGTAGTATTCCATTGTATAAATATACCACTTCTTCTTTATCCAGTCACCTGTTGATGGGCATTTAGGCTGTTTCCGTGTTTTGGCTATTGTAAATAGTGCTGCTGTGAACACTGGGGTGCAGGTGTCATCCTGAAGTAGGGTTCCTTCTGGATATATGCCCAGGAGCAGGATTCCTGGGTCATATGGTAAGTCTATTCCTAGTCTTTTGAGGAATCTCCATACTGTTTTCCACAGTGGCTGCACCAAACTGCATTCCCACTAGCAGTGTAGGAGGGTTCCCCTTTCTCCACAGCCTCTCCAGCATTTGTCATTTGTGGATTTTTGAATGATGGCCATTCTGACTGGTGTGAGATGATACCTCATTGTAGTTTTGATTTGCATTTCTCTGATAATTAGTGATATTGAGCATTTTTTTATGTGCCTATTGGTCATTTGTATGTCTTCCTTGGAGAATTGCTTGTTTAGGTCTTTTGCCCATTTTTGGATTGGGTTGTTTGGTTGTTTCTTATTGAGTTGTATGAGCTGCTTATATATTCTGGAGATCAAGCCTTTGTTGGTTTCATTTGCAAAATTTTTCTCCCATTCCATAGGTTGTCTTTTTGTTTTACTTACAGTTTCCTTTGCTGTGCTAAGTCAAATTCTTTTTAAATTTTCTGACTGTATTTTAAGAGCTTCTCTATGTATCTAGTGCTGTCAAACAATCAACTGATATTTTCTGAGCATTAGCTTTAACCAAGGTGATGTGCTGGCTACTGGGGGTCAAAGGTGAAGAAAATGTGGCCTGAAATCTCCATATACTTGTTATTGTAACTCAGTCCAGCACACATTTACAGGGCAGGGCACAATACTGGGTGTGCTGTAGATATATATAAATATGTGTGTATACTTATGTATATAAATATATATACACACATTTGTGTATATACCTTCAGGGAGCTGTTACATATATATAAATAAGAGAATCAATATAAATACAATCAAATATGAAGAAAGGAGAAACTTTAAAAAGCAAGAGATTGCATAAATGATGGTTCATTAACAACAAGTAAATTTCACAGTCTTTATGTACTTATATATAATACGTAACTTGTAACATAAATATATAAAGTCTGTGAAATATATATTATGTGTACTATATAATATACTATGCATATTATATATAATGTATATAACTATATAATATACTACAATTTACATATAAAGCCCTGTGTTACATGACTAAGTCAGAGTACCCAGAGGCAACTTTTTCCTCCATTATTATACATTAGAAATATATGTTCATACATAGATACTTTTAGATGGTGTTCTTTATAGTTGGAAGCTCATTTACATACTGAAAGAAAAGGGAAAATGAGAAGGGTAGTAGATAGTATGAGAAATTTCGTATCAAGACTGCTGAGACTGGTCTTGTCACACAGTATGTACAGATGACATAGGCTGTGTATGGGCAGTGTGAAGTATGTCTTTAGTTTTCATTCTCAAGAGGAGAAGATAAGCTAAGAGAAGAAGATCTCATATCTGAAGTGGTGCTCCTTTTGAAGGGCATAAGGGTCAAGGGTTGGAATTGCATTCTCTATTGATTTAAATGGTAATGGATGATTTAATATAGTGTGAGGAAGCTGGAGCTAAATGCTCATCCAGTGATGTATCAGCCAAAGCCTAGTCAGGAAAATAGAAGCCACTTCAGTTATTTCAACAGAGAGAATCTAATATCACAAATTGCTAAGCAAATTTTGAAGAAGTAAAAAGGGGGAATGGGCAGAACTCTGAGGTGATAACATAATATAGATCATAACTGCAGAAGCAGCTACCACCTTAGGGTTGGAGGATCAAAGGAAGAAATCAGAAGTTACTAGAACCTGAACCTTGGAGGAGGAGCCCCCAGAGCTGGGACCCAGCCCTCTCAGGTGGTGTGCTTAGCTGGTGCTGGTACTTTGTAGAGCTGGAACACACTGCCCTTTGAGTGGCTCTTCCAGAATCAGAGCAACAAGTATGGGCTACTAATCTCTGTGAAGCATCACTACAGACCTTGGAGTGCTCTATACAGATGTCAAGTCAGTAACAATTCTCAACACAAAAGTCATGGATTAGATCTAAACACAAGTAGTACCTTTCCTCCCTTTTATTCTTGTTCTTAAATTACCTAGAATAATTACACTAGTTAGATCGAGGCAAAATCCATTAAACCATACTACTGCATTCCTTTCAAGCGGTTTGTGTCAAGTGAAGCTTGTATATTTGAAAAGTGTTCAGAAGAAGCCCAGAGAAATAAAAGCAAAGTGAGACCTTAACCTTTTTATGATTTCTTTATAGTCTTAATCAGATAAAAATAATGATATCTAATACTTGCATAACACTTATGATGTGGTAGATACTATTTTAAGTGCTTGATATCTCATTTTTAATGTATTAATAGGGCATATTATCTCATTTAAGTTGACCCCCAAATCCAGTGAGGTGACTACTATCCTGCCAGTTGCTGTTGTTACTGTTATTCTTCCCATTTTATAGATGAGGAAACTGAGGTATGATTTAATACCTTGCCCAAGGTCACACAGCCAGTTAGTGGTAAGTTGGGATATAAACCCAGCCAGTTATGTGATCTTAAATACTAAGCTGTATAGGCAATTTATATCTATAAAACCCGGGTTCTTATTTATCTGTGAATGGATTAGCAAATCCATTGATTTCTTCAGCAATGATGTAATGTAATAGGAATTCTGGCTTGGGGATTGGGAGAATGAGGTTCAGAACCTAGGTCTTCTACTGATTTTCTTAAAGATTTTAAGAGAGTCACCATAGCAATTTGAGCTCTTTGTAAAATGAGGAAATTGAATGAAATTATTTTTGAGATTCTTTCTAACTATCATTGTTTAATGATTTGTGACGAGCCTGGTTACCTTTTAGGAATTGGAAGCTAGAGATGAAGCCTGACTTGCTGGGGAAGTTAGCAATTTTCTAATATGTGTCAGACATAGACTTGGTAGTGGTAGTGCTGTTGATAGCTAAAGTAACTAGGGACTCTCAAGGACAAACAGAATAAGGACTCATTTTTTAAAACATTTGAGCACTGTGGGGTTGGCAATTGTTTTAATTTACTATTTTTTGCTGAATTTCCATTTTTCTGTATCTAGGAGTCAATCTTAGATCCAATACTTCTTGCAAAACAGTGCTTAGAAGTTATTTTATCTCTGGGGCTTTATCCAAGAGAGGATGTGTGTCCCTTTTGATAGCTTCCCTTGCTACTAAGGGGCTGTCTACTTTCCCAATTTATAGATAACCTACCTTTAGACTTCAAATCTTAAATCTGAAGACTAGAGAGCTGTGGTTCAGAGAGCAAAAAATGCCCATGAAAAACTAGAAAAATCTAGCAAAAATGTTCCCAGATTAGAAGGTGGGAGGTGAGTTGCATTGGCTTAACAAATCTTATCCTAATGTTATAGAGGGAACTGGGTGTGTGTGGGGTGGGTGTATGTTTGTGGGTAAAGCTTTTCTCTTATTCCCTAAGGAGTGACATTTCCTTTTACTCTCAAGCATTCTTCTTTTTTCCTGTTCCTTCTCTCCCACCCACATTGTCCAAAGCCTTAATTTTTATGAAAGAACTCGAAGCCTTTACATAAGTGAGTTGTATCACAGTGTGTAACGCTTAACCAGCAGTTCTATGAAAGTTATGGGTTTATTTAGAGTCAAAAGTGATTTCAAATTAGGTTCTAAATGTTGCCAAATGTCACAATTAATGCTAGTTTTGGTAAATTTAGAGCAATGAATAATTTTGGCTCATGTTTAGTAGTAAAGAGGAATACAGATACATAGTTTGTTTTCCAAATAATTCTTTATAATCTTTGAATTGTGTCAGGATATGTTTTACTATTTATAATATTTTGCAGTGAAATAAACGTACCATTATAATAAAGGATGATATCTATCCCATATACAATCAAAAATCATAAGGTTGGTAAGGAGGATGTGTGTGTGTGAAATGTAGGCCTGCAGTTGTGGATGCTAGATAGCGTGGGCAGTGAGAACCAGAGGTATCTTGATAGAGTACACATATGGGTTGTTCCTAATTTATATTTCAGTAGATTAAAGAAGCAGAGTCACTTTACTGCACCTCTGAATTTGTGGTACCTGTTCTTAGGTCTTATGCTGTTCTAGAATTGAGCTGGAGTGTCTCAGAGGATTTTCTTAGAGCTGTGTCAAACTAAGAAGGGTACATCTGAGGCACTCCATCCTGCACAGTCAGGGGTTACTGGAAGTTTGAGGTAAGAATTTGGTTTGCTTCTTTCTCCATAAGCCAAGCAGCTGATTTTTCTGGTGACAGGTGAAGAACCAGGATAAATGTGTTTCACTGAAATATTTGGCTTTGGTTGATTCCAGGTTGTGAACTTGTCACCTCTAGTTTGTATTTAAATTTATAATCTTTAGAAGGAGATAATTCATAATGTGAGTAATATGGATGATGAAATAGTATGACAGATGTCTTATTTGATGCTTCACCACTCTAACATGGCATGTGGTCTCTGTATGTATGTACATCTTTATGCATTGGCCTGTGGTCAGTTGTCTTCAATGAATTCTATTTGTGTAAATGAGTTCTTGTGATTTAGTATAGAAATTAAATTTCAAGGAAAACAAGTGACAGCATTTTTGTGTGTGTGATATGAAGTAAAATTGAAGTATTAGAGATCATTCTAGCTCAAACCTTCCATTTGCCAGATAATGAGATGTAGATGCAGTACATAGAGTAGCATATTGGTTAAGGGGTAGACCAGGAGTGTGATAGATCTGAGATTGAATCCAAACTCTCCCTAGGATCACCTCTGGGACCTTGAGCAAGTAACTAAGAGATAACATTTGTACCTCCCTCATAGAAACTTAAAAAAATTAAGATAATGTACATCCAGAATTTCACATAATTATTGGTGCATAAGAAATGCTAATATGTTAAGTCACATAGTGAGAAGTTAGCACAGAAAACAACAGACTTTAGATCAGATAACCAGGTCTTTTGAGCTCAAAGTCTTTTCCTTGTCATCTTTCACCAGATGTAAACTCTGTGAGGACAGAAGACTGTTGTTTCACTAAGTATTTAAGAGCCCACTGTATGCTCTTATGAACAAGACAAAGTCTCACCTTATGTTTTGATGGGAATTAGCAGCCAACAAGTAAATACCTAAAGTATAATTTTATAAGGTAGTAGGTGCAATAAAGAGAAGCAGAGCAAAGTAATGGGGTTCAGAGCAATGGGGAGAATATTTTAGAAAATGCATCCAGAGAGGACTTCTCTGATTTAAGCGTGGAATAAGCCATTTGAAGGTCTAAGAAAGAGTGTTCCTCGAAGAGATAAAAACAAGTGCATAGGACCTGATGTCGTTTGGTATAGTCTGATCATTTCGGTCCTCAGAGACTGAAGTAGGGAGGTCAGAGATGTTAAGTATGATAGGACCTCCTTTAAAGGACTTTTAAGCAGAGAACTGATATGATCTAATTTATAAAAAGGAAGTTCTGGTTACTGTGTTGAGAATAGACTGGGTGGGAGGGCAAGAGTGGAAATACGAAAATCAGGTTCTTGCAGCAGCCCCAAGTAAGATAGATGAATGGTTCATATTTGAGATAGGTTTTGAAGATAAGACTTGCTTAAGGATTGGATATGATGTTAAGAAACAGAAGAATCAAGGAAGAGTTATAGGTGTTTTGCCTGAGTATGTAGTGAGTGGCAGTACCATTTCCTGACATGGAAAAAAAATCTGAGTTTGAGGGTAGGCTGTCAGGATTTTATTTTGAACATATTATATTTGTGATACCTATTTAGTCCTCTAAGTGAAGATGTCAGGTACATAGTTAGATATGTAAGTCTGGAGCTCTGGAGTGAAGTGAGAGCTAGAGATAGAAATGTGGGAGTTAACACATTAGAGATGATAGTTGATGTCATGGGACTATAAGGGACCATGCAGGGAGAGAGTGAAGATGGGGAAAATGACCAAGAACTGAGCTTTGGGGAAGCCAGTGTTGGAGGCTGAGAAGAAGAACAAACTGAGAAGGTGCAACCAGTGAGGTAGGAGGAACGTGAAAGTAGAAGATATCTCGGGAGCCAAGTGAACAAAATGTTCAAGAAAGAAGGAGTTATCAACTTGGTCAAATGTGGCTAAGAGATTGGGTAAGATGGAGCCTGAAAATCTCTATTGAATTGGGGAAGATGGAGGTCACTGTTGGCCTTGGCAAGAGGACAAAGTCCATGTTGTGTCTGGCTTGTTCACTGATGTGTTCCCTGTGAAATGCACTGAGTCTGGAACAAGATAGAAACCTAAAAAACATCTGTAGATTTTTGGATAAATGAATGAATGAATGACTGAATTGACAAACCAGACTTTCCTCCTTTTTGTAGTCTCACTGTAGTCTTTGTTCATTTTAGATTTTAGTATTTAGTCATATCAGGGACAAAATCATATGATTATAATAAAGCATGCACATGGCACCTGCTTTCTCTCAGCTAACATTCTGTAATATTGACTCAACATTTATCTCACTTGTTAATTAATGAAAAATATATAAGCCACCATAGTTCTAGACAATGTCCTTCATTATACAGTAGAGTGAAGTAGTTAAAGAAGTGATCGGTGCATTAACACCACATCCCCTGTCCTCCCTGTTCTGAATCTGCAGAGTCTCTCTGAGTCACTCTGGTGTTTATCAGTCACCCAAAGGCTGCTGTGGCTTGAATGTAGAACACTTTTAGTAGAACAGGGCAGAGTTTACTTTAGGCCATTGCAGTCTGGGCCGCACAGATCTTTTTCCCTCACTTTGTGATGTAAACCAGACAGGATACTCTCAATTGGTTATAGTGGGATAAGTCCAGCCTTGCAGTTTCGCAAACTGTCCTTTGAGGTACCTTGAGGTGCAACAGTGAATTCACAGGGAGGCTGTGGAATTAGTTTTTTTTTCTTGAGGAAAACAGAAATAGTCAACATCTGTCAGTTACTCTGTGAACTATTGGCTCAAGGTAGTTCATAGTTTCAATATTAGATCACTGCATTCCTTTTTAGTGATGTCATATCTTTTCAAAGCTGGACTTTTGGGGTTCACTGTTCTTAAAAAACCAGTAGTGTATAAAGATTAAGATAGAGCAGGAAATGGGATAATGGAATTCAAACTGATTTCAAAATTTGAGAAGATGTGTAGTGCCCAAAGTGTATACATTTTATTAATTGTGGTTATTTAAGGATGAAATAAAAACATTACTTTCCTATATATTTATGCCTGTTGTTTTCTTGAATGGCTACCAAGTTGTCAGTGCAGAAATACTTATTGAGTTGTTTGGATCTACCTATTTAACAGATCAGGTGTTTCTCTTGGCCTAGGGGTGCTATGAAAAAATACCAAGACACCAGGATGAGCCAAGAAAGTTTGAGAACTTCTGGGTTAGCCTCTTAGGCTTCTAGCAAGAAGAGGAGAGAGGGAATGGTCCTGCTGCTGTCTCCAGCCTGGCCTGTTTGCTGCCCCGTATCTCACCTAAGTCTATGCCACTTGGTAGTCTGTGAGCCATTCTTGTGACTGGTTAGGTGAATTTTCAAACTTAACAGATATTGATGAACATTCTTAAATTACAGCTGTGCTGACAGCCCTACTTAAAGTGGCCAATGTTATCTCCCACCCAGGGGAGAGTGACGGCATTTTCTGTCCCCTTTTCCTCTTTCTCCTCCTCGAGCACTGTACCACAGCTCCAAGAACCAGGTTCAGGTTTATAGTTAAAGAGACTGGACTAGCCTGGGCCTTTCTCATAACCATTCATTTCTGTTTTATTTTCGTCTTCATGACAATATGTTTTGAGCATTAGAAAACTACCTAACGCGTGAACTTTCAGAGCACAGCCCTTTGTAACATGGGGATCAGCTGGATCTGTGGAGAGCCCTCTCTGGAGATATTAGAGGATACACTTAGTTATGATGTATTATGTTTTGCCCTTAAAAACTTAAGAAATCCATATCTGTTCACAGGAAGAGTATGATGCTTTGTGTGTGTGAGATTCAAGAAAAAAGAGGGAAAAAGATTCATTTTGCAGGTTCATGAGCAGTGTCATGCGCTTTAAGACTCTGAAATGGGAATTGTGCTTAGGGAAATTGTGGATTTATGACTACTGACAAAGATGAAAGGCAGAGAAGTGACTGAGTCACATGATACGGATTTGTCCATTTTGCTCAGTGGTATTCTAAGAGCTCAGAGTGCCAGAAGTGTCTCTTTACCTTCACTTTTGTGCCTTTTTTTTCTGAGTGGGGTGACTCTCTTGAATGATCTCTTTAGTCACTTGTCAGTTTATTCTTGATACTGGCCTTCTCAGTCTTAGCCTTCAGAATTACTCTGAGCAGTTGGGAAGGGTATTTGATTTTTCTCCACCATAAAGATATTCTTCCCTATCTTTGTTTCTTCCTTATCTCCATCTTTCCATCTGTACTTTCACCATCCCCTCTGTTCTCTTTCCATCTCAATCTACCCCTCCCCCTCCTCTCTTCTTCCCTCTCCCTGCTCTCTCTGTTTCCTTCTCCTCCATCCCCATATCTCCTCTTCATTGCTTCCGTCACAGCAGAGTCCTTAAGTCCCATGTCTCACTCTCAAGTATCCCCAAAGGAAAGATGTACTCATATTGAATTGTGGGTATTTACCCCAGACCTGAATTGAGTATCAAAACTTTTTGATATTTTCTGTGTTAAACTCATGGATGGGATTCAGATGATCTCTATAAATGAGTTTTCCCTAGGATGAGTTAACTGGGACTCGCTTCTCTCATCGGTTTTCTAGAATTCCATAAATTCAGAAAGATTAGCCTGTGCTTGCTGCTTGGGTTTAAACGTCTAATTCTAGGACCACTTTATCTCCAGATCAGTAATGCCCTGTAGATATATTATGGTAGCCTCAAACATGAGCCACAGATGCAATTTAAATTTTTTTAGTGTGCCACAAAAAAGTAAAAAATCATATAGTGAAATTAATTTTAATAATATATTTTATTTAACCAAATATATTCAAACATGATTGTCCCAACATGTAATCAGAATAAAAAGAGATTAATGAGATATTTTACATTCTTTTTTTCCCACTAAGTCTTTGAAATTCAGCGTGTGTTTTATACTTAAGGCATCTCAATTTAGATGAGCCACATTTCATTGTTTGGAGCTACATGTGCTAGTGGCTACTGATTGGACAGTGAAGCACCAGGTAGTAGGTGGGACATGAAGAGAAAGACTGGTTTTAGGCAGTTAATGAACCAAAAGTATTTCTTGAGTTTCATACTTCCAGAATGATGAGTGAATGGAGCAGGTGCTTGGCTAATAAGATGGACTTGGGAAGCACTTTTAAGTTGTGTCAGTCTTTTAATGAACTTAATCAAAATAGCTGGTTGGCTGAGGGATCTGGGGACTTGACTTGAGGGCTAGGAGTCACTACCAGTCTTTCTATACAACCACCCAATTCCCCTTCTCCCTCTCTATTTCCACCTCCCATGCTTAAATGTCCCCACTTCTTGGAAGCCTAGGACTTAAACAAATAAAGTGTAGTTCTGCTGGTGAAAATAACTTAGCAGTTAAGAGCTCTAGTAAGTCCTTTTTGTCCTGAAACACATTCTCTTCCTTTTTTCACCTTGATCCACGTGGCACAGATTTACCTTTTTCCTTGCAATTACATCTTGTCCGAGAAAGTCTCAAAAGTCAGCAAATTTAAGTAATACATTTTAATACTTTGCACGTCACAATGAGTGACAGGAAGGTGCTACTTACCTCCACCCCCCATCTGTGAATAGAGACAAGTTTGAACAGGCCCTGCTCCTTTCACCTTGGTTAAGCATTATCTTGTGTTCTTTGGGTTACTCTTGCATAACACCATCACAGCATAAACTGAAAGCTCCCCTATTTAACTTTGGTCTGAGTCTGCTCTGAGGATGAAGAGATAGGGCTATGGGGGTGGGGAATTGGTGAGTTGTCAGTAACTAGGTAAATAAAATGGGAACATGGTCAGCTTTAATCCCTCTCACCTTACTCTCCCCATACTTAACTTCCATTTATTTTCTTCCCTATTAAATGAGGAGTTTGATTAGATGAGAAATCTCCAGTGTTTTTCCCCAAGGTCTGTTTTCCATTCCTCATGTGCAAAGGGAAAGGTAGAGGGTGCTGACTGCACTAGTAGGGATTGAGAACTCTGTTCTACAATCAGTTATCTGGCTTTACTTAGAAATGAGCAACTGGAGACCCTTGGATCTCATTACATCTGATAAAGTCCTTTAGTAGTCTCAGTTTCTAGGTTTCTGAGTTTTGTGGAATCCTTGAAGTGTTGCTCATCTATGCTCTTGCAGTGAACATGTAGGATCTGAGTGATGGGATCTCCATTAATGATAGACAAAGGAGTGCCTGGAATGTTTGGTGAGGGGTAGGGTTATGCAGGGTGATGGGGACAGGTAGGAGATGGCAAACCCATAAGGGTCCATTGGTGTTTACCAGAGTAAATTTGTTTGTTGGATGACATCTGGGGCTTTGTGATAGTTAAAGAACTGTGTTTAGAAATAGAATTGGAGAAATACAGAGGTTGAATAATTTCCATGTATTAAGAATGTGGAAGGTTGCTTGGATAAAAGAAGAAAGGAAAGAATCCAAGTAATGTCATACTGGTGTAGTCCAGTATTTTGTTTCCAAGGGATTTCAAAATTTTAAATATATTTAAACTTATTGTTGTAGCAATTAAAAAGGCAAATTATGAAAACACATGAAAACATAAATCACCCATAACTTCTGTCACAGAAAATCAACTGGTCTAGTTTTTTGTTATTTCTGAGAGTTCTGAGGGGGGATTTATAAGTGAACATGATTCCTGTTGGTGATGATATCCTGAGAAGCAAAAGGCCATCTTCCAAATATGCTACTTCTTTACCCATTATGAGTCTGCCTTTTTTTTAAAAGTGAACTTTTTATTTTGGAACTATTTTAGATTTACAGAGAAGTTGCAAAGATAATACAGAGACAAAGCCCCAAAGACAAGCCCCTGATACTTTCCAGCAGACCAACTATCTAACTAAGGTTATTTGAGGACTGACAATGAACTTTGAAGTATTTCCCAATCACATCTTACTGGCCAGTATTACCTAAATTACCTTATATTACATTTGTCAAAGCTAAGAAACCAGAATTGGTATATAACCATTAACTAAACTCCAGACTATATATTTAAATTGCATGCGTCCATTGTGGATCTTTTAATCTATTAATTCATTTCAGTTTTTTTTTTAAATTTGATGTTGTCTGCTGTGATACTACTTTATGTATTTGAATAATTCTCTTTCCCTCTGAAAATGAAATATATATGTATTTTTTCTTTGTAGAAATTAGGAAAATACTGAAAATATAAATAAAAAATAAAATTAATTCTAACTCCATCCTTGATCTAATTTTGTGTTGTATGTAAATATGTATGCATTAGCAAATGAAGTTCATTATGTCTATGGTATAGTTTTGAATTGCATATTTTTCATATATTACCTTAGGTGAAATATATTTAGTTAATAATCTTCAAATCAGATGTACAATTTTAAAAAGTCATAGTCCATTGTGTAATTATTTATTTATTGATAAACAGCCCTTAGGCTCTTTCTAATTTTGGCTACACTATAATTTTTTTTAACCACTTCTCTGATGATGTTCTTAGGATAAATTTCTAAGAGTGGAATTACCGGATAAGTGGACCTGCCTTTGTGTATATTGCCAAGTTAGCATCCAGAAACATGGTACCAACTTATATTCCCAAAGTATCCTTTGAGATACCTTACTTCACCTTTACCAGCAATGAACATAATTTTTAATTTTCACAGTTTTTTTTTTTAAATTTTCACAGTTTTATAGGCGAAAAGTTGGGTCTTTTATTATTTAATTTGCATTTCTCTGTCACTAGAGTTGACTAGTCACCTATATTTTCTTAGTTTATAGAAATGAATATGTTATACTTAATGTTTTAAACCATTACTGATTAAATTTACATGTACTGAAGATATAAAGATCTAAAAAGCCTCTTTCTACATACTGCTCCCCCAAACTGTAATTGTTGAATATTTCCTATCCTGTTCTCACTGGACTGTTATGTTCTTTTTTATAGGAGTGTCTCTATCTGGGATCATTCATTTGTTCCAGTGATTTATCTTTGGCTAGTACCATTATTATTTTACCATTAAAACCCTTTTTATATAGGGCTTGGGCAAATTCCTTATCTTTTTATTTCAAAAATGTTTTAGTTCTTCCAGCCTTTCTTGATGAACTTGGAAACATTTTGCCAATTTTCAGAAAGGAATATAGGCTGTCCAATTTCATTAGAATTGCTTTATAATTGCTAGTTTTCTCAGTCAGTATTGTGGCATGTTTCTGTATTCAGTCTTTTAAAAAATTCTGTGTTTCTTAAAGTGATTTGTACGTTTCCTCAAATAGAATTAATGCATTTCTTGTCAATATTTATGTTTTACTGTTGATGTTGTTACTTTGAGTGGAATCTTCATTTCCAAATATCTTCTGATTTTCTTTTTACTAGTAGAGGTTATTGAATAGGGCTTGAACCTTATTTATTTTTTACTCCTTGTGCTCATTATTAGCACATTACCTGACATGCAGTAAATGTTGTGTTTGTTGAAATAATTGATTTTTGTAATTTTTCCTTGTTATCCAGTCACTGTTGAATTTCTCACTTAATTCAGTTAGTTTTCGGTTCTTAATCTTGGATTTTCTCAGCATATTATCATTCTATAAGTAATGATAGCTCTGTTTTAAGATTTAAATGTTTTCTTTCATACCTTATTGAATTGTCTGTATTTTCGAAGTCATGTTAAATTATAATGGTAGTAGCAAACATTCTTGTCCCTGATTTTAATAGATATGCTTTCTAGTGCAAAAATTCTTAGCATCTTTAGAGATCTATAGATGGGCTTTAGGAAGGGTCTGTTAAACCCTAGATATATTTGCAAACTTGATTTGATGAGAGAGGTTGTGTGTGGGAGAGAATATTTATATTTATATATCTATTCTTATATAATGTTATATTTTAATATATTTTACATTAAAATTAAAAACATCATTTTAATCATGTAGACAATGTATCTCTTTATTCTTGTACTTCTTTTTACCTTGAGATTATTATCATTTGTTTGAGTTCATCTTTTCTTTTATTTGTTTTAAAACAACTGTCCTTTGAGCTTTAAAGATATGTTCCCTTAAATTAGCTGGTTTTGACTGATGATACTGTTAGCAGAGGGGAAAACAGCTATTGAGAAAATCCAGGCAGTTGTGAGATTTAAACTTTGTTAGAGGCTGGAGATGCTTGCAAATGGCAAAGAGAGGCTACTTTAATGGCATTTTAGTATACATTGAACTCATGAAGACCAAGGCAAGGATGACTGACAAGGTGTTTGTTTGTTTTTTTTTTTTTTTTAAATAAAATCTACGGTCTTTGAAACACTCAGATGTTTGAATGACAAAACATATTGAATAGAAACTATAACCACCTCACAAATGTGTTAGTTTATGCTTAAACCAAACTAACCAAATTTAGAGTACAGCTGCTTTTACTTCCTTTGGTGTCAGTGTTTCATTAAAGGATATGAAAAAGCCTCAGAAAAATGACAGAGACTATCTCATTGGACTATATTCATTAAAACAAATGAAATACAATTTACAGTTTATGTCAGGAGTTAAAAGGAACAGACCTGTTTAAGGGCTCCAAATAAGCTCTACAATGGGCTAAACACAATTTTGTTTTAGGAAGTGACAGGAGGAAAAGGATGAGACCAGTTCTTTCCTTTAACCTTAGCAAATTTCATATCAGGTAGATGTCTTTAGTCAGCAGCAGTTAGTGGGGATTCCGAAGCCCCGTCTCAGTTTAGAAAATACATTACTAAAGTGATGGCTGTGGCTTTCTCAGCAATTACTCACCACTTAAATTTTAGTGGGAGCCATTAGAAATCCTGAAACAACTGAAAATGGCACTTAGAGAAAATGCATGTAAATTGTAGTCATACAGAATCCCCTATGGAGTTGTGGAATTATTTTACCTTAAACAAGAGCTGGAGAAGTCCACTTCCTCTCTGTATATTTGGGAATACAATGTGGCCTATTTCTTCCTGTAGGCAATGACTGACTTCATCATATGCATTGTTCTGTGTGTGCAAAAAGCACTCCAAATGCCAATCAGCAAAATCATTATTAACTATTTAAAGTGAAAGAAATGTTTTAAGAGGATTTATTGCTTATTAGACTCAAATGATATGGGCCCTTCTAGAAATAGGGTCTTTCCTTTTCTAGCAGATAGAGGAGGTAGAAACATAGCCAAGAATTACTTTTCCCTGATTATTCTTTATGTAGTTTGCTAAGTCAGACTGGAAAAGAAAAAATAAATGTCAAAGTAAGGAGTAGAAGATATGAGAGTGAACAAAACCCGTGAGCTTTAACTACTTTGATAGTTGGAATTCTGCATTTAGGCCTACCTTGCTTAGCATAGGGCACTTTGATATACTCTGTGATGACTCAGAGCTAAAAAGGGAGTTTTCTGTCCTAGAGGCATTTAACAAGCAGGGAAAGTTTAACTATAACATAAGGCAGGTATAGGATTATAATAAAAATGTGTAGTATTATCGGAGCCTAGAGGAACTGAAGGAATGGAAAAGATAGAGAGTTTTTGAACTTTTCAACCCAGAGATGGATTTCTGGAAGAAGTCCATTGTGGGCCCCAGTATAAGTGAGGCAAAGCCTGGGGGCATGAAAGTATTCAGGTAGAGCCTTCAGACTGTTGTGACTCATGGTAAGAGAGACAAGACTATGGAGCTATACTTTGATGTCCTTCAATGCAATTTTTACTGTGTTGGCAGAGGTGAGTTACTGAAGGATGTTGAGGAAAGAAATGACATGATTTGAACTGTGTTTTAAGAAGACTGTTTTGGCAGAAAATGACCAGGCATTTGGGGAAAGAATAGCAATGCCTTTTGGTTGCGTTTAGTCATAACATCAGTTTCTAAAACAACCCTTTCTCCATGTAATCAGGGTCTTGGAGAGTTGCTCCTTTATTTCCATCCTTTTTCCTTTGTGTATTCATCTTTTTAATCATTCTTTTGGGAAAAAATGCTCAGCATCTACCATTACATCCTTACATATATATATGTATATGTTAATATATGTATCTGTGTATGCATACATACACACACACACACACACACACACATAGTTACTTGCACTTTTCAAAGTCCCTTTACAATATTATCTGTCTTGTTTCCTATAACTATCCTATGAAGGTAGTAGGAATGATGTTATGGTTCTTATTTTACAGACAGAGAATCTGAAAATTGCTCAAAGTCAAGAGCTGGAAAAGTAGTGAATTTGGACTAGAATTTGAATCTTCTGATTTCTTAAAAAATGTGACATCTTCCTTTTGTACAATACTTAATTCTGTGTGGAATGCTAAGGACTGTGGGCCACAGTAATCTCTTCTCTGAGAGAGGGACAGTTCTTGTGGGGTCTGAGGTCACATACCTACTAAGAAGTAGAATCCCTCTTAGCCAGCATGATCTGGACTAGTTACTGTTCAGCTAAGTAAAAAATAAAGTTTATCTGGGAAATAATAAAGCTGCTATACATACGTGCCTTAAACATGTTACAGCAACTTAAAGCATCTAAATGCATATTTATGTACTAGTCTTTTGATTTGGGACCAAGGTCTTGTCTTTGATTAAGGGTCTTCTTGGAGTCCCCTTCAATCATCTATCTAGCTTACCTCTTTTATAATTTAAAAGTATTGGTTTATTTAATGTAGAGTGAGAACGTAAAACATCTGTGAAGTAATTTTGAGTGTAGAATCACTTTAGATTTAAAAATTTCCTCCTAAAATCTTTTACAAATATCTACCCCACGCCTAATTTAACAGCAGTTTTTTTTTTAGCGTTGACTTTTGTTTTCAAAACTCTTTCCAATGTAGTTTTCGTAGAAGAACAACCTGCCTTCTTTTTCTGTTCATTTTATGTAATCTTTAATTAAAGTATGTAAATATAACAGCGTACAACTGTCATAAACATGTCTGTCATAAATGGGTTTGGGAACAAACACAATGACTCTTGGTAAATATCCAACTCAATTGGTGGGAGCTGAATTACACTGGCATATTTGAAAGTAGCTTCCTAGCCAAGAGCATTCACAGTGCCATGGGCAACAGTCAGACTATTTCTCAGAGGGAATGGAGGACATCAGCCATTTTGGTGAGTTGGTTAAGAGAGATTCAGCTGCAGTGTAACATATAGCAGCATACACCACTAAAGGGGCAGAGTGTGGGTGGGTTGAGGTGGTCCAGAAAGATTTATGGATGGCTTGGAATATTTATTGGGGCTGGAAAGGTGGGTAGGATTTAGGAAGAGGAGTTCTAGTTGTGTGTGTGTGTGTGTGTGTGTGTGTGTGTGTGTGTGTGTGTGTGTTGAGCAGGGAGGTGTGTGTGCATGGGTGTGAGGAAACCTGAGAGAGAGACAGAGACAGCAACGTAGAGAGAGAAATAGGGAAAAAGCAGGGAATGGCCAGATGTTCTCAGCAAAGGAAGGGAGTCCATTTCCTTGGAATACAAAAAAGTGGGTAGTCCGATAGACCAACTTCCTCTATTCAAAATCCTCTTCTAAATTCTGCTTCATGAAGGAAATCTCATGTAAGATGGATTTGGTGAGGGTTTGGATTTACTTCCTAATGTAAATAAAATCATGGTGGTAGCAATTTCGTCTCCCCCCTCCAATGTGGACTACACCTAACCCATCCCAGACAGATCAAGGGCTACCCTATTTTAAGAAGACTACCAGAAAAGCATTTGATTTCCTTTAGTGATCTATTCTGATGTCCCGGCCCTCTGAAATAATCCTTCACATATTTAAAAATTATTATTAAATCTTTCTTCCAATGTATAGGCTGGATTATCCCAAAGTGATAGAACGATCATTTCATATATTCTTTATTCTGAGTTTATTACATAGAAAGAAAGAGAAATCACAAAACATAGATTTTCCATTCACAATTTTGCATCAACCATAAAGGGTGTTGGTACTGTGTGTGTGTGTGTGT
Organism: Camelus bactrianus; assembly: GCF_048773025.1. Classification (NCBI taxonomy): domain Eukaryota; kingdom Metazoa; phylum Chordata; class Mammalia; order Artiodactyla; family Camelidae; genus Camelus; species Camelus bactrianus. The sequence goes on from NC_133542.1 coordinate 30,859,737, forward strand.
GTGTATATATGTTAATACTATGTGTATATGTGTATGTCTGTATAGATGTACATATGTATACATACATATGCATGTATAAACATAAATATGTGTCCAAAACACAATGTATAAATATAATATGTACACACAAATGCACATATGTATATGTACACGTATCATAGCTTTTGGAAACTAAAAGATGATGGTGCCAAAGTCAGTCTCTTAGCTGTAACTTGAAAGTCAGAATGTCAAGGTTTTGTCTGCGTTCACCTGACAGCAGGGAAAGTTAATTGATACCTTTTTACCAAAGCTACCTCTGGCTGATCCTTTTGGCCACTTCTTCCTCCTTACTGTGTTCTATAATCTGTCACAAGTTAAATAAGAGCTGATCTTCATATCAGTTGGCTAAGCTCCTCCTGATTATTGAGGGGGTTTGTTACTAAAAAATGGATTAAGGTATCAATCTCCTTAGGGTTGTTTCTTAAGAGAGAATTCTTGGAGACAGGCGGCCTTGAAGACATAGATCTTGAAGACCCAAGGCCTGGAATCTCTAATGTGGGACCAAGTGGTTGCAGTGTTAATCATGCAAACTAGTTTGCCCAGGGACACACTGAAAATTCATTAATATACATACAAAGCTGGGCTCTCTGTGTGCATAGTTTATCTGGATCAGTGCTGTCCAATAGAAATATAATGTAAGGCACACATATGTAATTTAACGCTTTTAGTAGCCACAGTAAAAAAGTAAAAAGAAACAAGTGAAATTAATTTTTAAAATAGATTTTATTTAACACATTATATCTAAAATAGTACTTATTAACATGTAATCAATGTAAAAATTTATCAATGAGATATTTTACTTTTTTTTGTAGTAAGTCTTCTAAATCTGTGTATTTTGTGTAATGCATCTCTATTTGGATTAGCAACATTTTAAACACTCAGTAGCTACCCACATATGGCTGGTGGCTACTCAGTTGAATAGTGCAGGTTGACAGAGGACATAGGGAGGACAGGGAAGATGTAATTTCTGAGTGTTGGATCCCACTAGGTATGGAGAGCCTGTTGTCAGACAGCCTCCATCAGCCAGTGCGGTTCCATAATATGCACTGGTCATGCCCAATAAGTAGCTGGAATCAGAGTGTTTTGTTGAGCACGGGGTTTAGAATACCACTGTGTGTTTGATTTCACCTCAGAAGGAACAGATTGATTCCTGTAGAGCTTTGAATAAAGAGAATTGTTCCTCAGAAAGAAAGTTGTTGAGCAACAAGTATAGGATTTCCTGGATAATAGCCAAGCCTGAGCAGGTTTTCTATAGATTGGTTGGCACACATTTTTTTCACTTCCTGGAGATGCCAGAGAATTAGAAGTGAAAAACAGTCAAGTGTTATACAGTGAGGGACTGTAAGACACAATGTACTGAAACTGACTAGGTTGAAGGTTGTTTCCAGGGGTCTGGGATGGGTCACGAAGTGTCCATAGCAGCAAACTTACTTTCCTCTACTGTTCAGACTCCTGGGGCACCCCTGTGAGTTTCTTTTCATTGCTAAAGGACCCAAAGCCACAGGATAAATATGGTATAATTTTACTCTAAGACTTAGGAAGAGAAAGCAATATTATTTTTGTATTAAAACAAATATAGCTATATTATTAGTTTAGTACAAAATCCCTTTTAATTTTAAAACATAAAACACAAGTTTTGTAAAAAAAAAAAAATTGACAGTGAATTACTTTGGGACACACCATCTTTTTCCTTGGGCTTAGAGCTCATTTTCCTTTACTTGTTAGGAATACTTGTAGAAGTGCTGCCTTTCCCGTGTACCCCACCACACTTCTTCCAGTCTTGAGTTTAACGGACTTTCAGGTTCTAGGCTGTGCACAAAAAGGCAAGAAACTCTAGTAAGTTCATAATTATAAAGGGGGGTTTTCCAGTGGTGGGAGTGAAGTTCTTTTGAAATCAATATTTTGAAAGGAAAGGACAACAAATGCCTGTTAAAGTTAATCTCAGTAGAAATTTAGTCTGGAAAATACACACACATACACACATATACACATACATATTTTCTTAGAGTAGCTATAGTTGTCTTCTTTCACTCTATGAGATTTATTTTCATTTGAATATTTCTCTTATTGAAATTCAATAACTAGGGATATGCTGTTTAGATAGTTGTCTTATTTTATTCCCTTTAGGATTCCAACTTGTGTTTTATTTAATTTTATTGAGATACAGTTAATACATAATATTATATTAGTTTCAGATATACAACATAATGATTTGATATTTATATATATCCTAGTTATATTTTAAATCTTTTCTGACATTCTTGCCTTATTTGACTTATTAATGCATATGACTATATGAATAAGGTAAAGTTATCAATATTAGTATTGTAATGTTAGTGACATCTTGTAATCTTGTTTGTGATTATCGCTATTTTAGTTTTTCTGGAAGGAAAACCATAGGAACAGAGGCTTGAAGTTAGGCTTCTAGGTGATGAAATAATCATAAGAAAGATGAGATATATGTCCATCACTTAGATTATAATTTTATCTATCGGTTGCAATTACATTTGAAAAAAGATCAAGTTAGTTGGTTGCAGATATAAATTCAGCATGAAAAAACTAAAGTCAAAAAAAGTAACTTAGTGAATGGCATAATGCAGATGGATGAGACAGGATCTTTCATCCTTTATTCTGCTAAAGATCTAATGGTTCAGAGTGAGGAAACAGATGACATCATCTGCTTGACGCTCCTGAAATCTAGTGATCATGGTGGATAGCTCATCGTCCATGGTCCTCTTTTCGACTTTACCTAGGCATAGCATCACAGTACTTTTTAATCAGCTGCTGGCATAGTTAAGTGGAAACTACTTGATATTTATATTTATTTAATATTCTCAGTGTAGTCTAATAAGAGAAGGGAAATAGGTGGTGGAAAACCATAAAAAATTTTTAGATCATCTTTTTCAGTAATGCTCTCTGAAAAAGAAGGGGACCTAATGATCAGATCCTACAGCTCCCAAAGTCTAGGCCTTCTGTTGTATTGAATTTAAGAAAAGATAGGGAGCATTAGTGTAGTGGTTCTCAACCTTGATGCCAAGATCTTAGTGACTGCCATTTGTTTACTCATAAATGATGAAAGTACTAGAGTTGGCACCCAGGTCTCTAGGAATGGTGCAGAGCCTACAGCCCACAACCTAGGTCTATTCATAGGAATACAGAAGTGTAAGAACTTCATCACCCCCAGTCACAGAGGAAAAGAAGCTGTGGCTGCTGTGGCTAGAGAGAACAACTGTCTATAATAATTTGTTTTAAACTGGCTTTCCTATGGTGAAGAGTTCACAGCAGCAACAGCTGCAACTGCAGTAGTCAACAGTAGTTACAGCACATCTCTCAGCTGGCCATTTCAAAAGTCCGGACCCCAGGGAAAGCCTGACTCACAGAATGCTTTGGGACATAAGTGCTTCAGGGTTTAATTAAAGACAGCTCTCTGGAAGAAAGATGTCAGGTAGGCACACAATACAGTGACAGAAGGTATCTGACTCACGAGGAATGACACACAGGGAGAACGCTTGTTCAGAAAATTGTTCATTTTCCTGTTATTAGTAACTGAGAGAGCATTGGTAGTGCTTGTGTTATGCTGCCCATAAATGGTTAAAGATTCTTTGGTTGCTGTATAGAGGCCTTCTGAGTTCAGGTAGCTACAGTGGTTTTAGCACTGCAGGGTGGGGGGATATTTGGCACTTGATTTTTTGTGTGTGTGTGTGTGTGCGTGTGTGTGAACTGGTAGGTGTAGGTATATTTCAGGAAGGGAATGTTGGGGGATGATTAACATTTTCTCTCATGCAGGTAGATTCTCTCTTAAACAAAAAGGAGTATATTCACATTACATTCCTCTTTACTAGAGAAGTAACAGTTCCCTCTCCTCTCTGTCAATTCTATTCTGGGCAGAGGTTAGGGATGGTAAGGGATAAATACTGAGTGTCTATTAAGAGATCACCTCCCTCCTTTTGGTTTTCCTTTTAGCTATGTTGTTTTACACTGTCTCTTAGGAAGCTCTGTAGGAGAATCAACTTCACAGGAAACAGACTAAGGTCATTCCTTTCTCAAGGGAGTGAACCTGAAGGCTTAACCCTGATGTTGTGCTCAGCAGTATGGAAACAAGATGTACTAGGGACAACAAGAAATTGGCGACAGGAGATTTGGGGGAAATTTTTTGTTCTAGAGCATTCTTAGGTAGAAATTCTGAGGAAGGAATTCTGGACAGTCACTGGTCAAAGGTAGAGTAAGAGAAGATGTGAGGGACTCAGGCTGTCCTTGTGAAACCTGCTGGGCTAGTGAATGAACTGAGGAAGGGAAAGTTATTTAAAGCTACACCAATTGGATAAAGCACTAAAGTAGCTGAGGACTGGAAAAGAGAAAATATGTTTCTAGTGTTTCCAAAAACAGGAAGAGAGAATGAACCTGTTAGTTGTTATTCTCTCAATTTAGAATTAATCTCAAGTAAAACAGTGGAAAAAATGTGATAAAAAGATACATCTTACGAGAGGGTTAGTCATGTTGTGAGAATCAACAGTTTGATAAACTATGTTAAAAAGTTTACGTTTATGAAGTTGGAGGCAAAAAGGGTACTAGAAATTTGTAATGAAAGTGCTACACCAAAAACCTGGACTTGTGGTTTAAAAAAGTACTCTGAAATGATAAAAGATCCCAGTTCTAGGTTTTCAGCCACGCCTCAAGGCTCACTACTGACCCTGAAGTAGAGGTTTCTTGCTTTCACTAGAGACACTATTTTTCCTTTTTTGTGTATCTATTTGAGACTATTTATAGTTATGGTATAGATTTAATTCTATAATCTGATTTTTTTCTCAGTTAACGTAAAGTTGTGATGAGTGGTTAGTTTACGCTGTCATAATTTTTATGGCATCATATCTATTCTACCTAGAAGTGGGGAGGGTATAGCTCAATGGTAGAGCACATGCCTAGCCTGCATGAGGTCATGAGTTTGATCCCCAGTATGTCAGTTAAATAAAAAACAGCAATAATAAATAAATAAACCTAATCCCCCCCCCCATAATATTCTACCTAGAGGCTGCACTTAACTGTGTCTTATGTTAGATATCTATGTTTTTTCAAAGGGCATTTTTTTGCTATTATGAATAATCTGCTATGAACATCTTTGCATAATATACTTTTTCTCCCTTATTTTGGATTATTTCCTTAAAATTATTTTGAAATAGGATGGGTGAAGGAAATGAGCATCTTGATGACTCTTTATCCTTACATCAAATTGCTTTCTAAAACATTTCTATGATTTTCACACGGGGGAGTTAAGCGTGGACGTGGTTACTTGTGCCTAATGAGGTTATACAGCATGAAAGGTCCCCTAGATTTAATGCAACTGGAAATGATTCTCACTTGAGGTGATGTTGAGTCATCTCCCAGGGGAATCTTGGTCTCTAAAAAGATTTTTAATGAATTTCTCTGGACCAGAAAAGCATCTGCCAATCAGAAGCTTTAGATAGCCTTCAATGGAAGGGTTTTATTTAATTATTTAATTTAGGTTTACATTGTCTTATGTAAGATTTTTGGGGCCTAAATACAACTTTAATAAATTGAATTTTGGTTTTTATAAGACAGCACCTAAGGATGCCTTATGCATGGTGGGCCTCAGTAATATTTGCGAGTAAATGAAAAATGCAGTGGGAAACTTGTCATTGAAATTGACCCTGAAATGAATGAGGTTTTTTTTGATCAACAGAACAGAAATTAGACTATTCTGGTTGAAATTTAAGATATTTTTCCATGAAGGTTTTCTTAAAATGGGATATGCTTCTACAGTTCACTACTACAGCCAATATTTGCAAATGCTGTAAGAAAAAAACCCATTTAAACATAAAAACAAATACTCAGTTTGTCACATCCCAACCTATGTGGAAAAGAGATGCTTTTAAAAGTGAGAATTCTTAATAAGTTGGTTGGTTGGATCAGGAACTATTTAAAAACTCACAGCTTTAATAAGTGAAGGAGACATACTGATGTAAACCACAAACATGTTTAGTGCATGAGATCATTCAGACTCTTTCTCACCTTAAAAACAAAAAGTTTTCTCTCTTCTCTAGTTTTTCTTTTTTCTTTCCTTTTCCTTTCTTTCTTTCTTTCCTTCTTTTCTTTTCTTTTTTTTTTTTTTTTGACAACCACGTCAAGTTTTCCTGGCTGTGGCCAGGGAGCAGTGCTCCAACCATTAAGCTGTGTGAGAACAGTGAACTTGGTTAGTAAGGATCACTTGGTTCCAGTTGTCAACAAAGGCTTGTTTTACTAGGAACAATGACTGTGCAGGTTTGTGCAGAGGGTTGTGTGCAAAAGCGTTAATCAGTAAGCAGCTTGAGCCATACTCAAAATCTCTTTTACATAGTTATTTTGCTTTTTAGGGGTTATTGTTGTCTCTGTCAATTGGCACCATCTGAAAAAGAAGTTCATCAGTATGCCGGGATGCTCTCTACAGAGAAAGCTTGACTCATTCCTCTGTTTCTTTCTTTTGATTCTCTTTAATCAGTTTTCACCAGCACACAGCCCTATTACTATTGATGTTTGAATACAGCAAAGTGATTAAATGATAATGATCTTGATTTCCATCCAGGATGACAGATTTTTCTAGCTTTGGGAATTCTTTGGTGCCCCGATGGAGTGCCTTGTTTTTTTTTTTTACACACTCACACACACAAACACACATATACACTCACATATTTCACACTTAACAGAGGAGGACCTTGATTCCAAGAAGTACAGAAAGGATGACTGTTGGCTCTTAGAAAGGGTGTTAGTCTAAAGCCAGTAGGAGTAAATGGGGGTGAATGAGTTCTTCTGCTCTGTTTGGCACTTACCAAAAGGACTGAATCACTACAAGAAACATTCTGAGCTTAATTCCACCATGGCTGAATCACTGAGGTCAAGTTGTTAGAAATTTGAAGCTGATAAAAATTTCATTTTGAGCCTGAAGGAGTGGCACATATGTGAGCCTTCTCCCTGTGAGCATATTTCAGGAGACTCTTTCCAACATTTCCCACTCAGTAACTGCCCCCCACCATCACGTTTTTATTAAGTTCAGTGGAATGTAGATTTCCATGCCTGAATGAGGCAAGTGAGACTGGTGCCAGGGAATATCAGAGTGTTTGTGAGGAGACAAAGAGTACAGTGCCTAAGAGCTGGGACTTTGGAGTCTAATACACACAGACCTATGTTCTCATCTTAGCACTGTCTCTTAATAGCTGTGTGACCTTCAGCAAGTTACTTAACCTCTCAATATTAGGAATAAACATACAAATAATGGATTAATGTAATAATAGTTTAATACTAATTGAGCCTTCACTATATATGGGGCACATACTTAAGCATGTTACAGCTGCTATCTCATTTAAATCTATGACAGTGCATCCAGGTGCATCCTGTTGTATCTGTGACGAAATTCAGATCCAGAGAGGTTCGTGTTTAGAAAATTTCTTATGTATTAACCCCTAAACAAACCAATAAGCTAGAGATTATTATCTATGTTTTAGTTAACATATTGAGATTCAGGGAAGTTATCTAATTGCTCAAAGTCACACAGCTAGTGGCAGATAGGAACCTAAAAAGGTATAGTGCTTAAGTTAGATTTTTTGTTTCATTCTTTAAACTTTTTTTTAAATTGTAAAACAGCGAGTTAAAAAACAAATTACTACAAATCTTACTTTTTAAAAAACTAAAGGTTTAAAGAAATTGTTTCTCTTGATTTCTGTTAAGTCAGGAAAAAGTATTGTTTGGGCAAATTAACTATTGTAGAACAGAGGGAAGTTTTAATGGGAACATGATGCCAATCATAGGCCTTCATCAGCTTTGTAGATGCCACTGTTTTAAATCCCATGCCTTCCATTTGGTTTGTGTATTTAACAGTGTTTCCCATGAGGATCTGTGAGTAGGAATACCATTTAATAGTACTTCCTAAAAGTGTCTATGAGTAGTAAAATCTTGATCTTTGAGTCTCTGAAAATGTCTTTATTTTGCCTTACTGGTTAAATTAGATAGTTTAGTTGGCCATACAATTCTAAGTGATAGGAATTTTCCTCAGAATTTAAAAGATCTTAGCATCATTGACCTTCAGTTTTGTTTTTAAAAAGTTTACTAACCATCTGAAAATAGTTCCTTTAAGAGTTTTGCTTTATTCTAATGTTTTTCTGTTTTAATCTGAGTGTATTAGTTATGGATTTATCTTTATCCTGTTTATGCTTTCAATCTAAGGACTTGTTTCTTTCTCCAGTTATGGGAGATATCTCCAAATACTCCAACTTTATAATTCCCTGTATTTTATTTCTGGAATTGTTATATTAGATATGTAGTGGAGCCTTTGAATCTGTCTTCTGAATCTCTTAATGGAAATTTAATGTTTGAAGAAAAATGTTTTTTTCCCTTCTGTTTCCTTTTGGATGAAATAAAATGATACCTCCTTAGTATTGTCTTCTAATTCACTATTCCTTTTAGGTATATGAAATGTAGATTTTTACCTCATCTATTGAATTTTTCTGGTTCAGTTATTCTACTTTTCCAAAATTTTAAAATGTTTCTTTTTTATATCTACCTATTCCTATTCTGTTTTTTTAAATTTCATGAATCCACTCTTATTGTCAATGGATATTGCTTTTTTACTTATTGATCATTCTAAATCTTTGAACTTTAAACTCTTTGTTATGTGAAATTAATTTCATTTGGGCAGAATTCATAACTTGATGGTTGATTTGACTTTCTTAGAATCAGATCCTTTTATATGTTTGGAATTTTAGTTTGTGGATTCATTTTGAATGCGAGGGCTTTTTACTTTCTTCTGTTGCTTCTTTCTCTCATTCCTCCTCCTTGACTAATGCTTTCGTGAGATTGCATTTGCTTTCACCTGGTGCCTCAGGCCCAGTCCATAACTGAGCATTAGAACAGTGTTTACTATGTCTCTGCTCTGTGTTGTTTTGGGGAATATCACAGATTTATGAAGCAAGCAGGCAGTCAGACTCAATTCCTCTGCTAAGACTTCTTTCCTCTTTCCCTATGCCTATAGCTGCTGAGAAAGCTTAGGAGTCTCAGGCAGTAGTTTCTCTGTTACTACATCAAGCTTTCTTTCACCAATGTGTGGGTACTTGAATATCTGCAGAGGAGGAAGGGAGCCTCATGTAAGTCCCTCCCTGACTTCAAGCAGTAAGCCAGGCTTCATCTCTACTTTATTTTTGTTTCTTTTCTAGTTTATGGAGATTTATCTTGCCTTTGAGATTGATGATATCTTATTGATTTTCTCTTTATAAAATTAAACTTTCAAATGTAAAATGTGTTTGGATCAGAGAAGCTGTTTTGGAGCTTAGACTTGTAGGGCTGACTTGATCTGAATTGTACCATTTTCACTTTGCCAGTCTGACTGTCTTAAAGTCATTTCCCAGGAGTGCCAAGGTACTATTGTATTGCTGTCGGCCTTTCCTTTCTCCCTCTCTTATAGAATTGCTTCAGAAATTAAGAGATTTACTTTCTTCCCGATGTTGCTTTGATTGGGCAATATTAAGAATAAATTTCAAGACTCTATCTTCAGTGTATATGTCAGTATTATCTTGAGTTAAGGAAAATAATGTTAAGAAATAAGTAAGTTTACAGAAATTATTCTCCAGAACCAATTTTCAGGAGATGTGACATTTGATATGATGTGTACTCAAGTATAAACTTCCACTTGGCTTTCATCTGCATTGTTATGAAATAGCTGAAAAAGCTTCATGAGTTGTTGGGTTTTCTTTCTTTTTCTTTTAAATAAGAAATAATATTGTAGTAAAGACTTCCTTTATATCAAAGCTTTAAAAAGGGCAAATGTTAATAAAACTGCACATATTTATTTTTTTCACATCTTAATAAATTCCCCCAAACCAGAAAATATCCACGTTTCAGGGCACTTTTAAATGTACTTTGAATACTTCAGGTTTCAAGGTAACGTTGTGTTGTAAACACTTCCAGTCCTCCTTCAAAGACTGTTGAAGACACACCATAACTTTCCTGTCATTCCAGTAGGCTGTGCTCTTATGCTCAGATCCTGAAGTCTGGGGACTGGTCATGGTAACCAACCTAAGTTAGATCTCTTGAAATCTTTACTTTATGTACAATAGTTTAATATCAACTATTGTTTTCAATTTTTTATTTATTTTAATTGATAATTGATTTATTTTAGTAAATAATATAAATGACTTTTAAAAATCTTTTGAAAAGATAGTATGTGTGCATGGTAAAATTCTCACACAAAGCATATTCAGTAAAATCAAGTCTCCAATTCTTTGTTGTTGTTGTTGTTGGATAGGTAATTAGGTTTACTTATGTGTTTTTTTGATGGAAATACTGAGGATTAAACCTAGGACCTTGTGCATGCTAGGCATGTACTCTAACACTGAGCTGTAACTTCCCCCAGCAAGTCTCCCAATTCTTTCCCATTCCTTCAGGTGTCCTCCTAAGAAATAATCAGTCTTGCTGTTCTGTATTTCCTTCCTGAGATCTTTTATGCACATATGTGCATACTCCCTTTTTTCATAAATGGCAGCATATCATATACACCGTTCTGAATCTTGTTTTTTACACCTAACTTATTCTGGAGCTCATCCTCTATTAGTATATATAAGTCTGCCTCATGATTTTTTTATATTAAAACTGTTAATTATTGCTAGAATCTTCTTATATTCCATAAAGCTTTATGTAGGAGCTGTTAATATCCATGGCAGGTTTGTTTTATTTTAGAGTAAAGTGAACTCTCTTTATTGGGCTCTCCTGGTGGGTGGATTTTGAACTTCATATGTGAGTAGATAACAGAGCAGTTTCACGTATGGAAGTCAGCGCCTAAGCTAGCTTTCAGTTCTGTGTTTTCAGCAATAGGTGGCACTAGCAATTTCTGTATTTGGGCTGTATGTTGATGGGAAGCATCGTTGTTTTGATCATTTTTCATTTCATATTGCTGTGTTCACAGGTTATTAAGAGCAAAGATGTGTTTACCTGAAAGCCAGGAGGCTTGCACAAGCATGCATACGTACGTGGGGGATTAAGAAGCACTTTGTAGAGAGGTACCTGGAATACTGTGCTACTTCTCTTCCCCAGCCCTGTATTTGTAGCAGTTGTCTAGAGAGCAGACATTTAGTTCATACATTTATTTAATTATAAATATGATTTTATATATACAAAATAGATCTTTGCAGGTGAATCTTTTGAGATTGATTTTGGTAGAAATTTGTTCCTTGGCCACATAAATGAGAATTTGTCATTGCAGTGAGGAGTTATGTTTTCTCATAGTTTAACCTGCTACATTTGTGTTGCAGTTCTCATCTCTCTGTCTCAGCCCCTCCTGCTACCCCATGTTCCCTGTCAGCTGTGTCTAGAATGTCCCCTCAGCATTTAAAACACAGCATTAAAAAAACTAAATTCATCATTATTCCCCAGATTGCAGGCCCCTTTTCTTTTTATTGCCACCTTAGACTTCCCTCCACCAATTTCTAATTCACCCTTTTGTATTTCAAAAATTTGCTTTATTTTTGTTCCCTTACAGTCCAAGGCTTTGGTCCCTTTATAACTCTGTAATTCTTCTCCCCACTCCCCTTCTGTTCTTTTTAAGTAGAGGGAGAATAAACTTCCTGACTTGAGGATGGAAAATTGATAGAGAAGTCCTCAACAAGTTTTTCTAAGTTAAACACGTACTGATTCCAACAAACTATGTAATTCAGTACAGGTGTGAACACACACATTCTGATGTCATCATCCCTTTGCCTATATCCCTTGGGTCCAAGGGCAACCCTAGGAAATGAGGAAGTGAAGGAAGGTTATATGATCCTCCACAGTGTTGGCTTTCAATTGAATCAACATTGCTTCTCCTTTCTTTTTCTTCCTGGAGGGAGTTTAGAACTTCTTGGCCATCACCAGGTATCATGCTTTGGTTTCCTCCCATGATGATACTTGTGGGTTTCTATCTGCATAGAACCTTTTGATTTCACAGAAGTCTCAGAGAGCTCTGCTGTATATCTTTATGCCAAGAACTTACACGTTCCAGAGTTCATAAATCTTCTTTTGTGTTCTGTAAATCAGTACTTGACTCTTAGAGATACTGGCATTTTCAGGTGTTATTCAAATATTTTTCAGGTATCAGTGGCTTATTCAAGTCACTCTTTCAGTCAATAGTAAGTTATACAGAAATATCAGAGTACCCATTCAGAATTATACTATTCCTTGTGCTCAAAGTTTCTACTTTATCAGCCCCATATTTTGCCATTGTGTTAGGACAGGGATCTGTACCATAGAGGTCAATATAATCCTGAAGTCACTGCCTTTTATACAATTTTTGCTTTGAAAACTTCAGTAGCTCTTCCCAACTTTCCATTCCAGACAGACCATCATTATGTGGACCTAAGGGTTTGTTTGTTTGATTTTGTAACATGACATGACCCAGAACTATCTTTTGGAGTCTGGCAAGCTCATACCTGTCTTTCTGGGACCAGCAAAGATCACCTGCCTTAGAGGGGAATACCCGAGAGAGAGAGAAAGAGAAAAATAGGGGTGCTTGGTGAGGCTGCCAACTACTGCAGAGCTCACTGTCTCCTTCTGCACACTCCCCATCAGCAAAGCAAAGGGACAGAACTGCTGTATCATCTTTCTGCAGACCTCTCCCCACACCAGGCTTCTTCCTCGTGTGCTAGGACTTTTCCCCAACCAAGGACACTCCTAATTATTATTCTCAGCAGATTTCACTGGATTTCATATACATATCATGTGTGATTTATATCTATCTATCTATCTATCTATCTATCTATCTATCTATCTATCTATCTATCTATCTATCTCACCAACTGTACCCCTCTCAGAGATGAATAATTCTGATTCTTTTAAAAACTGGGTGGAGGGATATTCTAGAAGTTACTTCAAACTAATTAATTAATAACACTAGCCACCACTTACTGAGGTCATGCTATAAACTAGACACTTTGCACTCATTTTCTTTTTAGTCCTCATCAACAACTCTAAGAGGTGAACACTGTTACTCCTGCCCCATTTGCCGTGGAGGAAATCAAAGGTCAGGAAAGTTAAATAACTTGCCTAAGGTCATACAGATAAGGAGTAGCCAGAAGGAGACTTGGCTCTGCTTCATACCTTGCTATCTCCACACTTTGAAGCAACACTATAAGGTTCTACTTCAGTAAGAAGCAGGAAGCCATACAATTCTCTTATCCTTGCTTAGCTCTTTCTTACCATTCACTCTCCCTTAGGCATAGACGGGTTGTGATACAGAGTTTGAGCCTAGGCATAGCATCTGCTAACCTTATCTTGGGAAAAGCTAGTATTTCTGTTTGAGTTTTGTAATTTGTATTTGTTGGTTTTTTTTTTTTTATTTTCACTTATTCAACATATATTTAATCTAATGACTATGTCAGGTACTGAGCATACAGTTGTTAAAAAGACATATATGGTTCTATCTTCATAGAGTTTTATACATTACTTGGGGAGAATGCAGGCTGTATGTATATTAAAAAATTAACCAAATAAAATACCAGCTTACTTCTGCTCATTCTTATTGTCAAGATATTGGAAAGCAGAATTGACTTGAGTATCCAATGCACAGCCTGCTGAGAAAAGACACTTATGTGAATACATTGTCTCATGGACAGGAATTAGTAATTCAAACCAGTAATGTTTGAAGTTGATTAAAGGAAAATAGTCAAATTCCTGAATAATGATTTAAATGTGCTGGGACGTTTACCCATTACTCACACATTATATAAATATATTTTAAAAATCTGGCCAATTGTTGATAATATTTCAGGTAGATGGCGCTAATAGACATTCATACATTCATAGAACATTGAGTTACAAAGTGTTTGACCTTCTCCTTCCTCACTTTCCCTGGAGAAATTAAAACTCAGAGAAATTGCATATGCAGTGCTCCCTTACTTCCCAAATTCATGACTTGTAGGATGAATCGACTCTGGTTTATTCAAGGTCTCAAGAGTTCAAGTTGTCAGCATTTCACCCTCTCATACATTAGCAATGTCAATGACTTGGAAATTAATATGATTTGAACTTCATGATTCTTTCCCTTAGATGTGGTTGAAGTAGTGTGAGCTCATCATCAAGAAACAGTTGGTTAGATCTTCTCTTCAGTCTGCCTTGTCTAAATTTCATCTTCTACAACTAAATGGTTTTTACTAGTTCTGGTGACTCAAGAGGCAGTTTTACTCTGTGTGACTACTTTAGCAGACCACATTAAAGCATTTATGTTCCTTGTTAGGTTGCAGGAATGAGTTTTCTTAATGCCATCACTGAATTCCAAAGGAGGAAAGAAATTACTCATGCATTTTCTAATGGCTAAAAAATTTTCCAGAGTCTTGGCTGTTTAGTTCTCATCATGCTGATGTTCCATTACCAAAGGGTAATTGATATGATTTTGACTAGCAGGCTGATACTACTTAGAAAACTAACTAAATAAAACATCTGAGTCATGGATCCTAGGACAAAATTTCAAAGAGTAAACTATATAAGAGACATTTTTTTGTAGTTATGGAGAAAAATGCTAGACTTGGGGGAAAAAACCTGTGGTCTTGCCTTATTAACTTACTTTGTCAGTATGGGCAAGCTACTTAACTTCTCCAAACCTGTTTTCCTCATCTGTAAACATGAAGATAGTCATATTAATACCTGCTACAACTATTCTGTATGATTGTTGAGGAAATCAAATGAGATAACAAATATGAAATCTCACTAGAAAAATACTATGAAGATTTATGTAAATATAAGGGCTTAAAAGTGTTGTAATGATAATGATACTCAAAGTGACAATTGTGATTTAAATTTTGGCATAGAATTATGTATAAGAGAACATTAAATGGTGCTCTGATGCTTTTATGTGTTGGTGTAGTGACAGTGTTTAAAGATGCAAGTCACTAAAGGAACGGTTCTGCTGTTCAACGCTGATGTCAGAAAATGAAACTAGCTTGAAATATCTCCTTTGTGTCAAAAAAAAGGTTAAAAGGAGATTACAAAGATACAAAAAATACAAAAAAGATGAAAACAGGTAAGTGAGGAAATGGGGAGAATGGAAAGTGGGATGAAGCAAAGTTAGGACCTCAAATGCATCTCATGGGGCCCTGTACCATCTGCTAGAGGCGAGTCAGAGATTGGGTTCTCAGTTTTCCTGCTGCCAGTGCGAGGAGGGAAAACATAATCAACTGTGTGAATCATAGTGCCTTTAAGATTAGATAGTGAAATAGGGCTATTCCTAATGAAACACAAGATGAAAGATTTTCCCAAGGAGTCTTCATAAAAGAGAACAGGGCATGATGAGAAACATCCTACAAAACACCTTGATGATAAGCATTCATACACTTTTTTCAAGTTATCGGTGTGATTGCCAGATGAAAAATTGGCAAATTCACTGTTTGTTAGCAAGCTTTTAGTTACTCGGTTATAATCATGATTGAACTTTTGTTAGGACTAGGAATAATGTTTGAGATGACCTTGGTACCTCTTTTTGTTTTATAGATTAGGAAACTGAGGCCTACAGGAGTTGGGTAAAAGCTCAGGGTTAGGTGGTCGATTTGTATCAGAGCACAAAGTCTTCAAGTGAAGACAATTTCCTCTGAGCCCATTCTGTGTGATCGTGGGAGCTGTCCTTGTCTTGATATAAATACCACCTGGCACTTTCAACATGTTTCTAATTGTGAGTTTAGCAGTTTAGTGTGGTGGGTTTTTTCTGGCTGTTTGTTGTAGAGTATAGAAGCTATTGAATTTAATGGTATTTTCCTTTATTCTTTGTTTTATATTGTTTTCACTGTAGAAGTTGCTGATAAGCCTGCAAAATTGGGTCTGAAATTTATAGATAACAATTTCAAAATACAGAATTTCCAAAATTTGTACTTACGCTGCCTGGAATGCCCCTCCTCATAAAGTATCCTTAACACTATCATCAAAGACATAACTAGAAAATGCAGAAAACCATCAATATTTTAAGCAAATTTCAAAAATTCAAAACTTTAATTTTGAAGCATAGATGGAGTTTTAAAATACTGTTTAAAAACCCAAGGGAATTTTAGGTTGGCTTCTGTAGTGAATTTACTTGCTCCCACTCATGGAAGGTGGCTTCTAATGTAAGCTGCAGTCGTTCAAGAGGTTCCTGGGGTGTTTTAGAGGCTGATTAAAACAAATTTTTTTCATCAAGGAACCATGAGATCAGCTGTGAGAATAAACAAGGGGGCCCAGGTTCTAAAGAAAATGAGCGTGGGTCTCTGAAAGTCAAATTTTATCTAGCATTTGACTCTTTATGGTCAGGCGGTTGGATTGTGTCTTTGAGAGAAGCACATGTATAAACTTTTAGCCTAGGGGTGGTGAATCATAGAATGTAAACATTGGAAGCAGTGGTTGTGAGAAGACATCGTATCTATCTCACCCACGAGGTTAAATGAGTTGACCAGAGTCACAAAGTACAAAGGACCGAGACTTGAATATTCTCACTCCAGCTCTGAGATATGTGGGGATGTGCTGGACTAGAGGGGAAGAGGAGGCAGTGCAGATGTTAAGTCCCTTCTCCGTCTGCCTTTTTGTTTCCTAATTTGTAAAATTAAAAATTGGGGCCAAATTATCTCAAAGCAATTTCTTAAATCTAAAAAATTCTTGTGGAGCGTAGGTGTAGGAGATGTAAGTACTTAAAAAGTAATCTTTCTGTTTCCTTAAAAAACCTCAGCCTACCTAAAAAGTATTTTTTTCTCTAATTCTCTAAGGAATAGCAGTAAGTTAACCCGAAGGCGACTGAGATAAACAAAGCAGGCCATACTCTATTATTCCCCTCCTGCTTGTTATAACCCTCTGAATGAACACTTTGGCTCAAGAAATAGAATGTTGCATCTTTTTCATCTTACTGACAAAATTAATTTGATGTCTTTTATCTCAAATGTGTGCACTTGCTAAGCCAATGTGTTAAGATATACCGCGTTTTTTACTCAAATTGCGAGTGCATAGTTAAAGTATAACACATTTCCCTGGACTTGGTACTGCCCAGACTTGATTCAGGTGATGCCTTTATTCTTTCTTTTAAAGTACCACTGTTCTTTGACCCTCACATCCAAAAACGTGCCTACTGAATTAGTGATCTGTACAAGCACTTGACATTGGATAGATAGTGACACTGACTTGAAACATTTGGCAAGCTCCAGTCCTGTGGGGTTAAGCAAAGTCTTGGCTGGATCTGGTTATGTTTGCTGTTGGTGGTGAGTGTTAAGTGATTCACAAATGGAAAGGTTAAACACAAGGGGAAAGGGTGGGCCCGTTCTAAGCGTCTCATTTCTGTGTCCATTTTTTAGATCCTAAGGTGGGTCAGTGTAAAGCTTGCTGGAAGAGCTGAATCATGAGGAATCTGATACTGAGAGGTTGACTTTTAGATAAATGGATAGTGGGAGAAGCTGGGTAGAGAGAAGAGTATTTGCTTGCGAGTTGCAATAGAAGAGAAAGAGAAAGGTGTACTTTGCTACAGCGTCTGGAGAAGTTGTGGACTGTAATGGTTTATGTTTATGCAAAGCTTAAAACTTCCCAAACACACATGATCTCGCTGACTCTAGGTGGAGAAAAGGGAAGGAGGGAAAAGAGTCTGGAGGTGGCACTGGTGGCATGAATGGTCAAAGACAAAGACTTCTGGAGGGTCCTTTGGGCCCATGGCAAAGCTCCAACTCCATTGTCCTGAGAGCCTGAGTAGCTTCTTCCTCCTTCTCTTTCAGGTTCTGTCCAAGCATAGCTGATCTGGATATTCTTCCCAGACCTGAATGCAAAATGGAGACTTAATTCCTTAATCTGTGGCATAAAACTTTTCTCTTGGTCTTTCCATAAAGGGGAATCACCTTTGTCCTGAAAGAACTGTTTTGCATAGAAGATGGTGACATGGTAGCCTGAGAGGCAGGGTCTCTGGGTTTTATCTAGTTTTGTCAGGCTAAGAGACAAGCCGTGGTCCAGCTCCAGTTATCAATTTCCTCCTCTTTACATGGGGAAATTTACCTAGGTGACCTCTGGGGCCCCTTTCAAGAGCTCTTGGAGATGATTCCCAGCACTGGGACTTCCTCTTTCTTAAAGACAGATGATACTTCTTTTTCGGACTGTCTGATTCCTATCATCATGTTTGCCTTGACCTCTTCTTTCTTTCATTGTCAGCACATGCAGTGCTTTTCTCAACCTGCCTCTTGGTATTTCCATGTTATCTTTGCCCCTTTCTCGCAGGGTATAATCACAAGGTAGCCAAAGGCAAATGTTAGATTTTCCATTCTGTGCGTTGGTAGTTCTTTCTTCAGACATTCTTTGATATCAAACGAGGGTTGTGGAAAAAAAAAATCAGGTCAGGTGCCATAATTGAATCTAGAGAAATATCAAAGCCTGTTAGGTCACTAATTGATCTTTATGTTCTCATTCATCTAAGGAAGATGGGAGAAAATCTTTTTCCAGCTAATTCATGGCCCCTGTATTATACATGTATTTTGTGCATGCTTGAGGGTTCCAAGAAAATGCCGAATAAAAAATTATTTAAAAAATTACCTATATTTTTTTGGTTAAATGTAAAATTTTTAATCAATTTCAGACTTACAGAAAAGAATTCCCATATGCTCTTCACCCAGATTCCCCAGATTTTAACATTTCCCCCTGATTTTTAGCATATCATTCTCTCTGCTCTTCAAAAATGTCGACTTTTGACATATATCTCTCTATATGTATTTTTTTCTGAATCATTTGAGAGTAAATTATAAGCATGTTCCAACACCTTGAGATATTTCAGGGTATATTTCTGAGAAGATAAAAAAGAAACTCTTCTCTTATTTTTCCATTTCCTTTTTGCTCTAGTGGTATCCAACCTAGAGTCCCACATTGTTTTCATCATGTCTCTTTAGTTTCCTTTAATCAGGAATAGTTCCTTAGTCTTTTTTTGATGAGCACCTGCCTCTTATATTGTCCATGTTGCTCATGATGAGGTGGTGTGCTTTGGGCGGGAAGGCCTCAGATGTGATACTGTGTTTTTCTCAAGAAATCAAGTCAGGGGCATCATTGTGTCCAGTGCTGGTGACGTTAACTTCTGTCACTTGGTCAGAATAGTGTATGCCAGGTTTCTTCTCTGTAAAGTTGATTAATATTTTGTATTCAGGAATTTATAAGTGACTAGTGAGTTTTGATATGGAAGTATTTTTTAAATATCCTATTCCTCATCACACTTTTACTCTGCTTTTATTGTATCATTATTTTCTAATCCCATCATTCCTTCTAAATTTATTTTATTCCACAGTAAAAATATTGTTTATACAGTATGTCATGAATTTTAATTTTCTCAGTATGTTATAAACCATTGCTCTCAATATTTATTTTAATGTTCAGTATGTCTCAGCTTTGTCCAGTGGTAATAACCCTTTCAAACTGCCTTCTGAGTCCTTTTGAAATGTCTTGGAAATACACACACACACACACAAACATATCATACACACACAAACATCTTTATGTCTTTCTATATCTGTCTAACTGTAGATATTAAAAAACTTGAGTTTGTACTAATACCTTCAATTCCAGTTTAACACCACAGGGGCTTATCCAGATTGTGTCCCTTTTCCTGTTTGTATCTCCTTCTCCAACAATGAGAACCCTGCTCCTTTTATTCTCGGTATATTTGCTTATTTTCTCAATTTCCTGGCCATGTGGGCTGCCTCCTAGGTCCAGCATCTTCAACATAACAGTCATGTGAGACAAACCCCAATCCCTGCTCTGCCCACTATGGACCTGCTACCCATGCTAACTATACCAGCTAAGGCCTCACCCTTCACTTAGCTCAGCTGCATTATTTGTAAGTTTTAAAAAATATTAATATTTTTTCATTGAAAAAGCTCAGAATAGTGATCACTTTAGCTAAAGTCAGATTTATATCTGGTGTTTTTTCCCCCATCTTTCTCTTTGTTCACTATGGGTATGAGGGAAGTAACTGATTTCTAAATATTTGAATGATATTTTGAGGGTTTTGGATTTGGTCACATTTATTGAAGGGTGGGTTCAGTGGGTTAGCAGTGCTTCAAAAGAATTTTTGTATCTTGAGACATGTAGGAAATGGTGATATTTGTTCACCACACAAAGTCAAATAAGTAAGATTTGTAGAGGATGCAGTCAACAGGCCTGGGGGCTGTGGGTATTCAGGTTCCCTCGTCTTGTTACACCTGTCACCCAGTAAGAACATACTGTTTTGGAAACTCTGGTTTAGACCATGGTACTACTAAGTAGCTAACATAGTTAAAGGACCCAATTCTAGCTTATGTGCCTGATGTTGGTCAGTTCTCTGTCAGACTTGTGTCAGTGGTCACAGAGGACTATGTAAGATGGCATGGATATTTTACAACAACCCCCTGGCGTGTTAGGTGCAGAAGCTCCAAGCATTTGTTCTTGCTAATGGAGGCCTCACCTCCATTAGTGGAGGATTGCTATAAAGCAAAAAACAGAAGATAAAATTAAAATTAAAGAAGTGTCTATTCCAAATTCATTTATTTATTCATTCAGCAGTTACTTTTTGAGCTCTACTTATGTGCCAGGCACTGTTTGAGTTAATAAGGATACAGTAATGACCAATTTTGTCTCTCTAAGGTTCATATTTTAGAGACGGTAACAGATAATAGTGATAAGGATTATTTCAAATAGCTATGAGTTCTATGAAAAAAATTAATCCATGGGAGTGTTTTAAGGTGGGGGGTATATGGGCTGATTTGGTACATTGTGATTTGTATTTTTAAAAGCTCAATTTGACTGTTATGTAAGGAATTGGTTTTAGGGGGTAAAGAGTGAGTAAGGGAGACTAGAAGATGGTGATGATTTAGACTTGGCTATCCAGTATGGTAGCCACTAGCCATATGTGGCAGTTTAAATTTAATTCAAAATTAATTAACATATCTGATGCATGCTATAATATGGATGAGCCTGAATGACATTATGCTAACTGAAATGAGCCAGTCACAAAAAGATAAATACTGTGTGATGCCATTTGTATGAGGTATCTAGAGTAGTCAGATTCAAAGAGACAAAGCAGAATTGTGGTTGCCAGGGACTGAGGAAAGGGAGTTGTAGTTTAACAACACAGTTTCAGTTTTACAAGATGAAAAATTCTGGAGGATAGTTGCACAACAATGTGAATATACTTACCACTTCTGAACTGTACACTTAAAAATGATTAAAATCATAAATTTTATGTGTATGTTTTACCACAGTTTTTTATAAAAACAGTTACAAAATAAGAACTAGTTAAAATTTTCTACACCGGAACGTGAGAGATAAGCAGAAGTTTGTTGAGTAAAAGAAAGATGAGCGGAGAAAGAGGGAAGAAAAAAGTAGCAAGATGACTTGAGGCTAGAGGAGAAAGAAGGGGAGAGAGCCAATCCACATATCTCAAGAAATAGAATATGGAAAGGAAATTAAAAACATTTATATACCCCTCCCCCACTGCAAATTAATTAACCTAAAGTAATTTTTTTTTCAGTTACACTAGCCACATTTCCAGTGCTCAGTAGATACCTGTGGTTGGATCTGC
Source organism: Camelus bactrianus (assembly GCF_048773025.1). Lineage (NCBI taxonomy): Eukaryota > Metazoa > Chordata > Mammalia > Artiodactyla > Camelidae > Camelus > Camelus bactrianus. Next base: position 30,881,308 of record NC_133542.1, read on the forward strand.
TGTATTGGACAGTACACGTATAGAACATTTCCATCATTGCAGAAAGTTATATCAGACAGCTCTGGTTTAGACCCTGGTGATTGTAATGGAGATGGGGAGAAGTAGATGGATTGGGGATGGATTTGGGAAGTATCATCAAGACTTCCTGATTGATACGATATGGTGGTGTAAAAGGGAAGCAACAAATAAAGAATGATGTGTGGCTTTTCTGCTTGAGCAACTGGGGTAGATTGGTAAGACTGAGGAGGAGCAGGATGGAGCATATGAATCAAGAGAGTTCTTCTTTAGGCGTGTCATGCCATCTTCTAGAGCAGAATCTAAATAAATCTTAATGGAAGTAGAGGGAGAAGGAAAAGTCCATTTTGATGAGTTTTTCAATCTCATAACAGATGCTAAATAAGTCCCATATGTTTGTAAGTCCTCATCTTGCTTTAATTTTAAAGAGGCCATTATTGTCTGTTGGTTGTTTTATTAAATACTATTTCATGCTGCTGCAAAATTTAATTCCACAGAAATCCCTTTGTTTATTTTAATTTTGTTTGAATTGTGATTTGGGATGCCAACTGAAAGTGACCAGAAAATAGAGGGTTTGCTCGTGATTCTCTGCTAAAGAGTTACTTATTAAGGGACCACAGGTATAGGACCGTGGCTCAGACTTTGACACATAAATTAAACTATATTAGCTTTACCTGTTTGGAGCTTACCACTTTAAAATATATAAGCAAGCCATGTCTTCTAAAGAAGGAATTGTAGGGGATGAGGTTACTGCAAGTGGCTTGCCTCAGAACCAAATCACATTTCTTGGTCTCTTTACAGACGGGTGCTACTTTCAGAAACAAGGACAGTCCATGCTGTGTACTGCTATGTGGGTGCACATGCTTGAAGTTTTTCACTCTTAAAAACCTCTGCCAATGTTACCCCTTTTTGGAGGGAATCATTTGCCTGCCCATGTTTAGGGTGAGAGGCCCATAACAGTTGTCATGAAGGGAAGGCTAAACAATTTTTTTTTAATGCCACAATGCTTTTATGGTTAATGGCTTACAAACAGGTATGGGGTCTGAGCCAAGTGAATGTGTTACATCATGCTCTGTGTGCTTCCCCGCACAATTCTTCTGAAGCATGAAAGTTCTCTTTGGCTTCTGGGTTTTGGGTTGACCACTTTTGTGCTTATGAACCAATTACCCTGGTGCCCTGCTTCACATTTGCAGACCCCGTTTATTGTTCCATGGGAGTGGAAGAGATCACAGAATAGGCTGACAAAAGCAATCTGGAGTTAACTTGGGAAACATTACCCTCTCCTTTGTTTGCTTCACTAGCACATTTTCCAAAGCCTCAGCTCCTGGCAGCAGCAGTCCCCTTAGTGTAGCTCTGTTTCCCTTTGAATGTTCACTCTTTAATGTACTGAGGTCTCCATTCTCTTACGCTGTTGTGCGAATCAGATCGATTCCAATTTGCTATTCAAGAGAGGAGGAGTTCTGATTTTTCATACAATGCATGTGACATTCTTTGTCTGCTTCATCTCTTTTTATTGTGACAGCCCCCTCCCCCACATCCTGCTCATCAGATAGAGAATGAATATTTACAAATCCATAGCTATAGTCAGAATAAACTTACCAGAAAAGTGTGAGGAGTTTTGAAACCTGAGTCCTGGGCCACATTGGACTTGGCGTGTACTAGAAACTATAGAAATACTTGGGTAGGACTGAAAACAAAGAACAACCAGGTATGCATCACGGTGAACTTCCATGTGGCAGCTGAACTTGGCTCTCTCTAGCCTTCCTTCAGAACCCTGTTGGGGTTCTCTAAGTCCAGTGCGTTTGCCAATTCAACCCACATTTTCCCCTTGCATGGAATTAATTTAGAACTAGGGAAGAAAAACTGCCCTGGCATCTGTCTATTTAAATAGAAGGAAAAGTCAAAGACTTTTTGAAAAAACAATCTTCACTGAACATATGTAATGAATTTATGTGGACATGATTTTCTCTAACATTAGGAAGGCCTCAATGGGACTATCACACCAAACAACATGGAGTCCAGTATCAAAATGAGAATTATACTTGAATTTAGAATTGCAATTTAGAATAAGCAATTGCATTAGAACCAGATTTTTGACTTTTAAGTCTCCTGTGTCTATCCCTATATTGTAGAACCATTTTAAGGAAAGGATTTTGAAAACAACTGAGTTCATCTTTCTTTTAAAATCCAGCAAGTACCAACCAGGTATTGTTGTACTATTGAAAACAAACATTGAGAGCTGGAACATGACTTTGTAGTAATACAGTGTCATGAGGAAACTTTGAAGGGGTTCAATTGCAGACATGTTTTCTGAGTCTAGCGCTTTCAGTAGGTGTTGGAAGTGGAAGCTGATGATGGGAACATTCAGTGCATCAAAATTGAATCATAGAAGGATGATTTCATGGCATAGACCCAGGTAATGGCATTATAGTAAAACTCCAGGGTTTTTGATGCTTGGAAGATTAAAGTAGAACACTGGAAATTCTAGGAATCATCTCTTAATAGAGTGGTAATGAGACCAAACAGACTTTTTCTTCGTCATAAATGATAAGTGATGTGTCATCCTCCACAAAAGCTGGCCATCATAATTAACAAAAGAGATGAGCTCCCTTCCCATCTGAAAATGAGTGTATATATAACATATGCACACGTATTTATATGTGCACACACACACATGCATGTGTCTTTCCTGTCTCCTCAAAAGCAAACATGTGACTAATGACTGTGCATGCAGAAGTTCAGACTAGTTCTAACTGGAGAATCTCAGAGATAAGGTGAGAGGGTTTGCACATTGATTTATCTGCTCGCATATTAATCCTCTGCTCTATCAAGAGGGCTGGAGATCATCTCAGCTAAGTTTTGCCCCTGTCTTCACGAGGCTAAGTTTTTATCTCTCTTCTCTGTGTTTGAATATTGGTTTACCTATATGCACCAGTCAACTAGTGCTATGAAGATAGACTCATCATTTTTATATTCATGACCATTTTTACAGGGCTTTTTAAACTACAAAGTGCTTTCCTGCCCCGTTTCACCTAACTCTTCCAGTCAGGAGAGGTGGGCAGATATTTTTAAAGTCCAGGTGATCCTATTGGAGAATTTCCTCTTAGGCAGGTGATTAGCATAAATTACATGCTGTTGACCAGCTTTACAATTTTTTTTTTCCAGCTTGCTAAATGCACTTTATATCCTGACACGTTTCCCAGGTACACGATTTGTAATCCCAATGGTGTTAGATGCTGTAGTAGCTAAGGGAAATTTCATTTCATGAAGGATACTGAATTATGAAGTAACTTTGGTCTTAGGAAAGAATACAGCATTCTTGGAGTAAAGAACATTCACAAGCTAAATGAAAACAAAAAGAAAGAAAATGGTGTGACATGCCCTGTCCAAGTTGTCTTTTTTATTAATGTGTGGTTTCTCTTGTTCTTCCTGGTGTGAGAGCTCTTGGAGGGTAGGCACTAGTGGATTTCTGTCCCTCACACTTAGGGAGATGCTCAGTAAATGTGGAGTGAATTGAATTGCAGAACAGAAGACACATGCTGCAGATGGAGATTTTGATTGGCTGCCGGTTCTGACACACGTTGTGACACTAAGTAATTCAGAAGATGTTTTCCCCCAAAGTTTGCAGAAATTCTCTGCCTGCTGGGGCTAACCATTTGACACATTAATAGCTTTGAAACAGAATATGGGTCAATTTTGCCACTGCCTTCTTTCCACAAAAATGCATACTTGAAAGCTTTTATGACAAGATGATCAGAGAACAGAATTTATTTCTGAGCAATTATCTTACTTTCTGTTAAAGTTTGTTCCATTAACTTTCATCATGAGTTTTGTTTGATATGGGCTAGAATGCGACTTATGCTGGGACAGCAGAAGCTCTGGCAAATACTATTGCTAAGATAAAGTATCATTAAAACTAGCACACACTCTCTCCATTACTCTTTATCCCCTTAGCTCGCTTTATTTTTTCATAGCACCTCTCTCTCTGAAATTGTTTGTTTTTCTTTTGCTTAGTGTTTGCTTCTGCCTTCCCATTAAAGTGTAAGTGCCACAAAAGGAGGGGACTTGATCTGTAACCCTGGCATCTTGAACAATACTGGGAACTTTGTAGGTGCTTGATAAATGTTTGTTGAATGAATGAATGAATGAAGTTATTGCCATTCTGAGTCTGTGTGTATTATTTATTCATTATATAAATATATTTATCAAGTTCCTGTTAGGTATAGCCCATGCTTTTTTGTATGCCTGTTTCAGCAGTGAACAAGATAACAGCATCTGTGTTTACAGATTACAGTGTGTAGGTGTGTAGTGCTGTGCTGTCCAGTATGGTAGCCACGTGTGGCTATGTAAATTTAGTGTAAATTAATTAAAAATAAATAAATTTAAAGGTTCTATTCCTTAATCACACTAGCTACATTCAAGTGCTTACGTGTGGCTGCTACATTGGACAGAGCAGATGTAAAATATTGTCATTATCATGTAAAGTTCTATTGAATAGCACATATTTAGTGATAAAACAGATCAGTTTGCAGAGGGGTATAATACATGCTGTGTAGAGAATAAGCACATGTTTAAAAAGAAGAATGTAGGAGAGGCTTTTAGCCTAGCATGTGGCTTTCAGGGATTGTCAGAGATGGTTTTCTGGAGGAAAGGCTTCTAAACTGAGAAATCAAGAATACATAGGGATTAGACAAGCTAAGAGGAGTGTCTGAGTCAAAAGAAACAGCTGGAGGATATGGGGCTAGAATAAGTGCCTTAATTTGGTTAGCTACAGGAGGACCTTGTATTTTATTTTGAAGTCTTCATGTGAATGGACAGAATGCGTGTGGGAATAAGGCACCTCCCATGCAGGGAGATATTTTTGTTGTGGCAGTTTCTGTCTCTTCTCAGGCTCAGCTCACCATCAATCTATAGCAGTCTCCTGAAAGATCTTTCTGCTTCTAGTTTTGAGTTGTCCTGTTTCATCTCCAACAAGCTCCAAATTTGATCATGTTGTTCACTTGCTGCCTCCCCATACCACTTAGGAAAAAGCCCAAACTCCTTAATGGGCCTATGAGACTCTTTATTGTCCAGCTCCTGTTTCCCTTATTTAGGTTTCTTTTCCTACTCTCCACCTCTCACGCTATGACACAGTAGCATCAGTTCTCCAAATATTTCATCTCTCTTGCCTCTGGGCCTTTGCACCTGCTGTTCCCTCTGCATGGAAAACTATTCCTTTTCCCTGCCTCATCTTTGTTTCCATACTTGTTTTTCAGACCTCAGCTGAGCGTTTCTTCAGAATCCCCTGATATCAAAATCAAGGTGAGGTGCCCCACCGTGTGCCCTGTCACATCTGTGTGTTCCCCTTTTGTAGAACATACTACACTGTCTTATTTTGCCTGCTTGTGTGTCTGTAATTTTTAGCCCTGGGACTGCAAGGAGCCCCATCTGTCTTGTTTCCTTTTTTTGCCACAAGTACCCCGCATAGTGCCTCAAGAAATATTTGCTTATGGAATTAATGAATAGATTTGATGATCCATCCTCCTTTCCAAGGTATGATCAATAACAAGTATAGTTCTGAAATGAAAGGGCCCATTAGAGGAAGCTCCTAAAATTCAACCATTAGGGGGAAAAAGAGGTGGACATCAGTCTGTGAAGAAAGCAGACCAAGAACCCTTGTTATTTGTTTTTATACTTAATTTTTAATTGAAGTTTAATTTCATATGCAGTTTACTACTATGCATGGAAACATGCAAGCCAATGAGTTCAGGTAAACTTATAGAATTGTGCACCTATGATCATAATCCAGCTTTAGGACATATTTGTCACCCCAATAAAATTGCTTTTGTGCATTTACAGTTAATCTTTGTTTCTACTCCTAGTCTTAGGCAACCATTAATCTACTTTTTGTCTCTGTGGATTTGTCTCTTCTGGGCATTTAATATAAATGGAATCATCCAATATGTGGTCTCTTGTGTCTGTCTTCTTTCTTTTAGCATACTGTTCTTAAGATTCATCCTTGTTGTAGCAAGTATTGGTATTTAATTCTTTTTATATTCAGTAATATTCTGTTGTATGGATATACCACATTTTATTTATCCATTCTTCAGTTGATGGCTATTTGGGTTGTTTCCACTTTTTGGCTATTATGAATAATGTTAATACAGGCATTTGCATACAGATCTTTCTGTGGATATATGCTGTGGGTAGATACCGAGGAGTGGGGTTGCTGGGTATATTTATGTTTAAGTGTAAAAATTTTTAAAAATTTTAATTATGGCAAAATGCATGGAACATTAAATTAACTGTATTAACCATCTTTAAGTGTTCAGTTCAGCCATGTAAATACATTCATGTTGTTGTGCAGCCAATACCTAGAATTCTCTGCATCTTGCAAAACTAAAATTCTATACTCATTAAGTAACAACTTCCCGTTCTCTCTTCCCCCAAACCCCCGACAACCACCATTCTACTTTCTGTCTCTGTGAATTTGACTACTCTAGGTACCCATATAAGTGGAATCCTACAGTATTTGTCTTTTTTGTGACTGACTTATTACACTTAGCGTAATGTCCTCAAGGTTCATCCATGTTGTACTGTGTGTCAGAATTTCTTTTCTTTTTAAGGCTGAATAATATTGCATTTTATGTATATGACTCATTTTATTTATCCATTCATCTGTGGATGTGTACTTGGGTTGCTTCCACTTTTTGACAATTGTAGATAATGGACATGGGTGTACAAATATCTCTTTGGGACCCTGCTTTCAACTGCTTTGTGTAAATACCAAGAAATGGAGTTGCTGGATCATATGATATTTCTATGCTTAATTTTTTGAGGAACTTCCATACTGTTTTCCATACTGCTGCACCAGGGTTTTAATTTCTCCACATCCTCCCCAACAGTTGCTATTTTCTGTTAAAAAAAAAAAACTTTTTAAAAAATAGAGTCATCCTAATGGGTGTGATGTTTAACTTTTTAAGAAATTGCCAAAACGTTTTCCAAAGTTGCTACACCATTTTACGAGTTCCTACCAGCAGTGTATCTGGTGTGACCCTTGTTCTTGAGGGCTAATTTTAACCAAGGCTGCATACCCTTTTCTCTCTCACCTGGTGTTGTGAGCTGGCAGTTAAGTAACACAATGTCTTTTTCCTTACAGAACAGGGGATTGGCAGGATGGTGGCAAAACTTGGTAGGTCTCTTTCTGCACTGAGTGTGAATGAAATCTCCCCAGGAATACTCTATCTTAGGAGCCTGCTGGAAAACTAACTCACTGTGCAAAGCCATCCCATTGAGAATCCATTTTGTAGCTTTGTTAGAGTGGGGCCAAGTGGACCTTGAATTTACACAATCACATGGAATCCAAAAGAAATGTACATAAAGAACAGGGCACAGATTCATATATTTAGCAGTCTGGAATAGTCCAGTTAACAAGTTTTTATTGACCACTTACTGCATGGCCACGATTGATTGAGCTAGATGCTGGTGAAGTGTGGGTGGCATAGATGCCCAAGGAATTTAGTCTCATGTGGGAGACCAATTTAATCCAAAGGAAGCCACAGCCAAACCCTCTAAGACAGCATTTGCTTAAGTGGGGAAGGGTGTGGTACAGATGATGTGTGGTAACAACTCTTAAGAGAGGACTGTCCAAGAGAGCTGGCAGTGTCCGAGGTGGCTTCCTGGATGAGGGAAGGTAAGAATACATGGGGTTTACCTTGGAAGAGGGAAATGGGGCACATCCCACATGGGGGTCATAACTGAGATGACCCATGACACATAAGGAGACATCTTGACCAGAGCTGTGGAAAATAGAAGTGGGCAAGTGAAGCTGTATCAAGACCTGGAGCCTAGTGGGGGCCTGTTGGTGCCTTTCTTCCTCAGACTAGAAGGATAAGTGTTGTATTTCTTTCTGTGTTTTGTGGCTTTATCATTTTCCAGGGAGCCTTGCTTATTTTTAAACACAAGATTAAGGTTTTCTGGATTGTAGAATCCCAACACAAGAAAAAAAAATTCTCAGGGAAGCTCACTAAAGTTTGCTCTTAAAAAAAAAAATCCTGCTTAGCAGTCATAAGTAGCTTGCTAGATATGAATTTAAGCAGGCTAAATTTGAAATTCTATTCTAATTCAAAGCATGTTGCATAGCCCTGTCTTCAGATTGGCAATTCAAATACTTTCCCAGATAATACAGTGGGATGCTAAGATAAACTAAGGCCACCGCAAAATAGGAAAGGCAATTGGATGCTGAACTTCACTGATAACAAGAGGCACAATAATCTGATGGTTACTTTCTGGTTGAATTGTTCAAAGATGAAATGATTAACCGCACCACAAATCCTTTATATATTGCAAAGCTATCATAATAGGTACTTTTCTGATGTTTTCTCAAGAAGGTTTTTGGGGCTTCTGTTACTGGAATTAGGCTCATTTATTAAGGCTTGATTTCACGAAGGTATGTATTGTTCTGAAGAAAGCTTCTTTCTTTCAGTAAATACTTATGGTGTGGCTGCTGTGTGCCAGGCATTGTACTAGCACTGGAGATATCAAGCTGAAAAAAAATGACCCTTCAATTCTGTGAACTATGTGCCCTATATTCACACCAAGCTATAGACCCATAGACTGATACGAACAGAAAAAATTAGGGGTAAGGTGATGGGATGAGTTGTCTCCTTATGCCAATGTAGATTTCTTACTTGTATCTTTGACCTGGAGCAGTGGTTCTCAACTGTGGGTGATTTTGGCAATGTCTGGAGACATTTTGATTGTCATACTGGGGGGATGCTACTGGATTCTGGTGGATAGGGGTCAGGAATGCTGCTCAACATCTGCAGTGCACAGGACAACTCCCCACACAAAAATGATCTAGCTTTAAATGCCAATGGTACTGAGATTAAGAAACCTTGGCAGAGAGGAACATAAAATGATAGGAATTCTACAAAGGCTCTAGCAGTGAGTCTCTCTGACAAAAATTATTACTAAGGTTGTGGAGAAAAGTGAAATGGAATGAATATAACTTATAAGAGTCCAAGAGCATAGCTGGTGCAGTGAGAATAACACAGACTTGTCACTGCTGAAGTTTCTCTTGGGAAAAGGAAACCCATCTTGAGAAGGTTGCTCCCAGCAAGGGCCCTGCTGCCATGTGGAGTAGAGGATTCTTTGTGTGGAGGACTGTTCTATGGACTGCAGGTTGTTTAGCATCCTGGACCCACACTCATGAATGCCAGTACCACACCCAGGTACTGTGACAAACTCAGAGACCTCATGTTCTTCCATATGCCCTGAGGGAAAGTGGCATAGACTAATGTTGAGAACCTTCATGAAGGAACACTGATCTAGGATCAGGATGTGTGGGTTTAGGTGATCTTGTTGACTCCCGTTAGAATTAATTTTACTTCTTTGAGCTGAGCATCTTTAGCTATAAAATGAGGGGATTGGGTTACATCAGGAGACTCCAAAGTGGAGGATGGGCATTCATTTTAATGCAGGAAGAAAATCTATAGTTTTATCTATTTTTCATGTGATCTTTTAAAATGGCACTTTTATGTATATTTTATAATGTATCTGGCATGGGCAGTAGCATGAGTACATAATTTAAATGAAAATGAATGTACATTTATGACGGGCATGCTCAGTAGTGTTCTACTGAAGGGGCACACTATCGAGAAGTTAGGAACTCTGTTCCTATTCAGGCAACCTAAGTTTGGGGAAGGAAATGAATGTCACGGGAGCTGCAGACTTTCTGGGCATGGATTTACCTGTGTTGAAGGGCACATAAGGTGATGGACGTGAGTGTCACCAAGAAGTAACCACCCACAGAGCTTCATCTCTCAGCATGTGGAGACTGACATAGGGCTTTGGGCAAAAAATTACACGTTCCCTTGTCACATAGAGCCAGATTTTGTAAGAACTGGCAAGCTACTGGGGTTTTTCAAATTATTCTCTACACGAGTGTGGAAAATACTATTCCCTAACAGAAAATTTGATTCACACTTTACAAAGAGCATAGGGACATGGTCAAATTGCATAATCGCTACTCACAAAAGGACCCTGAGTAGCAACGGCCTCTTCCAACCCTGCCCACTTCAGCTCGAGCAGAATAGCACACTTGTTTTCAGACACTCATGCTACACCATGTTGAGCAACTTAGTAGACTTTATATTCTTAAGGCCACTCTTTGAAAGCTGCTCAGAGGCATGGATCTCTCACTCAGTCCCCTTTCCATTGACGTCAGTCGGAGCTGCAGGGAGACCAGAAGTTGTCCACAGCCATTGTAGTCTCAAGATCTGAAATAGAAATCTTCTCTATCCCCCATTCCCGAACTTGTTAATTATCAGTTCTCCCTTTATCATTTAACTTGGGGGAATGTGTGTTTGGTAGTCATATATAGAAGGCATATTTTAGAAATCAGCTAGTTTCTTAGATTGCTTATGTGTGGCAGGAATCTGCTTTGATAAATAAAAGCTTTTCTCCCCAGGGAATGAACTAAAATGAAAACTGCAGGCCTGGTTAAGCTTGTACTTGGCAGGAAAGGAGATTAATGTGACGTTAGTAGAATAGAAGTAACTTTGCTGTTGGTGAACAGAATGGTTATTGAGTCACACACACTAACTGTGCTGTTTTAAGCACCCTGTTATTGCCCTCAGGTTTGCTCAAAGGACATGTGGTATTTCTGTGGCCGTTAAGATGGAAATACTTTAGCCAGATAAAGTAAGGTTAGAATCGTAGAATAACTGACCTAAAAGTGATCTAAAAAACGATTCCATTTGCTTCTTTGTGTCCTACCCTGCTCAGAGAGTGTAATACAGTGGTTAAGGGCATGGGCCCTGGGCCCGGCTGCTGGCTCTGAATGCCCCCTCTATCACTCATTAACTGTGTGACCTTGAGCAACCTGTTTATGCCCTCTGTGCTGCTGTTTCCTCATCTACAATGCAGACACAATGAGAAAAATAATGATTCTAGTCATAGTATTGCTGTGAAGATGAAATGAAACAATATTCATCAAGATCTTACTATGTGTAAGGTGCATAGTAATATGTTAGTCATTATTTTTAGCTACTATTATTAACTTTAAATAGAAAAAATCATTAATCCCAAATTTGTAGCTTGTCTCTAAATTACTCTGTAAGCATCATTTTGAGGTAAAGGCATAATGCAAAAAAATTTCTTCCATGTTTTGGCTTCATTCTTAGGGTCCTCAGTGCCATTTACTTACCTTTCCATATCTCAGCTCTAGAGTTGCTCCTCTTACAGCATTGTATCTGTAAGTAGTTCCAGACATCACATTCTCATGTTAAACCTTACAGGAAAAGACAGAAAATGTCTTTTTTTCCTCAGAAGCCCCAGCAAATATCTGCTTGCATCCTATTGTCCCTGCTGGAATTCCAGCCCATCCCTGAACCAATTGGTCACTCTGGTCAGGAGTTTTGATAATGGGGAATGACTGAAATCAGTTATGGCTTATCTTTGGAACTATGCGTGGGATCAGTAAATCCAGATCACATGACTAAGAATGGGCAAAATTGGAACGCTATTAACAAAAAAGAAGAGGATGTTGGGCTGTGACAACAGTCGCTGCTGCCTCTGAAATGGTCATAACATTCCTTCTTGAAACTTAATTCCATTGGTATCAATTCTATCATGGTATCTCACTTTCTTGGTTCTCATATTTCTTAGTTTGTCTTACTTCAGTTTCCTTTGTGGGCTCCTCTTACTCTGTTGTCAATAAACATTGGTTTCTTCAGGATTCAACTCTTTATTCTTGCTTCTTTTGCTCTCTTTGATTACTTTCATCTTCTTTGTCTTCTCAGCTACTTCTCCCAGATTAATGCATGGAGTTTCCTACTCTCAAATGTAGTGAGTTTCTGAAAATGTGTCAGATGGTTACACATACAAAAGTCAAATATATTCTAGATGGCATTGAGATGTGTGTTGAAAAAATAGTTGTAAAACTAATTATACCTCTCCTTTTAAACATTATTGTCAACCAGAAGATATTTTAAAAAAATATGTACCTATTTTCTTTAATTTAGTGCTTTTCCTTCATAATGGATCATGCTATCATCAATTTAGAATCCATATATCTCTATACAGTAATTTCTGACTTTTTTGAAGTTTATTTTTTTATCGCTAGTATTGGCATTTCAGTTTTCTTTTACCTTTTTTTTTTTTTTTTTTTTTGGTTAATAAAACAGTAAGCTCCAAATGTAATAAACCCCAGTAGCCAAAAAATTACACAAACATCGTTGAGTGAAAATGTTACTACTACCAGAACTGAACATCTGGCTGATACACATTATCACCATGTGATTGCTCAAAATATTTATTCTTCAGCTAAGGAAGCAAAGTCCATATTTGGCATTTGAAAAGCGATTTATGGATTTTACTATACAATGTGCAAAGGTGAAATGAATGAGGGTTCATTGCATTTTACATTTCTAGCCCACGTATATCCAATTGCCTCTAAGACATCTCCACAGAGGGTTCTTCAAGGGCACCTCATCCTTTAGCATCCCTCCTGCATTCTCTAGCTCAGGTGGAGACACCACCACCCTCCCTAGTTGTTCAAAACAGTAACCTGAGATTATCCCTGACATGATTTCATTCACACTGTTTGTTGATTTGATGCCTTCTGTCGTGAAACTGCCCTGCCCTCTCCATCCCTATTACCACTTACCCTAATTCAACTCCATATCATTTTTCAACTGGTCTTCCTTCTTTTATCCATCTTCTATACCAGGGGTAAAGCAAACTTTTCTATAAAAGGACAGATAGTAAATACTATAGACTTTGCAGGCCATACAGTCTCTTCCAACTACTCAACCCTGCTTTGCAATAGCAGTCATTGACGCTGTGTAAATAGATGATTGTGGCTGTGTTTCAATAAAACTTTATTTATAGTAGAGAAATTTGAATTTCATACAGTTTTCATGTGTTACAAGATATTTTCTTCACTTCTGCTTTTTAAAAAAACATTAAAAATGTAAAAACTCTTCTTAGTACACAGGCCATACAAAAGTCCTGCAGGCTGCAGTTTGCTGACCCAAATTTTACAGGGTTACCAGAATGAGATAACCAAAATATAAATCTGAACATTTTATTTGCAGGCTTAAATCCATCATCAGTGATTTGCGAACATGGGAAACAGAATAAGGTCTATCTTCCTTGAAATGGTCTGTTAATTCCTTTGTGATCAGAGCTTCAGCCTTATAGCTTGCCAATTCAAGTCTTGGACAGCACAGTTCAGAATACTGACTTCCTTGCAGTTACCAGCTCACATTGAGCTACTTTTTTTCCCCAGGGTCTTGACTGCTCTTCTTGGAATGTCTTCCCCTCTTCCTTCCTCTCTTCCTTCCTCCATTCCTTCCTTCCCTCTTTCCTTCCTTTTTCCTCCACAATATATTAGAATTGTTGATTTGTTTTCTCCACTAATAATTTCCTGCTGGCTGAGCCATGTATTACTCTGCTTTGTGTCCCCATTATCTCACTTCTAGCCCAGTGCTTTGCTAAAGTAGGCACTCAATAAATATTTGCTGAATGCATGCATGCATGAATGAATGGACAAATGAATAAGGGGAATGGAATAGTTAAATGAGCCACTTTAGCTATTTTGCTAACAACCCTGACCAAAGTGTTGGTGAGCTCACAGGTTGAAACCAGTTCTTAACATAGGAATGGGTTGGGTTCCAAAAGTTTGTTTGTAAGTTGATTCTTCAGAACTTGGAACACATTTTCTCACATAAATGATGTTGTAAATTATTCCTGTTAACTCTACTCCACAAAAGGTTATTTGATGCATCATGTCACTGAACTGTGGAGTTGAAATTTTAAACAATTAAAAAATAATAACTAAGATGTCATAGTTCCATGCTATTAAAATATTATAAGCTCACATTTCATCTAAAAATGTTAAAAGGTGTTTCCTGTTTTTTTTTTTTTTTAATATTATAAATAAAACAAAACTGAATGCTGGTAAAGGCTTAGTGTGGAAAAGAAAGTAGAGTGATTCTGAAAAATTCTGTGGGAAACTGAATGTTTTCATGGGCATCAGGTTTTTAATTTTTTCAGTACCACTTCAAAACTTACAGTTTTCTTTGCTATGATAAATGTTTATCATTAGAACTTTTTTTGGGCTTATCAGAAAAGATTATGCTAATTTTTGACTCAGATGTAAATGATACATAGAAACATTTAGAGGCAAAAGTTATCTTCTTAACCATTTATTTCTAGTCACCTTCAGCAAAATTTAACTTTATTTTATCTTAGCTTTTTTTCCTTCTTGTTTTAGAATTGTAGTTTCTCCTTTTTTCTTTTTCTTCTCATTTTTCTCTCTGGTTCATTGATATTTTTCTTGTAGTGTTCAATTTCCTTGTATCTTGGCTAAGAGGTCAGGTAAACACCAGTGGGATGGATGATAAGATGACTATCCTCAAGTCACTTTCATTTATTAATTGAATTGTTTTTTAAATCTTTCCTCTATTTGATGCATATTTCAAAATGCTTCTTAAATCTAAGGCAGAAGGCCAGCTCTGCATCAGTTAGGGAAAAGGTTTCAAAAGGACAAAGTGGAGTTAGTAGGAATGAAAGAAAGTTTGAGGAGCAAGAGCAAGGCTTGGTATTCAGAAACCATGAAGATCTAAGTCTTGGTAATAGAATATACTCAATATTAAAAAATCTTAACATTAGAAAAATTCTTTAAATGGACAAGTAAATTTCACCTTAAACTCCCCTGTCACAGGTATATGTCAAGATTTTATTTCATGTACATGAACATATATTATTAATAATGATTTTTATAAAATTGGGGTCATACCATTTCATCAAATCTAAAATTCTTAATTAAATATGCACTATTATTTTGTGTATCACTAAAAAAAAGGAGAAAACTTTGCCAATCTATGCTGCATCAGACATATATATATACATACATGTATATATATATGTTTATGTATAGTTTTCTACCCTTCTCCACCCTGCTCTGTGCTCTGGAAAGCTGAATGATCTGTATGGACCATGTCAGTGGTCTCCCTTGCCCTCTGGCTTTCAGTTGGGTTTGGCCAATGGGGAACCTCTGCAGGAGATGAGACGGAAGAAGAGTGAAGAAGGAGAATTTATTCCTATAACTGTTCCAGGGTATCTTGTGCTGAGTGTGCTCCTTGGTAGAAGGGCACTTTCTTCTCAAGGTGGCAGACTCTTATCTATACATGACTAACTCACCCTCCTCAGCCCTACTTTTACCTTTACATTTAATCCCTTTATTAAACCTTCCACAAATTATCCTAATTTGAGCATGCCACCATCTGTTTCCTCTTGAAACTTTGACTGATGTATAAGTGATTGATTGTAAGACACATCCTAATTTCTGAGATGTTAAAACATGAAGCTCTTGGTTTTGATGCTGTTCTACAACTTTCCCCCACCCGCACATAAAAATCTATGTTGGTATATCAACACAAAGACTTGCATGTGAACATTCATAGAAGCATTATTCATAATAGCTGAAAAGTAGAAACAACCCATTCGAATGTCTATCAACTAGAAACCAGATAAGTGAAATGTAGTTTATCCATATAATGCAATATTATTCAGCAATAAAAATGAATGAATTCTGAAACATGTTACAACATAGATAAACCTCAAAAACAGTATTCGAAGTGTAAGAAGCCAGTCACAAAAGGCCACATATTTTGTTTCCAATTTTATTAAATGCTCAAAAACTCAAATCAATAGACACAGAAAGTTGATTAGTGGTTTCCTAGTGCTGGCGGATGGGAGCTGGGATTAGCTGTATGCAGGCACCGTGGATATTATTGCATGATGGCAATGTTCTAGATTATGGTAATCATTACACAACTTGGTAAATTTACTAAAATTCATTGAGTTGTACACTTAAAATGAGTGACTTTTGTGTTGTGTAAATAATTATGTTGTTTTGGAAAAAGTACATCTTGGATATCTTTTTTTGTCAGTAGCTATGGCTATAACTATAACCCATATGTTTAGTACTTTTGTATATAATTCTGTGTTTCTGCTATGCAGTACTGATGCATACCTTCAGTCCCTTCCGTATTCCCCACCCCACCCCCAAATAATCTACTTTCTTAAAAGGACTGAAAGTGCTATAGACTCTTACCAAAGATTTTACAGGGGAGAGTTAGTGTTCACAACAGAGGGGTCTGCTGTCCTAGGTCTCTCCAGGCTTCTCCTCCAACCACGGGCTTCCCCATCCCTGGAAATTTTCCCCTCCATGCAGTGTCAAGCTGAGTTACTCTTCTCCTCTT